>NC_040099.1:3016298-3344798 GCF_003369695.1 Bos indicus x Bos taurus
GAAGGTATAGCGTTCATGTGGCAGGTAGGAAAGTAAAGATTTGTTATATTCTAGATATATATGCATACATATACGTAAGAGGGTGTGTGTGCGTGTGCTCAGTCACTCAATTTTGTCTGACACTTTGCCACCCTATGGACTGTACCCCACCAGGCTCCTCTGTCCATGGGATTTCCCAGCAACAATTCCAGAGCGAGTTGCCATATCCTTCTCCAGGGGCTCTTCCCTACCCGGGATCAAACCCACATCTCTTGTGTCTCCTGCATTGGCAGGCAGATCCTTTACCACTGCACCACCTTGGAAGCCTATATATAAAATTATGTATAATGTATACATGTATATAATTACCTATATATATAATTATGTATCATGTATACATGTATATAATTACCTATATATATAATTATGTATCATGTATACATGTATATAATTACCTATATATAATTATGTATCATGTATACATGTATATAATTACCTGTATATATAATTATGTATCATGTATATAATTACCTATATATATAATTATATATCATGTATACATGTATATAATTACCTATATATATAATTATGTATACATGTATATAATTACCTATATATATAATTATGTATAATGTATACATGTATATAATTACCTATATATATAATTATGTATAATGTATACATGTATATAATTACCTATATATATAATTATGTATACATGTATACATATATATATAATTACTGGAGAAGGCAATGGCACCCCACTCCAGTACTCTTGCCTGGAAAATCCCATGGATGGAGGAGCCTGGTGGGCTGCAGTCCATGGGGTCGCTAAGAGTTAGACATGACTGAGCGACTTCACTTTCACTTTTCACTTTCATGCATTGGAGAAGGAAATGGCAACCCACTCCAGTGTTCTTGCCTGGAGAATCCCAGGGATGGCAGAGCCTGGTGGGCTGGTGTCTATGGGGTCGCACAGAGTCGGACATGACTGAAGCGACTTAGCAACAGCATATATAATTACCATGTTTTGATTAGCTGGGAAAATCTAGAATATTTAAATATTTTAAAATAAACTATCAACAAGTAAGACTTTTATGGGGAAAATGGTTAATGGGATATCAAATTTGTAAAAATAAAATATTTGCAAATGTCAAAGTTAAAATATTACAAATGTGAAAATAATAGCTAATATGAGTTACAACATGCTATGCAGTAAATATTAACCATGTAAGCCTTACTTAACCCCACAGGATGGGTACTAATACTGTCCTCATTTTGAAGACCAGGAAACTGAGCCACAGACTATTTAAATTACTTACTAGTGTCTAGGCTGAAGCCACAGAACTGCAATTAGAACCTGGTCTGATTTCAAAGACCAAATAACCTGAGTTCTCAAACATGAAGTCATATAGTCTCAAAATAAAACAAAATCTGTCCTTAAAATCCAGACTATCAGAACATTGAGACCCTCTGCAAGATTTCTTTAAGTGAATTCCGGCAGAAAAGAAACTAGTGTGGAAGAAATGACCTAACCTGAAAACTTCAAGAGTTTTAAGGATCATTTATGGTGGCAAATGTGATGAGTTGAAGTTAATGAGAGGAAGTTATTATTATTATTATTTTTTTTTGTCTTTAGAAATACTGGGACTTGAAAATCATCAAGTTGTTTTAACATCTTGTTGTTGTTTAGTTGCTGAGTCATATCTGACTCTTTTGTGACCCCCATGAACTTTAGTCCACCAGGCTCCTCTGTCCATGGGATTTTCTAGGCAAGAATACTGGTGTGGGTTGCCATTTCCTTCTCCAGTCTTAACGCCTTAGTGAGTAAGTAAGTATAAGACTTAGTCGCTCAGTCGTGCCCGACTCTGCGATCCTATGGACTGCAGCCCACCAGGCTTCTCTGTCTATGAGATTTTCTAGGCAAGGATACTGGAGTGGGTTGCCATTTCCTGCTCCAGGGGATCTTCTCCACCCAGGGATCGAACTGGGGTCTCCTGCACTGCAGGCAGATTCTTTACTGACTCAACTACAAGGGAAGCCTTAACGCCTTATTACTATGCAGATAACCTAAGCGCTGTACAAGCATGTGGGTATTGGGGAAGGTGCTTGTCAACCACAGAAGCTGGGAGAGAAGAGACCAGCAGATATTGAAATGTCACGATTCCTGCAGATAGAATGCAGATGGGAGAAGATGAACATTATACCCAGTGTAGCCTTGAAAACCAGGTCCCTAGGAAGGAAGTGGCCTCAAAGGAAGTTAATGGAAGTGAGGAGCTGTGCAGCCCACCTAGGAAGGAAAAGGGTGGAAGAGTTTAGGCTACAGAACCGAGAGAGAAACTATTTCATTTGAAGTCTCATTTTTCTTAGCTGATGGATGACATCGGGGTTTGAGGGGCTCCGCTCCCCCAGGGTGGATGAACGCAGGGCCTGCAGTGGGGTGTCAGGCGTCTGCTGTTCTGAACGCACCACCTGGGGCTGCCAAGGACCACCTGCTTTCTCAGCCCGTCGGAGCCCAGCCCTGCTCAGTGGCCTCCCGGTGGCCAGAGAGCACGTGCGGTGAGAACACGGTCAGGCGGAGGCTGGGGGCGTTGGGGGTTTCTCTCAACCTCCTCACGTCTGGAGGTTGGTTGTTTTTTCACTATTATTTCTCATTGGAGGATAATTGTTTTGCAATGTTGTGTTGGTTTCCGCCATAGATCAACATGAATCAGCCCCAGGTATACACATGTCCCGTCCCTCTTGAGCCTCCCTCCCACCTCCCATCCCATCCCACCACTCTAGGTTGTCACGGAGCACTGGATTTGAGCTCCCTGCATCCTACAGCAAATTCCCACTGGCCCTCTATTTTGCACATGGTAATGTATGTGTTTCCATGTGACCCTCTCAATTCGTCCCACCCTCTCCTTCCCCAATTATGTCCACTCGTCTGGTTGGCTGGTTTTTAACTTGTCACACATCTCTCACCTCCACTGGACAGATCCAGGCATGTCTTGTGACCTGACACCATAGGTGTGTTTGCCATATGACATGTACTCATCACTTAAGTAAATCTAAACAAGCTTTAAGATCTAATTTGCAGTGGACAGAAAGCACAGGGAAAACAAACAAACAAACATAAAGAACATCTTTGGATAAATCCAGAACATGGAACATTCCACAAGACTTATTTCTTCAGAAAATAGTCAGGAAGGAAATTTAACAGAGAGTTGAGGGGACCTGTCTAGACTGAAAGAGATAAATCAGATCAGATCAGATCAGATCAGTTGCTCAGTCGTGTCCGACCCTTTGCGACCCCAGGAATTGCAGCATGCCAGGCCTCCCTGTCCATCACCAACTCCCGGAGTTCACTCAAACTCACGTCCATCGAGTCAGTGATGCCATCCAGCCATCTCATCCTCTGTCGTCCCCTTCTCCTCTTGCCCCCAATCCCTCCCAGCATCAGAGTCTTTTCCAATGAGTCAACTCTTCGCATGAGGTGGCCAAAGTACTGGAGTTTCAGCTTTAGCATCATTCCTTCCAAAGAAAGCCCAGGGCTGATCTCCTTCAGAATGGACTGGTTGGATCTCCTTGCGGTCCAAGGGACTCTCAAGAGTCTTCTCCAACACCACAGTTCAAAAGCATCAATTCTTCGGCACTCAGCTTTCTTCACAGTCCAACTCTCACATCCATACATGACCACAGGAAAAACCAAAGCCTTGACTAGCTAGACCTTTGTTGGCAAAGTAATGTCTCTGATATAGACATATCTAATTATATACAGTACAAAGCATTGGTTGAAACATAATTCAACTTTTAAAAATGCTTATAATAGATAACTGATATCTTATAATAGACAACTGGTTCCTAAAAGAGAATTTTAATGTAAACTACATATTACCTATTAGGAATTACTGTTAATTTATTAGGTGTGAACCACTCCTGTATTGGAATATATTCTCATTTTTTAGGAGATACATGCTAAAGTATTTCTGGATGAAGTGATAGGATGTCTGTAAATTATTTAAAAATATAATTATATTGGGTTAAGAAAAATGCAGAATGATCATTTGTGAATTGAGTTGATGAATACATATATGTTTATTTTACTATTTTTTCAACTTCTATACTTTCAAAAACCTCATTGTTAAGAGTTGAAACATAGAATGCAACTTAAAACTTTGTAAAGAACAAACAGCCTTTTGGAAAATGAATGGTTATGAGGGAAATATAAATTCTGATGTTAACTCAGGAAAAGGGAGGACATAGAAGCAGGTAAGTAACTATGAAAAACCTTGACCAAATCTGGGAAGGAATGACCATCCACATTTTTTTGTTTGTTTGTTTGTTTCTTTCACCCCCAAGGAAGGGGAAAAAAATCCCATGAATTATAACGGTTAAAAAGCATCTCAGTGATGGGGATATTTCTAATGTATTTTAAAAAGATTGTATAATCTGATACCAAGTCTGTTAATTATAGCAAGAATAAGAAAAGACAGAAAGTAGGGGAAATTTTTTTAAGAAGATAAATATAGAAATCCTAAATGAAACACTAGCAAATTCAACACACGTAAGAATAGAGGTAGAGTTAATGGGTTTCCCTGGTGGCTCAGATGGTAAAGAATTCACCTGCAGTGTGGGAGACCTGGGTTCGATCCCTGGGTTGGGAAGATCCCCCAGAAAAGGGAATAGCAACCCACTCCAGAATCCTGTCCTGGAAAATCCCATGAACTGAGGAGTCTGGCACACTACAATTCATGGGGTCGCAAAAAGTCAGACATGACTGAGCAACTTTCACTTAATGTTATAAAAGAAATACTATGATTGATCACATTCCTATGGAACCCACGTCTGTCCTGGGCTCAGATTTAGCATCTTATTTAGGCTTTACTATCCACCATATGAGATGGTTGTATGGCATCATTGACTCACTCAATGGACATGAAATTGAGCAAACTCTGGGAGATGGTGAAGGACAGGGAAGCCTGGCAGAGTCAGACATGATTTAGTGACTGAACAACAACCCATCAGATAGTGAATCTATTTAAATATCTCCTTGTTTGGAAAAGGAACATGAAACACTGTATTCAACTCGTGTTACTGTCCAGAAATTAAATGAGATACACATAAAGCATTTAGCACTTGGTCTGCTAAATAAAGGAAGGCAATGCCAGAGAATGCTCAAACCACCACACAATTACACTCATCTCACATGCTAGCAAAGTAATGCTCAGGATTCTCCAAGCCAGGCTTCAACAGTACATGAACCGTAAACTTCCAGATGTTCAAGCTGGATTTAGAAAAGGCAGAGCAACCAGAGATCAAATTGCCAACATCCACTGGATCATTGAAAAAGCATAGAGTTCCAGAAAAACATCTACTTCTGCTTTATTGACTATGCCAAAACCTTTGACTGTGTGGATCACAACAAATTGTGGGAAATTTTTAAAGAGATGGGAATACAGACCACCTGACCTGCTTCTTGAGAAATCTGTATGCAGGCCAGGAAGCAACAGTTTAGAACCAGACATGGAACAACAGACTGGTTCCAAATAGGAAAAGGAGTACGTCAAGGCTGTATATTGTCACCCTGCTTATTTAACTTATATGCAGAGTACATCATGTAAAATGCTGGGCTGGATGAAGCACAAGCTGGAATCAAGATTGCCAGGAGAAATATCAATAACCTCAGATTTGTAGATGATACCACCCTTATGGCAGAAAGTGAAGAAGATAAAAGTAAAAGAGGAGAGTGAAAAAGCTGGCTTAAAACTAACCATTCAAATGATTGAGATCATGGCATCTGGTCCCATCACTTCATGGCAAATAGATGGGGAAACAGTGACAAACTTTATTTTTTTGGGTCTCCCAAATCATTGCAGCCATGAAATAAAAAGACGCTTACTCCTTGGAAGAAAAGTTATGACCAACCTAGATAGCATAGTGAAAAGCAGAGACATTACTTTGCCAACAAAGGTCTGTCTAGTCAAAGCTATGGTTTTTCCAGTAGTCATTTATGGATGTGACAGTTGGACTATAAAGAAAGTTGAGTACCAAAAGATTGATGCTTTTGAACTGTGGTGTTGGAGAAGACTCAAGAGTCCCGTGGACTACAAGGGGATCCAACCAGTCAATCCTAAAGGAAATCAGTCCTGAATATTTATTGGAAGGACTGATGCTGAAGCTGAAACTCCAATACTTTGGCCACCTGATGTGAAGAACGGACCTTGGAAAAGACCCTGATGCTGGGAAAGATTGAAGGCGGGAGGAAAAGGGGGCAACAGAGGATGAGATGGTTGGATGGTGTCACTGACTTAATGGACATGAGTTTGAGCAAACTCTGGGAGTTGGTGATGGACAGAGAAGTCTGGCGTGCTGCAGTCCATGGGGCTACAAAGAGTGAGACACGACTGAATGACTGAACTGAAGTGATAAATAAACAAATGTTGGCTACAATTACCATGCTGAAGGAGGAGAAGCATAATTTCTTTAACAAAGGTCCAAAAGATATTTATTAAAAAGTAATAACTTGCAAATTAAAAAAAATTCTCTATGTAACCTAAGAGTAGGGAGATACTGAGAGAAGGTTATCTATTTCAAACAGCAACAAATATCATTGTATTCAACATGTAATGTACTTGATTAGAAAGCCATGCATTAGGAGAATGTTCAATGAAATTATAAGGGGATTTTTATAATTACTACTAGTTAATATTTTCTTGACACTTCTAAGAATAAGCAAAGAACCCATTAGGAATGGGAGGGAAAGAGCCCTTATTCTTGGATAGTATGATGTCCATCTAGAATATCCCAGAGAATCAAGTTAATCTCTTGTGATTACACTATTTTTCTAAACCTATGTTTTGTTAAGTGGAAAGTTATGTTTTCAATATATTTCCCTTCAAATAGTATTTCTCTGAAATAATTTACACATAAAATAATTGACTCAATGGTCAAATTTACATAAGACTCTCTATATTTTATGGATTCTTCTTAGAGTTTCTCAATGCACGCTCTTCTATTGAAGGTTCTTTGAAGTTCTATATATCAGGATAATTAGAAAGCACTCAGAAATGTGTTTCTGATTATTTCCTAGTTCAAAAAATGTTTATTTAGTGTTTACAGTGTGCTATTTTCTCCAGTGACTGCCCTTAAGAAGTTTATGGCGTAGCCAGAGAGACAGAAACGATCCAATGATGACATAAAGAAGGGTGACCTAGCAACTGTGATGAGGTCAGAAAGAAACCAAGTGGAGGGTACGGGGGCTTCTCTAGGGGAGTCTGAGCTGGTGAGGAGAGGGGAGGCAGTGGTCCTCCTGGGAAGGAGAGGGTGTGCAGACTCTGGGAGACAGAGCATGGAGCCCAGGAAGGTGAGAAGAAGGCCACTCAGGGTGACGAGCTGAACACGTGAAAACATAGTCTGAGATGGAGGCAGGGAGGACTTCTAGGCAATTTTAGAGGAGTAGCATCAAATTCTAGGAGCCCTGGGAAAACATGGGCAGAGTTTTAAATCTGAGGCTGGTGGAATAACATCTGAATTTTTACAGGATTACTTTTTTCAATTTTCAATGGAAAATGAATTGATAATGAGAACAAATAGGAGAGACAGAAAAAAGTAAGTTAATGGATAGTTGGACAAAAGAAAATTAGATAAGACTGATATGAAACTGTAAGAATAATGCCAGGAAATATCAAAGGCACTTTTGATATGTTCAGGGAAAAAGAGATTCGGTTACAAATAGGTCTGTAGCTTGAAGCCAGTGACATCCAGAAAGCGGAACGGCTCTGTATCTTTTTTGCCCCTGTCTTCTCTGTCAAGGAGAATAATTCTCAAACTGAAAAGGGTAAAAATAAATGTTGCTCCGAGGCAGCAGGAACCAAGCCTGGTGAAGGGACTGATGCAGAGCACCTGGCAACTCTGAAGAGTTCTGACTTCTGGTTTGTGTGTCGCTCGTCAGGAGGGCTTAGCGGGAAGACATGGGCTGTTCCTGGGCCTGCCCTTGAGGAGGTCTGGGAAGTGAAGGGGATGTGTGGGCAGCGTGAGCAAGTAGGCTGCCTTTCAGAGAGACAGAGAGGCCTGCAGAATGTACTTAACAAAGGTGCGTGAACTTGATTTCGGTCCTGAGCAAATTCCCTGAATGGTTTTGAAGGGTCTGTAAATACCCAGAAGATTTCATTGCGAGGAGCCACAGGAAGTTCACAAAGAAAAAAAATGATGTCAGTTCAAGTTCAATCCCTTCGTTAAAGGGATTATCAACGTGAAAGACCAAGGGGATTCAGGAACTCATACAGAGTCTAGGTCAGGAAACCAATTACGGAGACTTTGTGACGTCTGGAGTCAACGTGGAAAGAGCGATCTGGGCATCTCTGGGGAAGCAGCTATGTCAGGTGCTTGTTGAACGACAGAGTCTGTGGCACTGACAGACTCATGTGGTACATGAGCGTCCGTACCTCCTGGTTTCCTCTGCTGTGTCGCCCACCTGGAGAAGGGGTGGTGCAGCCTGCCTCCAGTGGGGAGGCCGTGTGGCAACGTTATGGTCAGCAGATGTGAATGGCATGATGTGAGTACTGCTCCTGCTCAGTTGCTCAGTCGGGTCTGACTCTGTGTGCCCCATGGACTGCAGCCCACCAGCCTCCTCTGTCCATGGGATTCTCCAGGCAAGAATCCTGGAGTGGGTTGCTATGCCCTTCACCAGGGGACCTTCCCGACCCAGGGATCGAACCCGGGTTTCCTGCATTGCAAGCAGATTCTTTACCACTGAGCCACAAGGAAAGCCCAAATGTGAGCACGCTTAGTATGAATTGAAAGATTTCAAGGTATTCTTACAGAAACAGAGCCAGTGAAAACAGACTTCTCTTTTGGGGAGCCAAATGATGCCAAATTTTGTGTTCTCCAGGAATTGTAAGAAATTGCGGAGATGAACATTTGTTCACCTAGAAGGGGACTTTTGGATGAATTCCTTCCTATATTGGAGTCCAGTTAAATGCTTGTTTGTACCATTTTAAGAGTAAAAGATACACAGGCTTACTTTAGAGATACATCAGGTTCAGTTCCAGTGAAACGTTCAGTCATGTCCTACTCTTTGCAACCCCATGAACTGTAGCCTACTAGTCTTCTCCATCCATGAAATTTTCCAGGCAAGAGTACTGGAGTGGGTTGCCATTTTCTTCTCCAGGGAATCTTTACGACCCAGGGATCAAACCTGGGTCTCCCACATTGCAAGCAGACGCTTTCACTGTCTGAGCCTCCAGGGAAGCTCCAGACCCCATAGTAAAGCCAACATTGCAATAAGGTGAGTTGCACAAAGCTTTGGTTTTTCAGTCCATATCAAAGTGATGTTTACACTGTACCGCAGGGCAATTACAAGTGTGCAATAGCATTATGTCTCAAAATGTATACACCTTAATTAAAAATACTTTGTTAAGATGTGCTAACCATCTCCTGAACCTTCAGTAAATTGTAACCTTTTTCAATAGTGACATCAAAGGTCACTATTTATAGATCACTGTAACAAATAATAATAATGAAAAAGTTTGAATTATTGTGAGAATTACCAAAATGGGACACAGAGACAGGAAGTGAGCAAATGCAGGGTTGATAGACTGACTTGATGCAGGGTCACCATAAAACTTCAACTCGTGAAAAATGCCATCTCTTTGGAGTGTGATAAGGCAGAGCATGCGAAACAAGGCCTGCCTGCATTATCCTAGACCCAAGTTTAACACAGGGCTAGTGGCAGGGCGATTACTGTGCAACCCTTACTTTGATTTAGAAAATAAGTGATTAAATTATGTTTAAAATTTTTATATAAATTTGAAACACATGTATCCAAACTTAATAACATTATACAGAAAGCAGTTATTTTGGTCCTCTATATTTTAGTAAAACACAATAACTTATCCACAAATTATAGACAGAACTGTTCAGATTACAGATGGGAAAAAAAATGTTGCTTATCTATGTTTTCAGGTGGAAATCTGTTATTTAACTATTGGGCTTTTGAGGTATAATAATCTTATCTGTTTAACCACAAGCTTGAAGAATGCTTTTTCTCTGCAGAAGCCTGTTTAGAGAAATTCTCTGTCTCTAGTATTGATTATTTCTATACATACACTGTATTCAATAAAAGAGACCATTTTAAAGGCAAAAATATATTCAGTTACTCAGCCTGTCTTGAATTCAGCATTTAGAAGAAGGAAACCTCAGAATGTAGTCAGGGAGATTGTGATGGTTGACCAAGGAGTAGACTTAGTCTTTCCCTTAAAGAAATTTGACCTGCAGCAGAGAACTTTCTTGAAGCTGGGCAAAAGGCGATTTGCACCAAGATTTGTGTGGCATTTCTTCTTTTAGTAATCATTAATAAATCTGGCAGCTCTCCAAAGCAGTTGAAAGTAAGTCAAAGAGAACATTGAGCTTTTCCATTATTTTGAAAATTTAGCCAAGGTTGATCTTGGCGATTACTGGTGGTGATGAAGAAGCTATACTAAGGTTGCTGTGATGTAACTGTTGCTGTTCCCATTGTACAGATGGGCAAAGACTCAGCTTAAGATACATTTGCCCAAATTCCTTTATTTCAGAAATGTGAGAGCTGGCATTTGAATCTGGTGTGCTTGACTTGTTAATCCGAACTCTTCTCTTTAGAGAAGGGGTCTCTTTTGGGGAGGAGGACTTGCGTTTCACCGCTGTGGATTTTTTCCATGCTGTGTAATAATTTCTCCTTGGCCTTTGCTTCTTCTCAGATATTCAGACCCAAAAGGTATGAAGAAAAAGTACCACATTGGTTACTTACATGTTGTTCAGCCTTGAGAATCCCAAACAAATGAGAATTAGTGATACAAAGAGAAATTGAATCTTTGTTGCTTTCTACTTTCTTAATCCTGAAAATGAGAACTCAGTAATATAAAAGCTGAAAAGTCCTTTTCTGTCTATTTTAAAGCTGCTTTCTGTTTATGTGAGTTGTCTTATTTCACATGCTTCCTTGGTTGCAGAATCAGTAATACTGTAGACATACGGTCTCTATATCTCATTTGAGATGGTCAAAGGTAGATGTCCAGGGCAAGACAAGGAGCCAGGACTCACAGAGCAGAAAGCAATCTGCTCATGGCATTCCTGTGTTGTAAGATGAATTAAATGGATGATTCTGATTTCATGGTTGGGTTATAAGTAGTCCTGGAAATAAGTCATACACTAAATAGTCAATAAACATTTGTTGAATTGACCTGCATGGAAAATATTACTAATCAACATAACTTGGGTGGTCTCAGTGGATACTGCTCAATTCATTCTATTAATATATCATAGAAAGTCACCACCAAATATCCTTGCCTGGTTACTAATTACTTACAAAAGCTACACCATTTAATTTTGAAATAATAGCTACTAAAACCTGTAAAATATTTTTATCATAAGTGCTTGCATGTATATCGTTTAAAATAAATGGACTCCATCAAAGAGCTTCCCAGGTGGCTCTAGTGGTCAAGAGCCCGCCTGCCAGTGCAGGAGACAAAGAGACTTGGGTTTGATCCCTGGGTTGGGAAGATCCCCTGGAGGAAGAAATAGCAACCAACTCCGGTATTCTTGCCTGGATAATCCCCTGGACAGAGGAGCCTGGCAAGCTATATAGTTCATAGAGTTGCAAAGAGTCGGACATGACTGAAACAACTTAACGTAGCTTCAAAGAATATATTATTCAATAAGGTAAAACCTGAAGTAGCACTTTTGAGCCAACACACACACATCTGTGCCTTTCCTTTGAACTCTGTATCTCAGAGTAAATTGTGGCAGACTGTCTATCCCGCTGAAAACAATTGTTCAGTCACTAAGTTGTGTCTGACTCTTTGAGATTCCATGGGCTGCAGCATGCCAGGCTTCCTTGTCCTTCACTATCTCCCAGAGTTTGCTCAAACTCATATCCATTGAGTTGGTAATGCCATCCAACGATCTCATCCTCTGTCACCCTCTGCTCCTGCCCTGTCTTTCCCAGCATCAGGGTCTTATCCAATAAGTCGGCTCTTGGTATCAGATGGCCAAAGTATTGGGACTATAGCTTTAGCAGCAGTCCTTCCAATGAATGTTCAGGATTGATTTCTTTTAGGATTGACCGGTTTGATCCTCCTGTCCAAGAGACTCTCAAGAGTCTTCTCCAGTACACAGTTCAAAAGCATCAATTCTTCAGTGCTCAGCCTTCTTTGTGGTCCAATTTGCACTTCCATACACGACTGCTGGAAAAACCAGAGCTTTGACTATGTGGGCCTTTTGTCAGCACAGTGATGTCTCTGCTTTTTAATATGCTGTCTAGGTTGGTCATAGCTTTTCTTCCAAGAAGCAAGCATCTTAATTTTATGGCTGCAGTCAATTAGAAACTCAAGAAAAAATATAAATAAAACATGAAGCACATCTGTCTGAAATCATTGGAGGTCGCCAGGGCTGTTGGAAATGACGGGTGATGATCCTGAAGAGAAGGTAATGGCATTACATGAACTTTACTTTCTGCAGCCACCTGATCCCTGGATCTGCCCAGCTCTGGTGCTGAGGAAGATTCTGGGGTGCCAAAGCAAGACTAACAGGCAGAGAAGCCAATGGAGTTATAAGAAAATTGAAGGATATCAGCCTATCTGTTCTTGAAAGCTAAAATCCCAGTGAGAAGAATGAAGTGATTGTGTTTGTAGAAATCCCTAGGTATCTACCAAAACATAATAAGAGTAATACATCATTTTAGCAGGTTGTGAAATAAAAAGGCCAGTATACAGTAATCAGTTGTATTTCTGTAAATCATCAAAGAACCCTGGATATGAAACAAAACTAGATCCTTTGGATATAAGCAAAAGACATGAAGAGAGTTTTCAAGGAATAAGAAATATAGATGCAAATAAGCACACTCAAAGATGTTCATCATTCACCAGAAGGGAGACATGAGTTAAAACCACAATTTATACAGACATCAAAATATAGCTATCAAAATGGCTAATATAAAAAAACAATGATCACGTCAAGGGGTGCTGGAAGATGCAGCGAAATAGAATCAGATATAAATTGCCAGTGGAAACGTTAAATGGTGCAGCCGTTCTCCACCATGGCTTGGCAGTTTCTTACTGACCATGCAACCACTGTATGATCCAGCTGTTGTACTCTTCAGCGTTTATCCCACAAAAGTGAAAACTTTTGTTCCATGAAGACTGTTCATAGTAGCTTTATTTGTACTAGCCAAAAACTGGAAGCAGCCCTGGCATTCTTCAACAGGTGATGGTTAAACAAACCATTTATATGAATACCATGGATTCTGTTCCCAATGAAAGGAATCAACTGTTAATGCAGGAAGAGACTTGAATGAATCTCCAGAGTGAAAAAGTGAACCTTGCAGGTTGGATACCAGGTAATTATATTAATAAAACATGTTTGTTATTCCATCACTTCATGGCAAATAGATGGGGAAACAGTGGACACAGTGGCTGGCTTTATTTTTCTGGCCTCCAAAATCACTGTAGATGGTGATTGCAGCCATGAAATTAAAAGACGCTTGCTCCTTGGAAGGAAAGTTATGACCAACATAGACAGTGTATTAAAAAGCAGAGACATTACTTTGCCAACAAAGGTCCGTCTGGTCAAGGCTATGGTTTTTCCAGTGGTTATGTATGGATGTGAGAGTTGGAGTAGAAAGAAGGCTGTGCGCTGAAGAATTGATGCTTTTGAACTGTGGTGTTGGAGAAGACTCTTGAGAGTCCCTTGGACTGCAAGGACATCAAACCAATCCATCCTAAAGGAGATCAGTCCTGGGTATGTACTGGAAGGACTGATGTTGAAGCTGAAACTCCAATCCTTTGGCCACCTGATGCAAAGAACTGACTCATTTGAAAAGACCCTGATGCTGGAAAAGACTGAAGGTGGGAGGAGAAGGGGACGACAGAGGATGAGATGGTTGGGTGGCATCACCGACTCGATGGACATGGGTTTGGGTGGACCCCAGGAGTTGGGGATGGACAGGGAAGCCTGGTGTGCTGTGGTTCATGGGATCACAGAGTCGGACATGACTGAGTGACTGAACTGAACTGAAATGAACATGTTTATTACACAAAATTTAAAAATGGAGGACAAGTTGCCAAAGTTTAGGGGCAGGAAGGTGAGGGATGGAATAAGTTAGCTGGATGTGGTTACGATGAGCGAGAAAAGAGGGGTTTTTGTGATGAGGGAACCATTTGGTATGTTGTCTGGGATGGCAGTAGATGAAATACACAACTGCACTCACGGGCACAAGGAAAACTTGGAAGTTAGAAACAGGTCAGTGGACTTTCAGGGCCAACATCCTGGTGATGATCTTGTGCTGTAGTTTTGCCAAATGTTGTCATTGGGGAAAGTGGCCAAAGCATAAAAGGAATACCTGTATTATTTCAGAAAACTGCAAGTGACTCTACAATTATCTTTTTAAAAGTCAGTAAAGAAAGGATTAACCAAGATAAACAAAAGTACAGTAGAGATGAAAAAGATATTTGCCATACAGAAATCACAATGGATGTCTCAAAAAAAAAATTAGCAGTACTATAGCATCAAAACAGTGAAATCATAAAAGCATAAAAATTCTATGAAAACACTGAAAACTGGGATGAAAAGATGAGAATAATAGATATGTCTTACGATACGCATGTATGAATGTGACATAATATAAAACAACAGAAGCAATAATCAGAACCGTAAAAGAAAAAAAAAAACTTCCTATTAAGAAATGTAGAGCTCAAATAAAACTTGAGAGAACTTACTGTTTTCAGTGGGAAGCTGATAAGATGATAGCCACACATAGATATAACCTTTCTAGGATTTTTAATCTTCATGGTAAAACTGCATGTAAGGGTCTAGAGAGGAAAAGCCAATTTTTAACCAATAATAAACTTCAATCTTCTGTTTTGCAAGAAAAATATCAACTACTGAAGTACAAGAAAACAGTAGAGCATCTTCTACAAAGGTATGGAAAAAAGTGGAGAAAATCCTATAATTTTATATTTAGCCAAGTAGTGTTATTATATAAAATATTTAATGAAACACTTCAGAAAATTGCAATAAATAAAAATACAAAAACTATGGAGAGGACTTATGAGCACAAGTGTAAATTAAAATTTTTTAAATGTCAAAATATGGTTCAATTGATATTTCCCACTTTTTTATTGGAAGTTATTACCTGTAACAAAGGAAAGAGAAAGAAGATTTAGAAACCAGCAAAAATTAATGAAGGAGGAGGGGAAAAAGTAGAAGTACTAAACTCATTTTACTAAAATGAATACAAGTATTATTTTATGATGGCATAATTGTGTTTTATTGAGTCCTATAGTTATCAATATATTGGCTTATTATATGAGATTATTCAGTGTTTGACTTATTTTACTTGGCATAATTCCCTCAAGTTACCTCCATTTGTTTCAATTGGCACGATTTCCTTCTTTCTCAGTGCTGAATAATATTCCATTACACATATAACATATGTGTATCCATTCAACCCTTGATGGGCATTTAAATTGTCTCCATGTCTTGGCCACCATGAGTAATACTGCAATAAACACAGGGATGAACACAGGTCTTTGAGATAGTGATTTGATTTTCTTAGGATATATATCCCTAAGTGAAATTGTTGGATCACATGGTATAGCTTAATTTTAATTTTCTGAGGAACTCCATATTTCCATAAAAACTGCAGCAATTTACATTCCCATCAACAGAGAACAAGTGTTCCCTTTTCCCCACATCCTCTCCAACACTTGATATGGCTTATCTTTTTGGTAATTGCTACTCTAAGTGGTGTGAGAGATCTCTGACTGTGATGTAGATTGGCTTTCCCTTGATAATGAGCAATGTTGAGCATCTTTTCATGTATCTGTTTACCATTTGTGTATCTTTGAAAAGATATGTCTATTCAGTTCTGCCTATCTTTTTAATCAGGTGGCTTGTTCTTATTGAGTTTATTTAATAACAGTGGGGGAGAAATGTTTATACTATGTAAAGAAATCATGTTGATGGGTGGAGCTGTGTTCTTCCTGCAAGAAGAGAAGCAAAAAGCAA
This sequence comes from Bos indicus x Bos taurus, assembly GCF_003369695.1. Taxonomy (NCBI): domain Eukaryota; kingdom Metazoa; phylum Chordata; class Mammalia; order Artiodactyla; family Bovidae; genus Bos; species Bos indicus x Bos taurus. The sequence continues at coordinate 3,032,298 of NC_040099.1, forward strand.
AGGAGAAAAGGAAAGATATAAGCACCTGAAGGCAGAGTTCCAAAGAATAGCAAGGAGAGATAAGAAAGCCTTCCTCAGGGATCAATGCAAAGAAATAGAGGAAAACAACAGAATGGGAAAGACTAGAGATCTCTTCAAGAAAATTAGAGATACCAAGGGAATATTTCATGCAAAGATGGGCTCGATAAAGGACAGAAATGGTATGGACCTCACAGAAGCAGAAGATATTAAGAAGAGGTGGCAAGAATATACAGAAGAACTATACCAAAAAGAGCTTCACGACCCAGGTAATCATGGTGGTGTGATCACTGACCTCGAGCCAGACATCCTGGAATGTGAAGTCAAGTGGGCCTTAGGAAGCATCACTAGGAACAAAGCTAGTAGAGGTGTCGGAATTCCCGTTGAGCTATTTCAAATCCTAAAAGATGATGCTGTGAAAGTGCTGCACTCAATATGCCAGCAAATTTGGAAAACTCAGCAGTGGCCACAGGACTGGAAAAGGTCAGTTTTCATTCCAATCCCAAAGAAAGGCAATGCTAAAGAATGCTCAAACTACCGCACAATTGCACTCATCTTACATGCTAGCAAAGTAATGCTAAAAATTCTCCAAACCAGTCTTCAGCAATACGTGAACCGTGAACTTCCAGATGTTCAAGCTGGTTGTAGAAAAGGCAGGGGAACCAGAAATCAAATTGCAAACATCTGCTGGATCATTGAAAAAGCAAGAGAGTTCCAGAAAAACATCTCTTTCTGCTTTATTGACTATGCCAGCCTTTGACTGTGTGGACCACAATAAACTGTGGAAAATTCTGAAAGAGATGGGAATATCAGATCACCTGACCTGCCTCTTGAGAAACCTCTATGCAGGTCAGGAAGCAACAGTTAGAACTGGACATGCAACAACAGACTGGTTCCAAATAGGAAAAGGAGTATGTCAAGGCTGTATATTGTCACCCTGCTTATTCAACTTATATTCAGAGTACATCATGAGAAATGCTGGGCTGGAAGAAGCACAAGCTGCATTCAAGATTGCCGGGAGAAATATCAATCACCTCAGATTTGCAGATGACACCACCCTTATGGCAGAAAGTGAAGAGGAACTAAAAAGCCTCTTGATGAAAGTGAAAGAGGAGAGGGAAAAAATTGGCTTAAAGCTCAACATTCAGAAAACAAAGATCATGGTATCTGGTCCCATCACTTCATGGCAAATAGATGGGGAAACAGTGTCAGACTTCATTTTGGGGGGCTCCAAAATCACTGCAGATGGTGACTGCAGCCATGAAATTAAAAGACGCTTACTCCTTGGAAGGAAAGTTGTGACCAACCTAGATAGCATATTTAAAAGCAGAAACATTACTTACTTTGCCAACAAAGGTCCATCTAGTCAAGGCTATGGTTTTTCCAGTGGTCATGTATGGATGTGAGAGTTGGACTGTGAAAAAAGCTGAGCACTGAAGAATTGATGCTTTTGAACTGTGGTGTTGGAGAAGACTCTTGAGAGTCCCTTGGACTGCAAGGAGATCCAACCAGTTCATTCTAAAGGAGATTAGTCCTAGGTGTTCATTGAAAGGACTGATGCTAAAGCTCAAACTCCAATACTTTGGCCACCTCATGCAAAGAGTTGACCCATTGGAAAAGACCCTGATGCTGGGAGGGATTGGGGGCAGGAGGAGAAGGGGACGACAGAGGATGAGATGGCTGGATGGCATCACTGACTCGATAGACGTGAGTTTGAGTGAACTCCGGGAGTTGGTGATGGACAGGGAGGCCTGGTGTGCTGTGATTCATGGGGTCTCAAAGAGTCGGACACGACTGAGCGACTGAACTGAACTGAAACTATGGTGGAGGTAATGAAGATAGTGGTGACCTCCCTCAAAAGATCCCAGGCATGTACTTCTGCAGCCTGTGCCTGCAACCCTGCAGCAGGCCACCACTGACCCTCACCTTCACGGGAAATCCTGGACACCCCCAGGCAAGTCTCCTGTGGGGTCACTGCTCCTTTCTCTTGGTTCCTGGTACACAAGGTTCTGTTGTGCCCTCCAAGAGTCTATTTCCCAGTCCTATGTAAGTTCTGGCAGGTCTATAGTGGGGTTAATGGTGACCTCCTCCAAGAGGACTTAGGCCATACCCACACTCAGAGCCCCTGAACCTGTGGCAGGCCACTGCCAACTCGTACTGCCAAGTGTCCACAGGAGACACTCAAACACAGTTCTGTCTCAGTCTCTGTGGGGTCCCTGGGTCCTGGTGCGCACAAGGTTGGTTTGAGCCCTCTGAGCGTCTCTAGCAAGAACAGGATTTCATTCTAAATGTGAATTCAGCCCTCTTATTGTCTTGCTGGGGCTTCTCCTTTGCCCTTGGATTTGGGGTATCTCCTTACAGCCACTCCAGTGCCTACCATCTTACTGGGGTTTTTCTGACCTTGGACATGGGGTATCTTATTCACGGCTGCTCCAGAAAAGCACAGGCATCGCTCCTTACCTTGAACGTGGGGTACCTCCTCTCAGCCACAACCCCTGACCTTGGAGGTGGGGTATCTCCTCCCCACCACTCACTGCTCCAGCCCTGTGCAGCTGCTGCAGTAAACAGAAGGGAGGGAACACAGCTCCATCCATCAATAGAAAATTGGATTAAACATTTACTGAGCATGGCCTCACCCATCAGAACAAGACCCAGTATCCCCCTCAGTCAGTCTATCCCATCAGGAAGCTTCCATAAGCCTTTTATCCTTCTCCCTCAGTGGGAAGACAGACTTAAAACCACAATCACAGAAAACTAACCAATCTAATCACAGGGACCACAGCCTTGTCTAACTCAAAGAAACTATGAGCCATGCCATGTAGGGCAACCCAAGACGGACAGGTCATGGTGGCGAGTCCTGACAAAACGTGGTCCACTGGAGAAGGGAATGGCAAACCACTTCAGGACTCCTGCCTTGAGAACCCCATGAATGGTAGGAAAAGGCAAAAAGATAGGACACTGAAAGATGACCTCCCCGGGTCAGTAGGTGCCCAATATGCTACTGTAGATCAGTGGGAAAATAACTCCAGAAAGAATGAAGAGATGGAGCCAGAGCAAAAACAACACCCAACTGTGGATGTGACTGGTGATGGAAGCAAGGTCCAATGTTGTAAAGAGCAATATTGCATAGGAACTTAGAATGTTAGGTTCATGAATCAAGGCAAATTGGAAGTGATCAAACAGGAGATGGTAAGAGTGAATGTTGACATTTTAGGAATCAGCGAACTAAAATGGACTGGAATGGGTGAATTTAGCTCACATGACCATTATATCTACTACTGTGGGCAAGAATCAGAAGAAATGGAGCAGCCATCAAGTCAACAAGAGTCCAAAATACAGTACTTGGATGCAGTTTCAAAAATGACAGAATGATCTCTGTTCGTTTCCAAGGCAAACCATTCGATATCACGGTAATCCAAGTCCATGCCCTGACCAGTAATGCTGAAGAAGCTGAAGTTGAATGGTTCTATGAAGACCTACAAGACCTTTTAGAACTAACACCCCCATAGGATGTCCTTTTCATTATAGGGGACTGGAATGCAAAAGTAGGAAGTCAAGAAACACCTGGAGTAACAGGAAAAATTGGCCTTAGAGTACAGAATGAAGCAGGGCAAAGGCTAATAGAGTTCTGCCAAGAGAACACACTGGTCATAGCAAACACCCTCTTCCAACAACACAAGAGAAGACTCTACACATGGACATCACCAGAAGGTCAACACCAAAATCAGATTGATTATATTCTTTGCAGCCAAAGATGGAGAAGCTCTATACAGTCAGCAAAAATAAGACCGGGAACTGACTGTGGCTCAGATCATGAGCTCCTTATTGCCAAATTCAGACTTAAATTGAAGAAAGTAGTGAAAACCACTAAACCATTCAGGTATGACCTAAATCAAATCCATAATAATTATACAGTGGAAGTGAGAAATAAATTTAAGGGACTAGACCTGATAGAGTACCTGAAGAACTATGGACAGAGGTTCGTGACATTGTACAAGAGACAGGGATCAAGACCATCCCCGTGGAAAAGAAATGCAAAAAAGCAAAATGGCTGTCTGAGGAGGGCTTACAAATAGCTGTGAAAAGAAGAGAAGCCAAAAGCAAAGGAGAAAAGAAAAGATAAACCCATTTGAATGCAGAGTTCCAAAGAATAGCAAGGAGAGATAAGAAAGCCTTCCTCAGTGATCAATGCAAAGAAATAGAGGAAAACAACAGAATGGGAAAGACTAGAGATCTCTTCAAGAAAATTAGAGATACCAAGGGAACATTTCATGCAAAGATGGGCTCGATAAAGGACAGAAATGGTATGGACCTAACAGAAGCAGAAGATATTAAGAAGAGGTGGCAAGAATACACACAAGAACTGTACAGAAAAGATCACAACCCAGATAATCACGATGGTGTGATCATGCACCTAGAGCCAGACATCCTGGAATGTGAAGTCAAGCGGGCCTTAGAAAGCATCACTACGAACAAAGCTAGTGGAGGTGATGGAATTCCAGTTGAGCTATTTCAAATCCTGAAAGATGATGCTGTGAAAGTGCTGCACTCAATATGCCAGCAAATTTGGAAAACTCAGTAGTGGCCATAGGACTGGAAAAGGTCAATTTTCCTTCCAATCCCAAAGAAAGGCAATGCCAAAGAATGCTCAAGCTACCTCATAATTGCACTCATCTCACACGCTAGCAAAGTAATGCTCAGAATTCTCCAAGCCAGGCTTCAACAGTATGTGAACTGTGAACTTCCAGATGTTCAAGCTGGATTTGGAAAAGGCAGAGGAACCAGAGATCAAATTGCCAACATCCATTGAATCATCGAAAAAGCAAAAAGTTCCAGAAAAACATCTATTTCTGCTTTATTGACTATGCCAAAGCCTTTGACTGTGTGGATCACAATAAACTGTGGGAAATTCTTAAAAAGATGGGAATGCCACTCCACCTGACCTGCCTCTTGAGAAATCTGTATGCAGGTTGGGAAGCAACAGTTAGAACTGGATATGGAGCTGGTTCCAAACTGGGAAAGGAGTACATCAAGGCTGTATATTGTCACCCTGCTTATTTAACTTCTATGCAGAGTACATCATGAGAAACGCTGGGCTGGAAGAAGCACAAGCTGGAATCATGATTGCCGGGAGAAGTATCAATAACCTCAGATATGCAGATGACACCACTATTATGGCAGAAAGTGAAGAACTAAAGAGTCTCTTGATGAAAGTGAAAGTGAAGAGTGAAAATGTTGGCTTAAAACTCAACATTCAGAAAACAAAGATCATGGCATCTGGTCCCATCACTTCATGGCAAATAGATGAATAAACAGTGGAAATGATGACAGACTTTATTTTTTTGGGCTCCAAAATCACTGCAGATGGTGACTGCAGCCATGAAATAAAAAGACGCTTACTCCTTGGAAGAAATGTTATGACCAAACTAGACAGCATATTAAAAAGCAGAGACATTACTTTGCCAACAAAGGTCCATCTAGTCAAAACTATGGGTTTTCCAGTAGTCATGTATGGATGTGAAATTTGGAATATAAAGAAAGCTGAGCACCGAAGAATTGATGCTTTTGAACTGTGGTGTTGGAGAAGACTCTTGAGAGTCCCTTGGACTGCAAGGACATCAAACCAGTCCATCCTAAAGGAAATCAGTCCTGAATATTCATTGGAAGGACTGATGTTGAAGCTGAAACTCCTTTGGCCACCTGATGCAAAGAACTGACTCATTTGAAAAGACCCTGATGCTGGGAAAGACTGAAGGTGGGAGGAGAGGATGAGATGGTTAGATAGGATCACCGACTCAATGGACATTAGTTTGAGTAAACTCCAGCAGTTGGTGATGGACAGGGAGGCCTGGCATGCTGCAGTCTATGGAGTTGCAAAGAGTTGGACATGTCTGAGCAACTGAACTGAACTGAACTGAAAGAAATCATATAATCAATTAGAAAAAACATTAAAAAGTTAATAGATAAGTGGATAAAATGTAAAAACTTTCCACTAACAAACCAATGGAAAAACTTAATTGAAACAATTACCTAACAAAATTTGATAAATATTCCAAATATAAGACAATTCTGGTGAATATCTCATAAACCATTGTCAAAAAATTCTTCACAGAGAAAAAAGATGTTTCAGTTCTGTTTTATGACAAGGTATGGATCACTATCCTTTGAATAATATAAAATAAATATAAATAAATAAGAAATCCTAAGACAGTCACCCAAAATTGTAGAAAAAGTTTTATGTAGAGTGTACATAATAACAAAAACATTGAAAAGAGTATAAAATGGCTAAAAGCATTGGAGAATGGGAAACGAAGGGAAACACAAGATGGAATATTATGCTGTCAATACTCATGATGCGTTTGAGGCATCTTAAATAATAGAACGTTCCAGTAACCTAAAGTCCAAATGTTGTATAGGGGGATGAGCCTCTCCCTTTTTTTTTTTTCTCCTCCTCTGTTTTCTGTAGTTTCTACCGTGATCACGTATGAATTCTAGAGCAAGAAGAACATGGTTAAATTTTTGGTAAAAGCAAGAGAAAGCCCTGTGTGTGTGTTCTGGGGTGGGAGGGCTGTTCTTGAGGGGCCAGGCAGGTCTGGAGGTGGGAGGCCCATGCCGGCTGTGTATCCGTTCTTTCCAGTGGGTGGACGATAAACCAGTGTGGATGATTGATGAGTTTATTGGAGCTAAAGGCTTGGGATTATTTCTGCAAATTACAGCCTTCAAGGGGTCCTCTGAGACCTGCCCTAAAAACAGCACTCTGGGTTCACGCTCTTCCCCACGGGCGCGTCGGGCTTTTCTCTTGTGCCTGTGGCTGTCCTGGACGCCCGTGTCTGCGCGGACAGAGACCGACACGGCAGCCATTCTCTCTAATAAACCTTTGATCTGCTGAATGGGGACTACAAAGCCCCCGAGCCAAGGTGCCGCGCAGGGAGAGTTTCACAAAATGTGAGCCAGAAAGGCTGGGTCCCAGGGGCTAGCCTGGCTGAGCCTGCGACAGCTAATTGGGCCTGTTAGGGTCAGCAATTAGCTTCCAGCTATTCAGAACTTCTGACAGGGCCACCTTTATCTGCAAGCCAGCTCTCAGTGGAACAATGGCATCGCAGCCTGTCAGAAGACACTGGGAGCCACACACAAAGCCAGATGGCACCTCCGGGCGCACAGAGCTCTCCTCCGCGGTGGAGTTATTGTATCTTTCCCGCGGTCCCACCCAGGGATTGCCCGGCCCTCCTGAGCATAACATCAGGCAATTCCTTCATGGCAGAAAGCATTGTTTTCTTTAGTCGCAGGAGTTTTCTTTTTTAAACTAAATAGTGTATGCTGCAAGAACCCAAGGGTTCTGTTTTCTTTGTCAGAGGTGAAAACATATGCAAAGTATTTGGTTTAAAAAATGACCTACCAGTGTCGTTTCAAAGGTTAAGAGGAGCGAAATTTGGAAAATGGTGCTGTAGAAAAGTTGTCTCTGAATCGTCCGTCAAAAACGTTCACTCCTGCCTTTGCTGGTGGAGATGGGAATTTAGGCATCTTTGCTTTATCCCCGGGGAAGCCCTTTTAGTTCCCACTGCTGGCACTTGAGAAAGAAATCTCTTGTTGTCCTTTTCAGAGTAATCCTTTTACTCCCATAAGGAAACAGACTGTCTACAATGTTACCTTCTCACTAGCCACGATCAGTGATGGGTTTATCCTACACATTTTGGTGGGGGTGGGAGGAGGCTGGTTTGCTAGAGCAGAGGGTGTCTGTGGCTGAATGCACAGCTGCTATTTGGGAGCTCACAGCCCCTGAAGCCACAGATGGTGGGAGAAGGTGGCCTGCACGGTTTCCTGGCGGCCTCTGCCCGGCCTCTCGGGTCAGTCTCCCTCCATCCTCCTGAGAAGGCGCTAAACCACAGGGTGCAGGGAGTGGCCCCTGCGGTGGGTCTGCGGGTGACAGCTCTGTGATTTCAGCATTATTTTAATACAATGTAAGTGCCTGGGATATTTATGCGGCTTCATTTTACATCTGCTTTTGGGGATAATTGATTTGTACTTGTCTCTGCTAGATCTCAGTAATTTGCCTCCTTTTCTTCTTTTCCATTTTCTCCCCCTGTTGCTCCCTCCCCATTCCGCATCCTCACTGGAAAACCTAAAAGCATTCCCATAATGCTACCTGGTTTCTGCAGCCTGTTTTCTTCCCAGGAAGCCCTGTCGTGCAGCAGAGTGTCAGACTGACGGGGCCTGCCTGGCTCTACCAGTTAAGTTGTTCAACGCGGTGACTATTACAGGAACCAGGGCGGCCTTGGTTACCTTTGTTAGGGTTCCTCTAGAGGGATAAGCAGGGCTGAGGCCCTGATGGAGGTTGGTACTCAGAGCTGATGGATCAGGTATCTGTGGATGCTCCTTATCTCCCTTGATGGCTCAGAGCTGTGTCCGCAGGTGAAAGCCTTATGCCGGTGGGGAAGGAGGGGGTGATCAGATTTCATGGGGGAATTTACTTGCAAAAATTAAATCTTTCTGCAGTGTCTGGGCCGCCAGTTTTTCACCAAGAAACTACCATTTCACATCTTGCTAAATGTTTATGGTCCTTTTTTGTTTTTCTTTTTTGGCCAGCACATTTCTGCATCACTGAGCTGACAGCTGAGTTCTGTCCCGCACACACGGGGTATCAGCTGTGGGCCAGGCTGGCAGGCAGCAAAAGGGGAGACTGAAGAGCCGGGGGAAAGTGAAGCGTTTCATGACTTGTGACCACCCCGCTGGCAACTGTGCGTCAGGTGGCAGGAACCCCTGGCCTGCAGGTCTCGACAGAGGCAGCTTTGCCCTCGTGACACGTCCGGAGGCCTCGTGCCTGGCTTGGGGGTGCCAGTGCCTGGCGCACCTGGAGCACTCATGGCTGACAGGTCATCAGGGAGCCTCTCTAGAGCAGGTCTTTCCTGAGAGCCGAGCCTCCAGGAGCAACAGGAATGGGGGCAGCTGAGCAGACCAGGCCCACCAAGAGTAACCTCTCCACTCCGGATTAGAGCGTGATGTGAAGCCAGGGACAAGCTGACGAGGACTGCCATCACCTAAGCCCCCTTGTTTACCTTACCTGCAGACGCCACAGAGGTTCTCCGCAGACACCTGTATCAGAAGATACAGCGCGGCCAGACGTCACCCGTGTCAAGTCTAAAGGGCGCGCAGGGTGAGAGAACGGAACGGGAGGAAACGAGAGCACACAGAAGAGACCCCAGGAAGCGAAGACCTGGTGCTCAGCAGCGTTAGTCTGAGAAGACACAGTTATGGGACCAGCAAACTCTGTTTTGTTCTCACAGTTTCAGTCTCTACGGGAGAATTAATTACTGTTCCTCTATTTCCCTTTATTTCCTGTTTTTAATAAAACCTTGCAATAAATATGGGATGCTTAGAGGAAGGAAGATATTGTCTGGCCTGTATTTATGGAATGAAAATGTGTGAAGACACAGCATTTTTATTAATAAAATCGATCAAAACACTAGAGGAGGAAGTCTCCTTCTCACTTGATGGAGACGATGTATAAACATCCACAGAGGGAGGCTGGAGAGTCTGGTGGCACGGAGCAGCAGGGGTCTCCGGGGCCCTCTGGTAGAAAGCGGTGATGAGGGCAGGAGAAGCCCATCCTCCTGGGACCCAGGACAGCAGGCAGGGTGGGACACACACTCTGCTTCGTGTGGAAAGAGTGAGCACTTCACTCCCCAGCAGTTCACTGAGGCATCTTGTCACTGCCGCCTGGACCCGGGGAGCCCATGGCCTCATGAAGTCACCCTCTCCAGGTCCTGCTTCCAGTGTGTCCCGGATGGGGGCCCAGGAAGACCAGCATCTCCTCCAGTACAGCTAGTCACGGGAGGAAACAGCCCCTGCGGCCCACAGCCACCGCCGGAGCTGACGGCAATACTCGGGGCACGGCCAGGACGTTGCTCTTTGACGCTCGTCATTCTGGGACTTCTCTTTATCAACTACATTCATTCTTACCCTTGTCTCCTACTGAAATTCTCTTTTCCCCTGTAACAGTTTTTTTGAGTTTTCCCTGCTGGCTCAGATAGTCAAGAATCTGCCTACAATGCAGGAGACCCAGGTTTGATCCCTGGGTCGGGATGATCACCTAGAGAAGCAAATGACCACCCACTCCAGTGTTCTTGCCTAGAGAATCCCATGGACAGAGGAGCCTGGCAGGCTGTAGTCCATGGTGTTGCAAAGAGTCAACTGAGTGGCTCACACTTTCACTTTTTCCTGTTATATTTAAGATGAAAGCTTTGTATAATATGTGTGCGTATGTGTATATGTGTATACACATTTATTTCATTTTGAAAAAACTATCTTTTGAAAATTTTCAACCCTGGATTTTTAAAAAAACGACCAATTTAAGAAAATGATTTGATAGTCATTATTTTCAATTTTTAATTTTTTTAATTTCTTGAGTCCTTTGATTTGTCAGACGTTTTACATACAGAAAGGTAATTTGTCAAAAGTTTTGCAACATTTTTGTGTTTGTCATTTATATTAATTTTTTAAAGTAAGACCTTTTTAGAACAGTTTTAAGCTTACGACAGAATTGAGGGGAAGTTATGGAGATATCCCTGTAGCTCCTGCATCCCACTATGAACATCCCCTACCAGAGAGCTGCGTTTGTCAGGAACTGATGAACCTGCATCTACACACGTCATTACCATCAAAGGCCATGGATTACAGTGGAGTTCACTCTTGGCGTTGTGAATTCTGTGGGTTTGGATGATGCATAATGACACATACTCACCAGTATAGTATCATGCAGATGGTTTTCACTGCCCTGGAATTTTCCTGTGTTTCTTTTATTCATTCCTCCTTCAACTCCTGGCAATGACTGATTTACTGTTTCTATAGTTTCCAAAATGTCCTATATTTGGAATCATACAATATGTAGTCTTTTCAGAGAGACTTTTTTCATGCAGTAATATGCATTCAAGGTTCCTCTATGTTTTTTTCATGGTTTGATAGATCCTTTCTTTTAAGGACTGAGTAATATTCCATTGTCTGGATGGACCCCAGTGTATTTATCCATTCATCTACCGAGAAACATCTTGGTTGCTCCCACATTTTCACAATTATAAATAAAGCTGTAGTAAACATCATGTACAGGGTTTCATGTGGTCATAAGCTTTCAGCCCCTTTGGGTAATTATTAAGAGGTATGCTAAAGCTGAAACTCCAGTACTTTGGCCACCTCACGCGAAGAGTTGACTCATTGGAAAAGACTCTGATGCTGGGAGGGATTGGGGGCAGGAGGAGAAGGGGACGACAGAGGATGAGATGGCGGGATGGCATCACTGACTCGGTGGACGTGAGTCTGGGTGAACTCCGGGAGTTGGTGATGGACAGGGAGGCCCGGTGTGCTGCGATTCATGGGGTCGCAAAGAGTCGGACACGACTGAGCGACTGATCTAATCTGATCTGATCTGATGACTGATGAGCTGTGTGCTAAGGGTGTGTTCAGTTTTGTAAGCAGCCACCAAAGAAGACGAGCTGTCTTCCGAAGTGGCTGCACCACTGTGCGCCCCCGCCAGTGACGGAAAATGTCCCTGTTGTTCCACGTCACTGACAGCGTTTGGTGTCTGAGTTCCAGGTTGTAGCCATTCCAGCAGGTGAGTGGTGACATCTCACTGTTGATTTACTTTGTATTTACCTGAAGATATACTAACTATGACGATGTGGAAGCCAAAATGGCAAGGATAATACCTTTTATAATTGCTCCAAAAAACCACTAACTGTCCAAATGCTTAGGTGTCAATCTAACAAAACACATATAGAATGTAGTGCTGAAAACGAGCAAATGGCGAGGGAAGAATCAAAGAAGAGCTATACCGGTGGAAAGTTCATGAACTGGAAAACGCAGCATAGTAAAGATATATTCAGCCTAAACATATCTGTCCTAAATGTGGGCATGCATCAGATTTTACTCACATCTTGTTTTCCTTAAATACAAAACCAGGAATGTCCTTAGGATCATTAAGTTCCATGCTTTTACTTTAATGGTAGAGAAATCAAACTCGAAAGTTATGAGTGACAGCCTCTTCAGGGATTTGGTTGCCAAGACTGGATGACACGTCACTTGATTCTCCACCAGGTCCCATGAAATCCTCCCCAGTGTTCTAATTCCCTGGCCCAGAAGTTATATGCTCCTTGGTCTGCCCTTTTGTTTGAGTCTCACGTATACATAAGTGTTTAAGGGTTCGTTAACTGGATGCATGTCTCCTGGTCCTTATTCCAGTCTATGCATGTGCAGGGGGAGGCACAGGGCTGGTGCTCACATCAACCTCTCCGCCCTCTGCATGTGTCAAGGTGCAGTGCCTGTCATAGAAGACGTGCAGCCCCCTAAGTAGCCCTGGTTAAAGCAACTATTTTTTTTTCTTCCTGTTTACCAAGTGTTTATGCTGTCATTTTAATCTGATATCATAAGAGTAGCTCTTTTCCTGCTTTAAAAAGGATGCATTTTGGAGAGAGCATCCGTCTGTTGTTGTCCTCTCAGCCCCAGAATCCACTCGCTGTCACTTTCACTCTGTTACTAGAACGTGCTGCCCATCAGAGGGACTAAAAACATAAAATATGAGACTGTATTCCCCCACACCCCAAATTAAGCCTTCCAGAAAGATGCTAACATGCCCCAGTTCCCTCTATCTGCTGAATTTTTTAGCAACTCAATCCCCCAAACCATTTTTATATTTGGTCACACATAAGCCGAACCAGGGTAATTGACACTAATGATTTTCAGCTCGTATTTATTTGTCTATTGTTTCATTCTGACTCTATTTTTTCCTTTTCCATATCTGTTTTTCTCCCATTGTATGTTAAGTTCCACCGAGATCTATCTTGGCTTCACAGAGTCCCAGGACTCAGAAGCTAATCATATCCCAGAGCGCTGATGCTGGATGTCCCGCGGTGTTCGGAATTTACATGAGTTGTTTATTCGCACACTGTTGGTTAGGGATCATTTCACTGTGGATAGCATAGTCTGGCAAACACATGGGCACGCGGACACACACACATTCACAAACACACATCTCCAGTTAAATATTCATGATACCTAACATTATCACAGGGCTTTTCATACAAAGAAATGACCAGCATTGTCATTCAAGGCCTGTATTACCTTATGCAGAGAATGCTAAGCAGCATATTATTACATCCACTGTATGACAGACGAGTTCCAGCGGAAGAGGCTAATAACAATGAATTAATGTGGAGTGGGTTTGAGGGAGAAAAAAAAAACAGGACAAAGGAGCTTTGAGAGAGGAGATAAATGTTATTGCACATTTTGATTTGGCCTCCTTCGAATTCAGCCTGAATGCTGAGTGAAGTTGTTTTTTTTTTTTTCCCCATGGTTGTCCATTTCTGAGAGGATAGAGTGTTGACCTGTGGGAAGATACTCAATGGCAATTATTTCAGTGAGATCAAATAAAAACCAAGCTTGAAAAGGAAATAAATTCATCTTTCTACATCTCTGTATTCTACTTCAAATATACAGCGTGTTCATATCCTACTATTTAGTGGTCTTTACAAAGAAAAACATGCGACCTTTGCATTCAACCTTTTCCTTCATTTCAACCCAGATAGGGATGTCCTCTTACGGGAATTAAATACAGTATGTCATGTGCCAGCACAAGGAATGGAAAACTTCGAATTCACTTCGTGGCCGGCAGATGACAACTGGCCTCAGGAGAACAGATGATTGGGATGGAAGGAGTCACATTAGAATTCCTCCGAGACCAGAGATTTCCGTCTGCCCTTCTGCCCCCGGTGCTGGTCTCCACCACGTCTGGGCCAAACTGGTGGTCGTAAGGATTTAAATTACAAGTGCCATTGGCTCATCAGATTGTATGTTCAGCAACGCATTAATAGAATTTAGACCAAAGGTCATGCTAGGCTTGAAACAGGGTGGGGATAACTGTTGACATGAGCTTTTCATGGAGGGTAAGGGATATGTTTATGTAGAAATGCAGTCTACAAATGTACTAGCTATTGTGGACATAGTAGATCATTTATCCAATTAATAAACACAAAATGTTCACCAGGTAACAGGTGCTTCACTGAACTCCAGAAAGTCAAAGGTGAATAAATCTCACCTCTGAGGAGCTCACAATTTAATTTAACAGTACAATGCTTTGGGAAAAACATGTCTGCAGTAGATGATACTGAAAAGGTGAAGAGAAAGATGAACAGTATAAAAACATGTCTCAGAAGAATAAATAAAAAGTGAGTTCTGAATGGAAAAGGAGAAATAAGAAATCAGTTCAGTTCAGTCACTCAGTCATGTCCCACTCTTTGCGACCCCTTGGACTGCAGCTCGCCAGGCCTCCTTGTCCATCACCAACTCCCGGAGTTCACTCAAACTCATGTCCATCGAGTCATGACATGCCACCCAATGTGATGCCACCCAATCATCTCATCTTCCATTGTTCCCTTCTCCTCCTGCCTTCAGTCTTTCCCAGCATTAGGGTCTTTTCTTGAGTCAGTTCTTTGCATCAGGTGGCCAAAGGATTGGAGTTTCAGCTTCAGTATCAGTCCTTCCAATGAATATTCAGGACTGATCTCCTTTAGGATGGACTGGTTGGATCTCCTTGCAGCCCAAGGGACTCTCAAGAGTCTTCTCCAACACTACAGTTCAAAAGCATCAATTCTTTGGCATTCAGCTTTCTTTATAGTCCAACTCTCACATCCATACATGACTACTGGAAAACCCATAGTTTTGACTAGATGGACCTTTCTTGGCAAAGTAATGTGTCTGCTTTTTAATACGCTGTCTAGATTGGTCATAACTTTTCTTCCAAGGAGCACGTGTCTTTTAATTTCATAGCTGCAGTCATCATCTGCAGTGATTTTGGAGCCCCCCAAAATAAAGTCTGTCACTGTTTCCATTGTTTCCCCATCTATTGGCCATGAAGTGATGGGACTGGATGCCATGATCTTCGTTTTCTGAATGTTGAGCTTTAAGCCAACTTTTTCACTCTCCTCTTTCACTTTCATCAAGAGGCTCTGTAGTTCTTTGCTTTCTGCCATAAGGGTGGTATCATCTGCATATCTGAGGTTATTGATATTTCTCCCAGCAATCTTGATTCCAGCTTGTGCTTCATCCAGCCCAGCATTTCTCATGGTGTACTCTGCATATAAGTTAAATAATCACAGTGACAATATACAGCCTTGACATACTCCTTTCCCTATTTGGAACCAGTGTGTTGTTCCATGTCCAGTTCTAACTGTTGCTTCTTGACCTGCATACAGAGTTCTCAAGATGAGTAATGTTAATACATGGATCCTGGGAGTTGGCCGAGAGCTTGGCTGGAAGAAGCAGGATTGGAGGATTCAAGACAAGGAGGCCTGGGGGAGGGGCGTGTGTGGGCCTGGGGGCGCGGGGGTGATGCGTGCACACTGCATTGCTTGCATCTTGCATTGTGACCGTCAGAGAGCACTGGCCAGAGGAACAGCACTGGATAAGAGGGTCCTCAGTGAAGGAAACCCCACCTCCATCCAGCAGGATGGCCCTCCCCCGGCTCCAGTGGGCTCCTGACCACGGACCTGCCACCCAGTCCCCCCAGGGCCTCATTCACTCTCCTCCACATCTCCAGTCTGCTGATTCATTCTCCCAGTCAAGAGTTTGCTCTTCTGATGTATCGTTTTCTGCTTTTTTTCTTTATTAAGTCTCCCCCTCTGCTTTCTTTAAATTAGGAATGTTGAAATTATCTTTAAACACATGAACACTTCGTTTGCTTTCTTTCCATACAGAATGCAGATGAGGGAGTCCTTGCCTTCTGTATGGAAAGAATGTGAATGCTGTGGGCACAGATTTTAATCTATAATAGTCATGTTTTATTTTTTCTATTATCGCACTTTTAATTTCCTCTTTGACCATGTAGTCATTTGAAAGAGTGCTTTTAAGTATATAAGAAGAATTTTTTCCCTTAAATTCTTATTATTCGTTTCCTGTTTTATTACATTTTCTAAATGAATCGTTGTTTTAACTCCAAAGGTCATCACTTGTTTAATAAACACATGAGAGAATGTGGGGTCTTAGTTCTTTAACATTGTAATTTTAAAGAATTATTTTCTTGATTATTTGTTTCCTGACTTTTGCAATATAGATTGCATTTTCTTCACTTTATTCCTTCTTTTTTGTTCTCTTGTGGTTTAGAAAGTTAATGCCATGTTTTAAATTTTACCAGTGGTTAGCTAAAACTTTTCAAATAAATATTGCATTAGTCTAATTAAGATTTTAAATGGGAGAAATTTTCTCCCTTTATGCCATATAAAGAATTTATCATTTTAAAAACTACTTTCTGCTGCATTTCCAGTTTCATTAACCTGTTTATATCCTATGTTTTAAAACAAGTTTTTTTTAATTGTAAATTCCTTATCCTCTATATTTGCAAAAACTTTTTGGATATTTGAATATGTTTAATCATTTTTGTGTTTATTGCAAGTTCTGATCTATCATGAACTTATTCACTATTGGTCTTTTTTGTTTTTTGATGATTCAGAGAAAGGATTCTTGCCCTCCAGTCTGTGGACCAGATCCAGCTACCACCTAACTGTGCATGGCCCTGAGTTACGAATGGTTTTCCATTTTTATATGATTTTTTAAAAATCAGAAGATGAATCATATTTTGTGATTCTGTTTCCAGAAATAAAGTTTATTGGCACACAGCAGTGCCCCTCATGTATGTATTGTTGAAGGTTGCTTTAGCAGTAGCAGAGTTTATTAGTTGCCACGGAGACCACTGCTGCTGCTACTGCTGCTAAGTCGCTTCAGTCGTGTCCAACTCTGTGCGACTCCATGGACTGCAGCCTACCAGGCTCCTCCATCCATGGGATTTTCCAGGCAAGAGTACTGGAGTGGGGTGCCATTGCCTTCTCCGCACAGAGACCACAGGGCTCACAAAGTCTAAAATATTTACTACTTGACCCTTCTAGAAAATGTTTGCTTGTTTGCTTATCTCTGATCTAGAGCAGTGATTCTGGTCTTTTTTCTAGGAACACACTTGAAGGATGAGGTTTATGATGTGTGGGAACACAGTTCCTTTCCCCAGGCCCTGAATTTGCCCAAAAGTGAAACAATGCAATATTTCTAATTGCTAGGGATATGGATGGTGTGTCAATAATTGTGCTCATTACAGGCTGAGAGTACGGCAATGAGGCTGAATTCTATTATCCTAACCTCCCATCACTCTCAATTAAGCCCATCGGAATGTAAGGGGATGAGAGGCCTTTTACTCCAGGACTGAGCTGAAATCTTCCCTAGTTTATTATACCTTTGAAGAGTTGATTGCTGACTCTGGTGCTGTACCGTGATGAAATCTCTCATGGCACCTCTCTCTCCTGGAGTGTCAAGTGCGATCATTGTGGAAGAACAGCTTTTTGGATGTTGGCTTCGGCAGGGACCCCCCCAGGTGGCACGTTCTTCTGCAACTTGACGTGTATGGACACGTCTCTGCGTTATTCGCCTCTTTCCCAGTACTGCTGAACAAGATGTTCTGGGTCCGTTTTTGTTCACTGCTGTGCTACACTGAGGAAACATGCTCACACCCCTGCTCTCAAAGAAGATCAGGTTCACAGGGTAGATCCCCCACCCCCACCGTTTTCTAACCCTACTCAAGAAAGTCTAGTGAATTGAAAACCATTGCTTCCTGCCCTCTTGGAGGTTGCAGTATGAGACAGTCTTTAAACCAAAGAATGAAGTTGTGATCTGATGAGGGCAGCGTGGGGGAAAGATGAGACTGGAGCCCAACATGACGGGGACAAATCTTTTGAGAACTGACATATCACTGGAGTCTTGAAATGACATCCTGGGGACCCTAATTCCATGACTCATGTACTCTTTGCATCAGGACGCAGAACTAGCATGTCATTCAGCACAGGTTTTTAGTCCATGTACTTCTGTGCCTGGGGAGGCAACAGGACCCATGGTTCCCTGATTCTGCATAATTGTGTTTTTAAATGGTTTCACTAATATAAAAATCAATCCTGGCCATGGAATACATGAATGTGTAACCCAAGAGCACTTTCCCATAAAGATGTTTGGAGAATATTTGAAGTTTTTCTTGTTAGCTTCTCATTGATAAGAGTACTTTGCTTGGCTTATTTTGGCTCTGGGAAGATATCTAGTTTTTATGAATTTAGATAAAAAAGATATCATGTTTTTATGGATTGAGAACCAACCAATGATCAGTTTCTTCTCCTCATTATGTGTGTATGTGTTCAGTCACTCAGTTGTGTCCAACTCTTTGCAGCCCCATGGACTATGACCCACCAGTCTCCTCTGTCCATGAAATTCTCCAGGCAAGAATATGGGAATAATGGAGTGGGTTGCCATTTCCTCCTCCAGGGAATCTTTCTGACCCAGGGATCAAACTCGTATCTCCTATATCTCCTGCATTGGCAGGAGGGTTCTTTACTACTGAGCCACATGGGAAGCCTCTTCTTTTCCTTCAGGTGTGGCCTATTCCAAATATTAAAGCTGAAATATCTACTAGACTACGACTCACCTGAACTGAGCTCCAGGTTAAAGTTGTGGAATTCACAGGATGGGGAAATAAGTCTTTCCAGTCATGGGCTTCCTCAATGTAGATCCATTTCAACTCCCCATAGAGCTGGGAAATCTCCACTCTTGAGATACTAAAGCTCTGGTCCAGCCAAATCCTTTAACAGCAGTGCTTCCATGATTTAAAAGACATAGATGTTTACACTGTCTCCCTGGAAGGTCTACTTTGGAGCATCATCACAATCATCAGCATTGATTATAAACAGTGTCATCAATATTATAACGGCCGCCATCTGTGGGCCGTTTATATGAAGCAGGGCAAAGGCTAATAGGGTTTTGCCAAGAGAACACACTGGTCATAGCAAACACCCTCTTCCAATAACACAAGAGAAGACTCTATTCATGGACATCACCAGAAGGTCAACACCGAAATCAGATTGATTATATTCTTTGCAGCCAAAGATGGAGAAGCTCTATACAGTCAGCAAAAACAAGACCAGGAGCTGACTGTGGCTCAGATCATGAGCTCCTCATTGCCAAATTCAGACTTAAGTTGAAGAAAGTAGGGAAAACCACTAGACCATTCAGGTATGACCTAAATCAAATCCCTTATGATTATACAGTGGAAGTGAGAAATAGATTTAAGGGACTAGACCTGATAGAGTGCCTGATGAACTATGGACGGAGGTTTGTGACATTGTACAGGAGACAGGGATCAAGACCATCCCCATGGAAAAGAAATGCAAAAAAGCAAAATGGCTGTCTGAGGAGGCCTTAAAAATAGCTGTGAAAAGAAGAGAAGCCAAAAGCAAAGGAGAAAAGGAAAGATATAAGCATCTGAAGGCAGAGTTCCAAAGAATAGCAAGGACAGATAAGAAAGCCTTCCTCAGAGATCAATGCAAAGAAATAGAGGAAAACAAGAGAATGGGAAAGACTAGAGATCTCTTCAAGAAAATTAGAGATACCAAGGGAACATTTCATGCAAAGATGGGCTCGATAAAGGACAGAAATGGTATGGACCTAACAGAAGCAGAAGATACTAAGAAGAGGTGGCAAGAATACACACAAGAACTATACAAAAAATCTTCATGACCAAGATAATCATGATGGTGTGATCACTCACCTAGAGCCAGACATCCTGGAATGTGAAGTCAAGTGGGCCTTAGAAAGCATCACTACGAACAAAGCTAGTGGAGGTGATGGAATTCCAGTTGAGCTATTTCAAATCCTGAAAGATGATGTTGTGAAAGTGCTGCATTCAATATGCCAGCAAATTTGGAAAACTCAGCAGTGGCCACAGGACTGGAAAAGGTCAATTTTCATTCCAATCCCAAAGAAAGGCAATGCCAAAGAATGCTCAAACTACCACACAATTGCACTCATCTCACACGCTAGTAAAGTAAATGCTCAAAGTTCTCCAAGCCAGGCTTCAGCAATATGTGAACCATGAACTTCCAGATGTTCAAGCTGGTTTTAGAGGAGGCAGAGGAACCAGAGATCAAATTGCGAACATCTGCTGGATCATGGAAAAAGCAAGAGAGTTCCAAAAAAACATCTATTTCTGCTTTATTGACTATGCCAAAGCCTATGACTGTGTGGATCACAATAAACTGTGGAAAATTCTTCAAGAGATGGGAATACCAGATCACCTGACCTGCCTCTTGAGAAACATATATGCAGGTCAGGAAGCAACAGTTAGAACTGGACATGCAACAACAGACTGGTTCCAAATAGGAAAAGGAGTTCGTCAAGGCTGTATATTGTCACCCTGCTTATTTAACTTCTATGCAGAGTGCATCATGAGAAATGCTGTGCTGGAAGAAGCACAAGCTGGAATCAAGATTGCTGGGAGAAATATCAATCACCTCAGATATGCAGATGACACCACCCTTATGGCAGAAAGTGAAGAGGAACTAAAAAGCCTCTTGATGAAAGTGAGAGGAGAGGGAAAAAGTTGGCTTAAAGTTCAACATTCAGAAAACAAAGATCATGGAATCTGGTCCCATCACTTCATGGGAAATAGATAGGGAAACAGTGGAAACAGCGTCAGACTTTATTTTGGGGGGCTCCAAAATCACTGCAGATGGTGATTGCAGCCATGAAATTAAAAGATTCTTACTCCTTGGAAGGAAAGTTATGACCAACCTAGATAGCATATTCAAAAGCAGAGACATTACTTTGCCAACAAAGGTCTGTCTTAGTCAAGGCTATGGTTTTTCCAGTAGTCATGTATGGATGTGAGAGTTGGACTGTGAAGAAAGCTGAGTGCTGAAGAATTGATGCTTTTGAACTGTGGTGTTGGAGAAGACTCTTGAGAGTCCCTTGGACTGCAAGGAGATCCAACCAGTCCATTCTAAAGGAGATCAGTCCTGGGTGTTCTTTGGAAGGACTGATGCTATAGCTGAAACTCCTATACTTTGACCACCTGATGTCAACAGTTGACTCATTGGAAAAGAGTCTGATGCTGGGAGGGATTGGGGGCAGGAGGAGAAGGGGACGACAGAGGATGAGATGGCTGGATGGCATCACCAACTCGATAGTTTGAGTAAACTCCAGGAGTTGGTGATGGAGAAGGAGGCCTGGCATGCTGCAATTCATGGGGCCACAAAGAGTCAGACACGACTGAGTGACTGAACTGAACTGAACTATCTGTGTCAAGTACTGTGCTATGCTCTCTGTAAGGCATTATTGTATGAAATTATGATAGCCTGATTGATGCCCCATTTTTAAGTGACTATGCTGAGGCTCAGAGAGATTAAGTAATTTATCCAAATTAACACAGCCCAGACATGAGGAGCTGGCACTAGAGTCTGTTGTGCTAGACTCCAAAGTCCACCCAGCTGGTCTCCTCTTGCCATTGCTGTGACAAGCACTTCCTTTAATGACCTGTTGCAAAACAAACTTGGCCTCTTTATTTGAAGTAAATAGAATCCATAAGCTGTAAGAAGTTTATGGATTCTATTTACTTCAAATTTGAAAATAAATGATTAAGAGTGATCTGACCTTCCAGCAGCCTGCTGCTCCATGGCAGAAAGTGTAGGTTCAACCTGCAAACATTTTAAATCTTAAATCTCCACACATACCGGTACTTTTTATTGATAATGATCACATTTTTGTAATTTCAAAGACAGGCTACATTTTTCTGGTTAACGAACTTGAGTTACCATGAGATGATGGCTTATTTGCCCCAGGACCCTGTAAGCCTGCATCCCTGGGTCAGAGCATGTAGTTAGGAGATACGTTGACTGAATTTTTGTTGTTCGGTTGCTCTGCAACCCCATGAACTGCAGCACGCCAGGCTCCTCTGCCTTTCACCATCTCCCCTTAGCACGCACACACTGCTTTGTGGTTAAACTTAACATTTGAGATAAATCATAAATAAGAAAATAAAATTACGAACAACACAAACTTTTTTCCCCCTGGAATTATAAATTTTTCAAATTGGGTCAACATGTTCTTGGTTAGAAATCATACATAAATTGAACTCAACATTAACCAAATTCTATGACTCCTAAATCTTGGAAACTGCGCTTTATTTATTTTAAACTGTAAACATTTTACATGGTTCCTGACATATATATATATTCAAATATTGGATGAATTTGATAACAATCCTGTTAAGATAAATTGGATGAGACATCTGGTTATGAAGGAAAATTAACAATATGAAATGATATTTTAACATTCTAATATTCAGGAGGAATTTAGGTAACCATTATAATTATATTAGCGTTGTCTGGCTTAGAGAATTTTTTGCTGTATTAAAAATGTGCACAGAAACACTGACAGCTTTTTGTTTCATAAATGACAGAAGAAATAAAAACAGCAGTGAGAGCTTATTTACTTTGAAAATTGTATTGATCTTTTTCTCCTGTTTTAATATATTAGTCAGGGCACTAAACTAACTTTCTCTTTGTCCAATTACACAGAGAAAGAAAGAGAAGGTGTATATTTAGCTTTTCAATATTGCAGTTCTAGTATAAGCTTCAAACCTTCCACTTTACATTTACCATAGAAATTGCATTCCTATGGACAATTTGAAAGCATTTTACAGAAATTAATTACTTAAAAATGCATTGCATTAAAATCCATTGCCTTCTCTGACTATTTTAAAGTTCCTTTCAGACGTTTTCATTTATCTTTACAACTCTCTTCTTTCAAACGATAAAATGGTGTATTATACAGTTTTGAACCCGAAAACTTGCTGAGAAAATAACTGTTTATTCAACATTAGCTATATAAATTTCTCAATTTTTATAAAGATACATATATCTTCAATGTGCTTAATCCAAATACTGAAGAAAATTCTCATTTGCTCTGTAACAAAAAATGCATAAATCCATGTTTATTTCTCTTTTGGATTTGCAGAAGTAATTTCTTTTTTCATGCTTTTATGGTAAGACACTTACTACCTTGGTTTCCCTGGTCTCCTCTTTCTTTCTTCCTCCCTCCATTTCTTTCTTTCGCTCTCTCTTTCTTCCTTTTTTGTATGTTTCAATGATATATATTGGGAAAGATTGAAGGCAAAAGGATTAGGAGGTGGCAGAGGATGAGATAGTTAGACAGCATCACTGATTCATGGACACAAATTTGAGCAAACTCTGGGAGATAGTGGAGGACAGTGGAGCCTGGTGTGCTGCAGTCCATGGGGCCACAAAGTGTTGGACACAACTTAGTGACTGAACAATGAGAAATCTAGCTCTTAACCCCTGAAACCTGGGCGGGCCTGACTTCAGCTCACAAAACTTTTCGCACCATGGTAGTTTCATTGGTATCAACGAGGGCTGAAGCTAGGCTTCATGACTTAAGGATGTTTTATTCTCCCTGGGGAGACAGGATGTGCAGATGTGCAGGACAAACCCGCAGTGGAGAGTGGCATACCCATGTGGAGAGGAGCTGGTGATGCCCTGTGCTATTGCTTGCTACCGGAGGAGCAGGTGAACTGCATCTCTTGGAAGAACACGGATTGCTCTGGGCTTGAGAGAGATTTGGGCTTCCCTGGTATTGCAGTGGTAAAGAATGCCCCTGAGACACAGGTTCGATTCCTGGGTCAATAAGATCCTCTGGAGAAGGGAATGGCAACCCACTCCAGTACTCTTGCCTGGAGACTTCTATGGACAGAGGAGCCTGGCAGGCCACAGTCCATGGGGTTACACAGAGTCGGACATGGCTGAACCAGCTTAGTATGCAGAGAGAGTTTTACTTCATGCTGGTTGGCACTCTTACTGTCTGGAGACAGACAATGAAGAAAACTCATCTTTCTGACCCATCCTAGATATCACACAATGACCAGGGACAAGATTCTCTACTTCCTGTATATTATTATATTAATGAATTCAGGAAGAAATTGTGAAAAAATGCAGCACCTGTGAAAATTCGTCTATCGTGATCTCAATTTGATTGGCAGTTGAAACCAGGCTCCTGTGGAGGGCCCCGGGACTGGTCTGTTGTTTGTTTGGCGGTCATTCTCCTTTACTGTTTCTCGACGTTTCTTCTGCTTTCAGAGACTGGAAAGGAACAAGGAAACTCAGCAATAATTCCTCCAAGTCTTCAAAATCTCCAAATCATTTTTTCAGCTTTATTAACATTCTCCATTTCTTTTCTGAAAGAATGACAAAAGAACATGTGCTCATGTTTAAAAACACACACACACATAACACTTTAGGCCAGCAATTTTTCTAATAAGGTAATTTCAACAGATCAGATGTCTGAGAGAAGTGAATAATATTACCTGGGGACTTTTTGCTGAAGTGGATGAATTCCTAGCCTTCTACTTTCCTCCTGACGATTAAACTTAAAAGTAGAAGCTGGGCCAAACGTGTGGATCTGGAATTCACTAAATGACTTCCTCTGACTTCCTTATTTCTCAGGCAGCAATAATTTGATTATAATTGAGCTTTATAATTGGGTGATATACAAATACATATTCAGAACAGATTGCTACCTTTCATCTGAAAAGCAAAATGTGTGTGTCTAATTCACATGTGTATTTATCCTGTTACTTGATTAAAAAATAAATAATAAATCGAATAAACTGCCTTTACTTCTGGTGGGAAGTTGGAACTTGGAACTCCAGGGAGGGCAGAAAGGCACCCCGTGTGATTCATAAGGCCATTACCGAGTCCTTCCTGTGACCAGCACACACCTCAGAAGTTCTTATTATCCCCCTCCCACAAGAAATAAGAGAAGTGAAATGAGGAGTGAAATATGGAAAAAGCTAATGCTTTGGTACATGTCTGAAGTTGGCTAAAGCTTTGTTATTTAGGTCATATTCAGTGCTTTCCTCTGGGCCTATGGTCCAGACCTAGGAGCAGACATACAGTAACTGAATTGTTTCAACTTTTCCAAATAGCATTGAAATGGACTTAATTGTTACACGAGAGGAAAACCCATGTGTCTCCAGAGACTATTAGTGTCATTTAAAGGGCTAACTGTATCATAAAACCTGTCTTTAACAGAATAAAATTGTACAGACCAACACAATTTTAGCTAATGTTTTCCACATTTCTTGAAAAAAGAGAAAAGAAAAGCAAGAAGGAAAGAAAAGGAAAAAAGAAAGAAAACACGCATTGTGAAGCAAGTCTCTTAGGTGCCTACACTAGGAGCATTTTAATTCTGTAGGTCATCAAACAGCTTTTCAAAAGCATTAGAAGGAGTTTGTTGGAAGGTGGGTGCAAGGTAGATTTGAGTAAGAATTCCAGTTCTACAAGGTAAATCTAGCCCGTTATGTTTCTTTCACGCTGTGGATCTGAAGCAAAATGAAACCCAACTTACGCAAGGAACACACTTTGTGCCTTCAAAATGGAAGTGAACTTTGTATCTGGTTTCATTGACGCTTTATTTTCATTTTATTTTATTTTTTTTTGTTCTGGGAAAATAGTTCCCCATGGTATTTTTCTTATTGTTACATATGTTATACTTGTTGAACGTGGGCTTTGCTCCCTTTTGAGTAAAGTAAATAATAGTAGAGCTTTTCCCAAACCGAAAAAGGTAGGGAGAAAGGTTTAAGCATTGCTTTTATTCCATCAAAGAGACAAAAGGATCTTTCTTCCCTCTAAAGAAGTTCAGAGTATAATAGGGAAAAATCAAGAACAGAGACAAATGTGAATCAAACCTCAATTGAAAGAACAAATCTTTCTATTTATCTGTCTCATCTTTTCACCGGGGTTGTATATCAACTATCAAGAAAGCTATTTCAAATAACTTCTGCTAACATAATTGTTATTTTATAAGTTGAGTTGCTATGGTGATACATGATGTAATCGTCTATTACCATCACAATCAGGTTTTCATACCTAGTCAGGATATTATTTCCCCCCTTTTTCTCCTTTCGTCCGCTATGATCCGGGAGGAAACAAAGCAAAATAAAACTGTATATATTGTTTCATTCTTCTGGAAAGCCTCTGAATTGCGACATAATTACCCATGTGTTGGAGCTTTTTCTGTAACTGAAAAGTTTTAGATTTTCTTGCAACTGCTGCTATTATCCCATGATCCTCATTAAACTATGCGTGAATGGAAACAATTGCAATTTCTTCATTGTTCACTATTAAAATGAATGTGCAACATGCACGTTTCCAGAAGATAGGGACCACATGGCGGCATGTTGTGACTGAGGGATGCCCACGCCGAAGGAGATAGGCTGCTTGGGGGCATGGCTTTGCCATCCAGTGGAAGAGGGGTCTTGCCGAGTTCAAAATAAGCAAGGCTCTGGCGATGCTTTTGTTCTCTGTGACTAGCTGCCTAATAGCTGTAAATTCAGAAATGTTCAAGAGTAGCGTCACGGCAGGAGTGTTAGGAGACAAGGTAGACACAGGTTAAGGCGTGCACATGTTTTAATGAGAGACACACCCGATGCCTCTCCCTAGTGACTAGCCCCAGGGGAAAGTGATGTGCTCCACAGTGTCACTTGCACATCACCCCACACCCGTGACCTTCCAGGATTACCTCAGACGCTGCTGAACACAGGCGGAGGACTGCTCAGCACAGGGATCCCAGGGGAGCCGGGTCCCTGCGGGTTCTGATGTTTGGGGCTGTGTTGGGCCAGAGGACAGCCAGGCTGAGTCAGTGACAGAGGCGACCAGCTGTGGCTGGTGGCGACGGCCTGATCCCTGTGACGAGTGACTCTCCGCCCACCCAGCTCCCCTTACTCGGGGGGGTCTCCAGTTCCGCGCTGGCCTCTCCTGTCTCCATCCAGCACAGAGTGTGTGGGCAGGTCCACCCTCGCTCACCTCCGCTTCTGCTTGTCCTTAAACCCATGGCTCTCTTTCTTCCCTTGCCCACCTTTGTGAAGTCCCAGAAGCCAAGAGGCATTTCTCATCCTTTTCCAGCCTTGTATTTCTGTGCTCTGGGCTCTTCTTTGCTTGCACTACTTCCCGTGTTCATCACACTTTTTTGCATGAGAAGATAAATACTCTTTCTCCTTCTCCAGACTATAAGCTTCTTGAAGTTGGAAGCCCTTTCTGACTCATCCTTGTAGCTCCCAGTAGATCTAGCACAGTGTTTGGGACCTCCTGCTAGAGAACTTTTCATTTGTGAAAAAAGAAATCCAATTCAAACCCGGTCCTCTTGCCTGCATGTGTATTTAAAATAGTTACCGCACTAAAATGTATAGACGGTATGTGACATTGTATTCTTTTCAGCATATTTACTCCTATCCCCTGTACACCAACCCCTGAACCCAGCCATCATTTTTTTCATTTTATTTGCTATTGTCCAGGGAACAGATGTTTTTCAAATTGTAGGATTTAAATATATACTGGCCCTGAATTAAGTCACTCTCTTTGCCAGTTTAGGAAAAGCCCCAAATTCCACTATTCCCTGAACTCTTGCATATTTTCCTTGATATATATCATAGAAAGAATTTCTGAAAGCCTCTGAAAAACACATAATAAATTTGGTGCTTCTCCTTTCTTACAGTTTTGTGTTGTACTTAGAAATATGGCAGTTCTGTTTCATTTTTATATTCCCATAAGCATGGCATGGAAGTAGTAAGTATTTATTGAATGCTAGAAGAAAAGAGGAAATAAAAGAAGGAAACAGGGAAGGAAGAAAAGGGAAGGAAGAGGAGGGATAAAGGAAGCGGGGAGGGAGAGACAAAGGGAGAGAAGAAGAAAAACAGGGAGCCCTTTCTGGTTCTCATTTCTTGCTGATCAGACACGTAGCTCCTTCTCCTGGTTTCTAGACCCAGTGGATGGCTTTGTCTTCTGAGTTTCAGGGCAGCTTTCAGGGTTGTGATGAAGGTTCAAGATGAGTTACTACAAAGGAAACTCAAAGGATTCGTATTTTAAAAGGGAACAATTACAATTATGGCCACACACCACTGTGGACAGATATAATAACTTTCCTTTCCAACTCATTGATTTTCAGGCATTTTCAGACCAGTTATGCACGGAAGCACATTTAAAATTCACTGCTGCTCAACCTGCATTTCTTCAGTCATTCTCATGTGATACTTTCTTCACAAATGGCGTTTGGTGGCACCCTCCTTTCTAATTGCTTTAAATTAAAAAGCAATTGGCCTCTTACTAATGTCAGATGAGATTCTCTGGGTCAGGACTGAGATGGCTGCAGAATCATTAGCATGTGTGCCTTACAGATCTCCTTCCGATATTGACGGGACCTTGGGAGAGCAAGAGGTCAGGAGTGGGTCTGGCAGGGGCAGCTGTCTTAGTGGATGACCAGGTGAGTCCAGCAGAGCGTGTTTACGTTGGACTGCTCCAGGAGGTGCAATCAGTCTTCTGACTGTAATTTCGAGATGAATTCAAGGCATGTCTGAGATTCTGAAACCATCGCTTTACATCCCCAATGCAGGATGCTTGGCTGGTTAGGAAGCTCCGTGTTCAACGCACAGATAAAATGTCACGCCTTTGTAAAACTCTTTACAGTTTACAGGGCTTCTCTCTGTTTACATAGGGCTTATTTATTTTTCTTTTTGAGTCTGAGCGTCAAAAATCACATTTTGAGATATACGGTTGAGGAAAAGAAAGAGATCTGATGATTTGTGAAAGTCTTTTGGTCAGTCACAGAGCTGGAACTACAAATCAGGTCATCAGCCTCGACAGTTGTTCTTTTCAATATTCCTCATAATTTCATAAATGGAATTATCCATCTTTATAGGCATAGGTGGTGAATTTTTGAGTAACTCAGGTTTCTCATTAACATCTGTGGTTCTACAGTCATTTCCCCCCTAATTCCAGAACCATGACCAGAGGAAAATGGTATTTGTCAATATTTTAGTAGAATCAGAAAATGACTGGGGATGTCCTTTACTTCTTGCTGAAATCTTACGAGGATTGGAATGATTTTGGCTGTGGCTAGATTTTGTGAGCCTGTGGGTACCGTTCATTTCAATCAGTGCTCTGTTTTGATGGATCTTTCATCTCTCCAAATCTTTCTTCGCCTGGATTGAAGAGGGTTGCTTTTATTTCCTTTCCACCAGTTTGTAGGTAGGAGTGTAATTTAGTGACTCGATGTCATAAATGTTTCTTTCATTCAAGAAGCTTTTTAGAAGGGTTACCCACAACAAAAGGGCACATTGGTGTATATGAGTCACCCAAAATGATTTACTTATTCTGAGTAGATTTATTGCCAGCTTGTCAAGGCAAATTTCCCTTCTCATCACAAAATGTGTAATGAAACAATCTTCACTGGTTTTCTTTGAGCTAGATATCTGAATTGATGCATAAATATCATACTAATTAAAGAATGAGGCAAGGAAAAATGTTAAAATATTCCTCCTGAAAAAATTAATGGTCAGAATGACTGTGCTGGTACTTGGGATGTGCTGGAATCTTAAGATTCAGAGTCAAAATTATTTAATAATTCTCTTTTTACTCCAATCAATATTTCTTTTGACTTTGAAAAAGTTAAATAGATTTTCTTTGCTACAAAAGGACACTTTGAGGAAACACTGGGAAATATCCCCAGATATAAAT
The DNA here is from genome assembly GCF_003369695.1 of Bos indicus x Bos taurus. Taxonomy (NCBI): domain Eukaryota; kingdom Metazoa; phylum Chordata; class Mammalia; order Artiodactyla; family Bovidae; genus Bos; species Bos indicus x Bos taurus. The sequence goes on from NC_040099.1 coordinate 3,061,742, forward strand.
GAAAAAGTTCCATAATATGCACCTAGCATACTCCTGTGTTTCCTTGAGTCTTTTCTCCACTTCAAAATTTTTGCCTAATTGAGGTTGCTTTCTCTAGGAAAATTTCTGTCCCAGTTTTGAATATTTGTCATGATAGATACGGGCTTCCCAGAATGCAGGAGACTTGGATTCGATCCCTGGGTCAGGAAGATTCCCTGGAGAAGGAAATGGCAACCCATTCCAGTGTTCTTGCCTGGGAAATCCCATGGATTGAGGGACCTGACTGGCTACACCGTCTATGGAGTTGCAAAGAGTCAGACACGACTGAGGGATTGAGCATGCACAGGATAAATATAACTGCAAAAACACATGTATCTTTTGTACATTATATACAGTCATATTAATATATAAGTGTTTGCTTATGAAATATAAATATGGATATGCATTTTAAAAAATAAGATGTTTATCACACAATTTCCCCACTTGTTATTTGCCTAAGTAGGCAAACATTAAACTTTATTTGTGAATTTAGAGATTAATGAAGGTTCATATTTTATGTATGCAAGTATAGTCATATTTTCCTTAATTTTAGGTATAGAAATCTAGTGTCTAATAAACAACACTTTTATTATATGCTTCGGCTATCTTTCTAAAGTTAGCATCCCTGATTCGATGGGCATGAATGCCTTTAAGACAGTCTCAGTATTTTGCTGTTTGGAGAGGTTTTACCAATTCTTCCTCCCGCCCACAGAATACCAGCTTTCATGGCTCACTGCACCCACACTCACATTAAGTATTATAATTGTAAGTTACTCATCATTCGACTCTAATTCTAAAATTAACACATCTTCATCACAGAAAATTTGGAAAATACCAATGACTATAAAGAAAAGAAAATAGAAATAGTTGCTGTCACTTGACCTAAGGATAAGTACCGTGGACACTTTTGCTGCATCACCTTTTTGGCCTGTTCTCTGGAAACTTACATGTGGATTTTTATGAGGTTTATGTATTCACTAAGCATTACATGTGAGCGTTTCCCCTCATCATTAAGTAGTATGTACCCACACCATCTCCCGGCTGCTATGGTGCTGTCGAACCTGTAATTAGTCAGTCTTCTACTTGCGCATAGAGGATGCTTCCAATTTTCCACAATTTTAAAAAAGGACATTGTAACAAGTATTTTTGAAAGCAGGTGTTTAGCAGCATCTCTTTTTTATATCTTGAGAAACACTTCTAGAATGGAATTGCTGGGCTCAAAGGATGTGAATTATATAACTTCAGTTCTATTTTCAAGTCACTAATGAGGTGGATTAGAAAGACAACCCTTTATTTTGCTTTCAAATTTGAAAATTTTGATTTTTAATAAGATTTGCATTTTCAATATAGTTATTACATATTTATATGTCATATTTTGCACAGTAACATTCTCTGTCACTGAACATGCTTCCTTTGAAATCTATTTCTTAAATCTGTTCTTAGAACTCTTTAGATATCCTTGTCCATCAGTTTGTTGAAAATATTTTCCTCACCTAGTATTTGCCAGAGAAGGCAAAATTAAGTTCTATTTATAACATTTACAGATATACAGAAGTTTTATATTTTTGTATAATAGGTTTAGTAATGCTTTTCTTTGTGATTTATTTTATTAATTTATAAAATAAATTTATAAAATATGCTAATTTTATTAATTAATGGACATTTATTTTTTAGCCAGAGCTCATGTATTTTTATATATATTTTTCTTATGTTAGTATTGTTATTCTATTATTTTACTTAATAATTTGATCTGCTTGAGATTTACTGTGGTGTATACTGTGAGAGCAAGCTACTTCTGTACTTTTCCTTCAACTGGCTAATCATTTATCAAATAACCCTTTTTTCTCATTGTTTTGGATTGCCATTTTTGTCAAATATAAATTTCTCATACATAACAGGTTTCGATTTGGGTCTGTCTCTCCTTATTTGTTGATCTGGCTAATTTTTTTTTTTTTTTCAATTTCATCCTGGTCAAAAACTTTCAAGAAGTGAAACCCTTATCTAAAACTCAAAGATTATTGAAAAAAAAAAACCACCTCACAGCTTTATTGAAAGAAAACTCAAATAACTGTCCCTGGGCTGAGAGAGCTGCCATCTTGAAGCGGGGGCAGTGTTGAGTAAGCTGGCCACAGCTGGATACAGAGATCCAGAGCCCTAGGTGTGGGGGAGCTGGAGGGCTTGGCTGCCCAGCTGAGGGATGTGGGCTTAGCCCTATCCACAGATACAAGGAATGTTTCCACACAGGACGGTGGCTTGGTTTTAGACATTTAGAGAACAGACTGACATACAAGAGGTGCATGAGTGTGTGCTAAGCCCCTTCAGTTGTGTCCAACTCTTTGTGACCCCATGGACCATAGCCCGCCAGGTTTCCTCTGTCCATGGAATTTCCCAGACAAGAATATTGGAGTGGGTTGCCATTTTCCTCCTCCAGGGGATCTTCCTGACCCAGGGATCAAATCATCGTCTCTTGCGTCTCCTGTATTGCAGGCAGATTCTTTACCTGCTGAGCCTTTGGGGAAGCCCCAATTACTTATATTAATTCAAATGAAATAATTAGCCTTATTTTTTAAAGTTTTTTATTATGAAATGGACTATTTTTTTTTAAGTTTTTATTGAATTTTTGCAACATTGCTTCTGTTGTTTACATTTTTGGTTTTTTGGCCCTGAGGCCTGTGGGATCTTAGCTTCCCGACCAGCGATCAAACTCACAACCCACGCACTGAAAGGTGAAGTCTTAACCAGGACTCCCAGGGAAGTCCCAAATAACTATTATTATCATTATGTCGCCAAGGGAAATAAGATACCAACATGTCCAAAACCTCAACTTTGTAATGCATTTCAGTTCAGTTCAGTTCAGTCGCTCAGTCGTGTCCAACTCTTTGGAACCCCATGAATTGCAGCACGCCAGGCCTCCCTGTCCATCACCATCTCCCAGAGTTCGCTCAAACTCATGTCCATTGAGTCGGTGATGCCATCCAGCCATCTCATCCTCTGTCGCCCCCTTTTCCTCCTGCCCCCAATCCCTCCCAGCATCAGACTCTTTTCCAATGAGTCAACTCTTTGCATGAGGTGGCCAAAGTACTGGAGTTTCAGCTTTAGCATCATTCCTTCCAATGAACACCCAGGACTGATCTCCTTTAGAATGGACTGGTTGGATCTCCTTGCAGTCCAAGGGACTCTCAAGAGTCTTCTCCAACACCACAGTTTAAAAGCATCAATTCTTCGGCGCTCAGCTTTCTTCACAGTCCAACTCTTGCATCCATACATGACCACTGGAAAAACCATAGCTTTGACTAAATGGAACTTTGTTGGCAAAGTAATGTGTCTGCTTTTCAATATGCTATCTAGGTTGGTCATAACTTTTCTTCCAAGGAGTAATGCATTTAAGAATCCTATAAAACAATGCAGGTATGGATACTCAGGTTAACACAAAGAAAGAAACATTTTCACAGGGAGAGGAAGCGACCTAAACCACACACAGCATAAACAATCTGAAGCTCTTTATAAAGTGAATTTGCATGCTAACTTGCTGTGTCAGTTGATGTGTATCCAAACTTTTGCAATTGATCTGGCATCTCCAGCCACTGACTACCCTGGAGACCAGCAATACAGTATGTGCCGGACAATGCAGGGGAGAGAGGAGCCTGGTGGGCTACAGACCTCGGGGTCGCAGAGTCCGTCACAACTAAACAAAAACATCTCTAACCATGGGCTATCTATATTTCTGAAGAGTGAATGTCAAAACTATATGGTAAAACATTGGATGTTTTATGGTAAATTTTGATTACTTGATTACAAGGGATATCAAGCACATTTCTTAGTTTTTTTTTTTTTTTCTTAATCAGTCTTTCATTGAATAGATCTTGCTTGTATATCTGTTATTTTGTTTCTAGCCATCTAGGTCATCCATTTATAGAACCAATGGCTTTTATGACCAAATCAATTTCTTAACTCATCTGATTCTCTACAAGGAATATGCCATCTTATGAGAAATAAAAATTAAAGCTTATTCCATGACTTCTTTTCCTGTCGACTTTGAAAAACGTTCCTTTATTGAATCTCTGAAACGTTGTTTCCCCTTTATGCTCCAACTATTTGTTTCAGCCTCAATGATACAGAATATTATTGTAGAATTTATTTCTCCCTTTTTATTATTTTATTTCATTTTAGCATTTCATCTATCATTTTGCTCACTGGTCCACAATTTGCTTTCTTTTCTCTTAGCATTTCATGTTTCATCTGTATAATATCTTTTCAATCCTTCCCCCTTCCACCCCCTTGCTCTTCCACGTAAATCATGTTTTATTTCTGTCCCGGAAGGCCTTATGGTAATTAAATAATGGTGTTTCTTCTAATATTTCTAGGAACACTTTATTATTTTATACTAGACATATTGGATGCTGTGAATTGAAATGGACTTTGGGCAATTGCTTACTTTCAATATTGGCCTGTCATTAGGTTATGTCTAAAGGACAAAATCAAGCATATTCTGTTTTCTGATGTAGTAAATGTAATTGAAGTTAAGACCATTTGCCTATCTATGAAGCCATAAGAGAATATCAGGAATTTTTTTCCTGTGAGCAAAAAGGAATAGGTACCACTAATGTAAGAATACATAAAAAATGGATCTAAGAATTTTGTTTGAAAAACTTGAAGTCATAGACTGAAATCCATACTTGAGACAATATTGATCTTGGGTCTGATGACTGTGGTTCGATTTTATACGAAATAAAAAGGAGCTAGAGTGTTTGGGTGGCAGAATGGAACGTGATAGCAACGCCGTCAAGGGTCCCTGTTCAAACTCTGGGCTGGTGAACCTTCCCAAACAGTGGCTTTCTCTTTCGTAAAATGGTAAAATCTTTTCATGAGACTATTTCTGGGAAGATCAACGAGAAAATATTTGTCAAGCACCAGGTCCACTGTTCCGTCTCACAAACATTAATTTACTTTTTCTGTTCGTTGCATCGCCCATAAAGATGAATAAAAACTGTACTCCTGCTTGCCTATGGTTTTTAAATGTTTGTAATAACTGACATTTACTTCCACATTCAGTGCCTGAATTTTAATGTTTCTAATTATAAAGTTCCCTATTTAATTGATTAGAACACAGCGCCCACCCACATATACACACACACACACTCAGGCATATTCTATTTCATTAACTCTTAGCGTGAGCATTCAATACAATGAAAAGATTCGAGGTGTGCTTTTCATTTTATCTGGGCCAGATCAGCTTATGCTCTCAAAGACCTGTTAGCGCTGAATTAGGATTTCCAGATAGAAGCTCTGTAAACACAGAGAAATGAATCAGCAGAAGTCCATAGGAAGACAATTTCTGTTACTCTACAAAATATTAATAAAGACAAACACTAGATGTTTCCTGAAGTTATTAAAGTAAGGTCCAATTAACAGGTTCTCTCAGGAAATAGGCCAAGAAAATTCATAAGCTTCCTTTTTTTAGTTGATTGTTTTTTTTTTCACCCTGGTTGCTAAGAGGCTCACAGATGACTGTAATGTGTAATTAAATGAGGCTTTTTGAAATGTGATTTGCAAAATATAAATTGATACACAAATACTACAAGTATTGTTGCAATAATAAACAGATCTTCTGTTATTTCTCTCTGTCCATTCCGATGTTTGTATCTTAAATTTTGAATACTATTTTTGTGTTTTAAGAGTATAAGCTCTGAAAGATATTTTTAAAGTATAATACAATTTGTAAGTGAATGATATATAAAGTAATAGAATATTACTCAAGCATAATATCAGATCAGTCACTCAGTCGTGTCCAACTCTTTGCGACCCCATGAATCACAGCACGCCAGGCCTCCCTGTCCATCACCAACTCCCGGAGTTCACTGAGACTCACGTCCATCGAGTCAGTGATGCCATCCAGCCATCTCAGAATATAATATATAGACAATATTCACAGAATATTATTTAAATACTCAATTAAAGCAACTGTTACCATATAGGAAGCTTCTCTTTATTTTCATCACTTTTTTCCAGTTTTATCAAGATGTAACTAACATATGACATTGTGATGACTTACTATACACAGATCATCAAATGTTTATTACAATAAAGTTTGCTGACACATTCTCTACTTCACGTAATTGCCATTCAGTTGTTTTTATGATGAGAACATTTAGGACCTACTCTCAGAGCTCCTTTTACGTGAACAACACGGTGTTGTTAACTATAGCCATTGGGCTGTACATCAGAGTCTTAGAACTTCTTCGTTTTATAATGGAAAGATTGTGCCCTTTGACCAAATCTCTCCCAGTTCTCTGACCCCCTGGCAATCCCCATTCTATGCTCCATTTCTATGAGTTCAGCTCTTTTAGAGACACGTGTAAGTGAGATCCCTGGAGAACGAAATGGCAACCCACTTCAATATTCTTGCCTGGAGAATCCCACGGGCAGAGAAATCTGGTGGGCTACAGTCCATGGGGTCGCAAAGAGTCAGACACGACTGAGCGACTAATATGCTCACATTAAGTAAGACCATAAAATACTTTTCTCTCTGACTTTTTTCACTTAGCATAATGCCCCTGAGGTTCATCTATATTGTTGCAAATGGCAGCATTTCATTCTTTCTTATAGTTAAATTAGATAGATAGATATTTTATATTTTATTCACCATTCATCCATCAAATGGACATTTGGTTTGCTTCTTAAATAATGCTGCAGTGACCGTAGGGGTGTAGATATCTTTTTGACATAGTGATTTCTTTTCCTTCAATTGTGTATTCCTGGCAGTGAAATTGCTGGATCATACGGTAGCTATATTTTTAATTTTTTGAGGAAATGCCATACTGTTTTCCCTAGTGTCTGCACCAATCTACATTCCCACCAGCAGTGCACAAGGGTTCTGTTTTCTCCACAGCCTCACCGACATTCATGATTTTTTGTCTTTCTGGTAACAGCCAGGGATATTTCACTGTGGCATCAATTTACCTGATGACTGGTGGCATTGAGCACATTTCCATGTACTTGTTGGCCATTTGTGTGTCTTTGGGAAAGTGTCATTTCAGGTTCTTTGTGTGCACTAGTCATTCAGTCATTGAGTCCGACTCTTTGCAACCCCATGGACTGTAGCCCTCCAAGCTCCTCTGCCCGTGGGATTCTCCAGGCAAGAATACTGAAGCGGACTGCCATTCCCTTCAACAGAGGATCTTGCCGACCCAGGGATCAAGCCCTGTTCTCCTGCATTGCAGGAAGATTCTTTACCATTCGGGCTGCAGGGGGGTCTTTCAGGTGCTTTGCCCGTGTTTAATTTGATGATGATGATTCTTTTGTTGCTGTTGAGTTGTGTGAGTTCCTTACCTATTTTGAGCATTAACCCCTCATCAGATACACGACCTGCAAATATTTTCTCCCATTCCCTAGGTTACCTTTTCATTTTGCTGACTGTTTTCTTTGCTGCGCAGAAGATTTTTAATGTAATACCACTTGGTGACATCTACCTGTGTTGCTTGTGTTGTTGGCATCACAGTTAACAAATCATTGGGAAGGCCAAGGTCAAGGTACTTTTTTCCTGTTTCCTCCTAGGAGTTTTATCAGATCTTACATTTAAGGAAGTCCTTATAATTTTTTTTTTTTTTGCTTAGAATTTGACCAATCCAAATAAAATTATATGGTTTAGAATTGAGCTGTCCCCAAGGTTTTTTGGACTTGGAAAAGACCTTGACACATATCTTTTTCTCATCTTTTCTAGAAGTTTAAATGTTAGCTAGTCCTCCCTTAAATAAAATGGCAAGTTATTGCTCTATGTATTTGACAATAGCATCAAAATATTCAGCTGCATGTTCCTCTTTATGATCTAAACGATATTAAAGAATTCATTCTGGAATATTCACTGTGTTCTTACATCAAGAATTATTATCCCTGTGAGCTCTGATTTTAAGTGAAACTTTAATAATAATACTTCATAGTATTTGCACAGCACCTTATACTTTCAAAGTACTCGAAGATTATTAATTAGTTAATCTTCCCACTATCCCTGGGAGGTAGGTCAGCAGTCCCCTTTCTTTTTACAGACCCAGAGGTTAAGTGGCCTGCCCAAGAACCCAGAAATTCAAATTATACTTGAACTTAGAGTTTGATGTCTATATTTCCTGCAGACTGCAGAACTCCGCTGCTCAATAGCTGTAGATTTTAATCTATTTTAATAGAGTAGATAAGAATTAATTGAAGTGGGTTTCCAACAGCTCAATGACAAAACAGTAAATATTTGAACTTGACTTTTTGCTTTCGCCTGTCTTAGAGTTTTTATAAGGAAATCATGGCTCATTTTTAAAATTATAGTAATTTAAAAACAATTAGAAAACTAAACCGGGTTCCTGCTAGAAAGGTCAATTTGAGGAAGAGAGTGACCCACTTCCTCTTCAGTAATTGAGTTAACTGAAAATTGGACTAGTTTGCCAGGAGCACTTCTGGCCATTTTCATGGGACCATTTTTGGCAATCTGCTACCATTAAGCAGAAGAGAGGTGAGGTATTATTCATCCAGAAACACTCCACAAACCCTATCCACTCGCTGGACCTATCTCTTCATGCCAAGAAGACCCGAGACTCCATTTTCAAATTTTCATCTTTTTTAAAAAGAGTGTTCATCGGAGTCATTTCTTGGTCATGTAGCTTCTTGTGGCTTTTATTAGAACTCGATGGATTATTCTTTCCTCAACCAAATGCCTTCCTGCTAATCAGGTGAGAATTATCAGTTTTTGAAAACTGGAAGCTTTTGTTTCATCTACATCTCCTATGAAATCTGGTCCTCAGGTTTTACATGTGAGGAGTTGGCTAAATGTAAGGTGAGATGGTATTCATCCTAGTCTCATCCAAGGGTTGTGTAAATACTCATGCTATATTCTTCTACTGTTGATTATTAAATTATTATTCATTTTAAGGGCAGTGGATGAGAAAACAGAAAATGCATTCTTCCTTTTTAAATTTTGTTGGAGTATAGTTGATTTACAATATTGGGTTAGTTTCAAGTGTATAGCAAAGGGATTCAGTAATACATATACATATGTTAATTCTTCTTCAGATTCTTTACCCAAATACGTTATTACAGAGTATCAAGTTGAGTTCCCCGTGCTATACAGTGGGTACTTATTGGTTATCTATTTTATAAATGGCAGTGTGTGTATGGAAAAGGCATTCTGAAAGTTTCTTTCTTGTCATTAAAGTGATGCTCCTAGGATGCTAACAGGAGAATAAAGGAAGTAGCAAGTCCCCCCAAATTCCAGTGTTAGAACACATAAGAAAAATGCAGGCCTTTTGTGTTTCAACCTCTCTGCCAGGCTGAGGGAGTGACAGGCGACTGGGGCAGGCAGTCAAGTGTCAAAATGATAAGTCTACTGATAAATGAGACACAATAATGTTCAAAATTTGGAATGTGATTTAAAGAAAATTTATTTTTTTTGATGTGTACCATTTTTAGTCTTTACTGAATCTGTTGCCATGTCGTTTCTGTTTTATGTTTTGCTTTTTCGACTGTGAGGCATGTGAGATCTTACTTCCCCAGCCAGGGATTGCACCCCACCCCTGCAATGGAAGGTCCAGTCTTAATCACTGGGCAACCAGGAAAGTTCCTGGCATGTGATCTTTTTACCAGTAAAAGTTTTAAAGGATCTACTCATTATGTAAATTAATTATAAATCATGTGCTATCATAAAACATTTACTAAAAAAAAATTTCAAATATTAGATAAATTTTAAAACAATATTTTCAGTTACTTAAAAACATATGTGCTAATAGCAGAAAATTAATAAAAATATAGTAAGAGCAATAAATGCTTCATTATATTTGAGATATTCAATTTCAGTTTTTTAATATGGCAATTCAAATGTATATTCATAAGTTCAGTTTATTTTACTACTTTATTTCAATAGCAGTCATAACTAAGAAACAAATAACTGCATAAAGTTACATAATTCTCAGCAGGAGAAATGCACCAAGAGTTTTATTTAATTAAATTATAATATTTGTTCTTCAAATCTACTGTATGTTGTTTTAAACCTTTATGTAAAGATTTTACTGAACTTTTGCTATTAAGTGTCCATCTTCTTTTATCAATCAATTGTACCAGTAAGCTAACAGGAATATGTGTCTTTTATTCTTTTATTTAAATTTTCAGCTGTTTTTTTTTGGGGGGGGGGTAAAAACTTTTAAGTATATAAGAGGGATCTGTTTCTAAGTTTCTAAAGTGTGGAGCTGTGAGTTTTTTTCTAAAGAATAATGTATTTACATAATTTTAAACCACAAATTTCAGATTAAGGGAATACAGTCATCTGTTTCTTTCAGAAAGCAACACTTCCTACCATTTTGTTGATATTAAAATCTGTCAGTTAGTATTGTTTGGCTGAAAATAAAGCCATGATGCTATTAAACAACCTATGTAATAATATCTTACAGGATGAAATAGCTCTGTGATTCCAGCAAGGGCCCAGGCTCTTTCTTTCTTTCTTTTCCACTGTTTTCAGCTTGCTTATTTTTCTCCACATGCTGACACCTCACGGTTGCAAAATAACTGCTGTTGCTCCAGTCATCCTGTAATCCTTCACAGGAGCCTCCTGAGCAAACAGGATAAAGTTAAAGGGAAAAAAGGAATTTCTCTCTCTTCTTTATTATCTTCCTATTATTGTGGAAATTAAGTCCTTCCCTTTTAATGTGGCTGAGAAAAGCTCATAGAAGAAGTAGGAGACAGATCACCTCTGCTATTTCTTCATGGTTCATCTGCCTGCCTGCTTGTATCATCTCAAAGCTGAAGTTCTTTTTCTTGAAACTTTCAAGCCGTTTTTCCATTTTGTGAAGGTTAGCTGGCAAATACTAGATCATGTCATGTGGATTCCACTTGACAAGATTTGGAGCCTCTGTCTGCCTGCGTCCAGGCTGCCCTTAGGGCAGTGCTATGTGCACTACAGGGGCAGCCAGTGTAGCTGTCGGTGAATAGTAGGGATGTTTATCTCCTTTATTCTTGATGGAAACAGATATCCAATGCTCTTCCAAGGTGTGTTTTTTACAGCCCTGGGGAATAGGCATCTCGTCTGGGAGCCTCCTCAGCTGAATAGCTAATTTCACAAAGAAAAATACAAAAATATCTTCTTTCTATTGACCACGAGTGGGCTGATTGCTGGATTCCATAGAGTTCTTCACACAACACACAGCCATCTGCTGATGCCATCACCTTGACTCCTGCCTCAAATAATGAAAACAGAAAGGGGCCCATTCTCCTCTGCAAAGCATTTTTATTTTTCACCACCAGAAGAAGTAAGTTTTGTACAATGTAAGATAATGTTGTTATCCATATGTGTAACCCTTAGACATTTCTAAAGGGAAGATGCGTAAGATGGAGTTCTGATATTCTGGCTAAAACCAAGCAAATGCAGGAAAATGAAAGATCTAAAGATTTTAACTTAACTTTCTTTCTGGTAGAAGTTACTTGCATTCAGATGTTCAGTTCAGTTCAGTTCAGTCTCTCAGTCGTATCTGACTCTGTGACCCCATGAATCACAGCACTCCAGGCCTCCCTGTCCATCACCAGCTCCCAGAGATTACCCAAACTCATGTCCATCGAGTCAGTGATGCCATCCAGCCATCTCATCCTCTGTCGTCCCCTTCTCCTCCTGCCCCTAATCCCTCCCAGCATCAGGGTCTTTTCCAATGAGTCAACTCTTCGCATGAAGTGGCCAAAGTATTGGAGTTTCAGCTTCAGCATCAGTCCTTCCAATGAACACCCAGGACTGATCTCCTATAGGATGGACTGGTTGGACCTCCTTGCAGTCCAAGGGACTCTCAAGAGTCTTCTCCAACACCACAGTTCAAAAGCATCAATTCTTCAGTGCTCAGCCTTCTTCAGATGTTACCTGTCCCCTTTCCTTGGATCTTAGGCTGAGAGTAAAGAAAACTTCAGGAGTAGGTGTGGTGTGTTGGGTGGGGAGTAAGGTGGTGAGGTCATGGGGTCTCTTCTTGACCTCAAAGGACTTCTGTTTGGACCTTCCAAATCAAATAAAAATAAATCTTAGGACTTGAGGTGAAAGCTGAATTTCTATTTCTCAAATAAATGATGGTTGGATTGCTTTTTGTTTTAATCCTTGAGGATATTGTACTCCTTAACTACGTAGAATTCTGGACAGTTTTTTTTTTTTTAGACTTAACACGACTTAAATCTTAGAAAATATGTCAATGCATTTCAGCGCCCGGGCACACAATTAATCTTCATCTATCTCTGGTAATATAAACACACCTGTGGGACGTTTTCCATTGAATACATGAAAAGAAAACTCATAATAAATCTCAGACTGATCGCTTTATCATGACTGACAGTGCTGCTAGAGGCTCCCTCTTGAGGAGTATAATTTGGGAGTCTATAAACGCGGGAGATTGATTTCTACAGAGCCTCTCCTTCTCCTTAGTATTTATCCCAGCCTGTGTGACTCTCCCTCCCTTTTCATAAAAAAAAAAGACAATTCACACAATGTGCTTCTTATATTTAGTTAATAGATCTGAAAGCACACACACAGACTCACACAGGCATCATGACAATTTAACACCTGGAAGACATGGAGGTCACCAAGGAAGGTGTGTGTAGGATCGACCTCTGCATTTCTCACCCAGGAGGGTCCTCCTAGAACTTGTTGGACAAGAGAGAAAAATTCAGTCCCTTAACTGGAAACAGCGCTCCTAGGGACTCCCTTAAGCAGTAGATTCCACATCATGGTTGGGACTCAACCGCACCCATCATCAAGGTGGTGTCAATCCAATCGCTCACATACTGTGCTCATAGTTTTCAACTGCTCCAGCGTGTTCTGGGTCCATGCCGCAGCGGTCCAGGGTATGGATGGGAGATGCCACACGGAAGGCCACATGGAGAGTCTAAGCCCCCTCCCTGTCCCATCTCTGATAAGAACCTCTGTGCTTTGATTTGCTTTATACATTTGGACCCTGCGTATAACTTTCAATGGTGTGCTATTCAAACTGATCTGGAGACCATGGGTCTGCAGTTGATGAAAAGTCCAGAGACCTGGAAAAATTGCTCCTTTGTTTTCAGAGTTGGTTCATTCCACTCTGCTGAATCCAGTGGCCAGTCTCTATATGTTGTTAGTCAATTTCTTACGTCTCTTTCTCTCTCTGGGTATATTAGTATATACACATCCTGTTTGTCTAGAGAACCCTGACCGATGCTCTGCTCCATGGTCCTCTCTTTATTCCCAATAGTTGGTGTTTCCCTTAATACCAGTTTCACCTAATACTGATGGTGCTGCCCCAATTTGACCTTGGTCCTTTTTCCACCCTCCACGGGCTTTGTGTGTCATGGTAAGGGTGTTTCTATAAGGCTCTTGTGGCTGGATTGTGTTTATTATTCAACCTAAAAATATGAATTTTCTAAGCTATGAGTTCAATCCATTTAGATTTACTGTTAAACTGACACACATTTGGAAAAACTCGTCATTATATTTAACAGGCTCTTTCCTGCCTTCCTCTCCCCTCTTTTCCTGTGTTCTGTTGGGTTCATAATACCTTCTTCCTATCTCTTTTTTTCCCTTACTGGCTTGGGTTTGAAATAATAAGAGCTAATAATGGGTAAGAGCTTACTGTCTTTTAACAATTTAGTAATCTGTGTAACGTCCAGCACAGCACTATGAGATATCTGTGGTTGGTTCTTCCAACCACATGGGAAAACTGTGGTGCAGAAGGGGTAAGCAACTGGGCTAATGCTGCACGGGCTGTAAAGGCTGGTCCAGAGGCCATATTCTCAGCAGCCTCAGGCTGATTCTCAGGCTAAGTATTGCATTTCTAATTCTTCAGTGATATGTGTGCGTGTGTGTGTGTGTGTGTTAGTAACTCAGTTGTGTCCAACTCTTTGTGACCCCATGGACTGTAGCCCACCAGGCTCCTCTGTCCATGGAATTCTCCAGGCAAGAATACTGGAGTGGTTTGCCATTCTCTTCTCCAGGGGTTCTTCCCAACCCTGGGATCACACCCGGGTCTCGTGCAACGCAGGGAGATTCCGTATCATCTGAGCCACCAGGGAAGCCCTCCTTAGTGACAGTCATCATATGTTTATAAGCAGTCGTGACTAAATGAAGTTTAAATGTAGTTCACTTTCATGCGTTCTTTTCAAACAATCCGAGGATTATAAAAGCTTTTTTTCACTGACCTCCTCTTCTCTGTATTACATTCATGCTCAGTTGTGTCCAACTATTTGTGACCCCGTGCACTGTAGCCCATCAGGCTCTTCTCTTCGTGGAATTTCCCAGGCAAGAGTACTGGAGGGGATTGCCATTTTCCCTTCCAGGGCATCTTCCTGACCCAGGGATCAAACTTGTGTCTCTGGTGGCTCCCGCATTGGCCGGCGGATTCTCTACCACTGAGCCACCTGTTGTCTATTAATTTTGTTAAATCTTCTTAACTACTGCTTTCCAAATTCATTATTATTATTTACAGCCAATGCCTATTTAGATGTGTTAACTTCCTTATTGACCCCGACTTTCTACACCCAGTGCCTTCCTCTGAGTCCACTTCCCTTTTTCCCGAAGTACGTCTTTTGGGGCTGGCGGTTCTCCTGAGTGTCCGTAAATGGCAAAGTCTCTTGGTGGCTGTTTGTCTGCAAATGACCTTATTTTTGCTCAAATTCACAAGATCATTGGTGAAGAATATAGATTTTTGCATTTTTATTTTTCCCTCAGTGCTTCAAATGTATTATTCAATTGTTCTGGCAGCTATTGTGTTGTAAAGAAGTTTTCTCTCAGCAATTGTACTTGTTTCACTGGTAATCTTTGCAGAAGTCTATTTGAAGGCTGTCAGCGTTGCCTATTCTTTTTAATCACTTTTTTTTAAGAATAGATTCAGATTGACAGAAAATTTCCAAAGATAGTGCAGAGTCCTGTTTTCCCTGTTGCTATCTATCTTCCATTCCTTGAAACACTTGTCACAGCCAGAAACCTATGTTGATACATTATTAAACGTACCAACTAAACTCCACACTTATTTGGATTTCACTACTTTTTCCTAATCCACTTTTATGTCCCAGGGTTCCATCCAGGATACCATGTTGCACTGGGTCATTCTGTGTCTCTAGGCTCCTCTTGGCTGTGGGGGTTTCTCAGACTTCTCTGGTGTTTGATGACTGGGGCAGTATCAAGGAAGACTGGTGAGGTACTTTGTAGGGTGTCCGTCAGTTGGGATTTGGCTGATGGTTTCCCCATGATCAGACTGAGGTTGAGTGTGGGGAGGAAATTTTCCATTTGCATCCCATGGGACGGAGGCTGCCTCCTGCCTACCGCCATCCTTTCTCCGCTGTGCACGGACGTCCTCGCTTCTCATCTGACTCTTGGGGAGCAAGGCACCAAGTGCAGCCTGGCTCAAGGATGAAGTTGTGAAGTGGAAGTTGCTCAGCCGTGTCCAACTCTTTGCAACCCCATGGACTATACAGTCCATGGAATTCTCCAGGCCAGAATACTGGAGTGGGTAGCCTATCCCTTCTCCAGGGGATCTTCGCAACCCAGGAATCGAACCTGGGTCTCCCACCTTGCAGGCGGATTCTTTGCCAACTGAGTTATCAGGGTCACTAAGTGCAGCCTGGCTCAAGGATGAAGTTGTGGGGAGAAGCAATTAAGATTATGCCGATTTTTAAAAAAGTATCATCCTATTTTTATCATTGTTCTATTTAAAAAATCTCTATAAACATCTTCAATGTTATTTAACATTTGTTCACATGGTGGCATTATATTTGCTTCTTGAGGGGCCCTGATTCTTCTCTTAATTCAATCTGCTGACTCTCCCTTCACTCCATCACGTGGTTTGACATACTTCACTGTGAGTTGATCTTCTTGGCGGGGGTGGCGGTGGTTCCTTCCGCCGTCGTCCTGTCCCCGTCCAGGTTTGGTCTGTTCCGGTTGCCTGCTCCCTCTGGGCCGCTAACGGTGTCAGTGGTCCTGGCCCAGCACTGACAGTACTTTCTCGGGTCAGAGTTCCCTGTTGGCACACCAATGCCAAACACACTCTGAGAGCTCTGATTTCTCCCAGATGCTTTTCCCCATCCATCCAAAGTTCGGGCCAGGTGGCAGGCTTCTTTGCTGCTTCCAGCACCAGCTGGTAACGTTTCACTGGTTCTGACTCACCCACTGGGCAGAAAGCAATGCCTCTCACCAGTAGGGCTCAGAGATCCCATGGAACAACACCCTAGGGGTTGTTTGAAGTCTTCCCTGCTTCTCACCCCATCCTGGACTTCTCTTTATTTCTGGATTTCCCTGTCAAGGCAGATTCCCCTTTCTTCCAAATGTGATGTGATTTTAAAAAAAATTTCCGCATTTCACGCAGCATTTTTATGTGTTTAGAGTCAATGGCACCCCACTCCAGTACTCTTGCCTGGAAAATCCCATGGGCGAAGGAGCCCGGTGGGCTGCAGTCCATGGGGTCGCAAAGAGTCAGACACGACTGAGCGACTTCACTTTCACTTTTCACTTTTCACTTTCATGCATTGGAGAAGGAAATGACAACCCACTCCAGTGTTCTTGCCTGGAGAATCCCAGGGACGAGGGAGCCTGGTGGGCTGCCGTCTATGGAGTCGCACAGAGTCGGACATGACTGAAGTGACTTAGCAGAGTCAGTCCGCCACTTTATTAGAAATCCCCTTTAATCCTTTTGCCAATACAGCATTGCCTGTGTTGATTTGTCATTTTTATCATGTAGAATCATAGATGGGGAACTTGCGATTCAGAATATTAGTCCTCTATTGGGATGTTACACATCTGCTAGTATGTTTATGATTTAAAAATCATTCTAGGATTTCCCTGGTGGCTCAGTGGTAAAGAATCCGCCTGCCAGTGCAGGAGACACAGGTTTGATCCCTGGTCCAGGAAGGTCTCACATGCCATAGAATAAGCCCATGCGCCACCACGACTGAGCCTGTGCTCTAGAGCCCAGGAACCGCAACTACTGAGCTCACGTGCCGCGACTCCTTTCAGCCTGAAGGCCCTAGAATCCGTGCTCGGCAACAGGGGAAGCCACCGCGCTGAGAAGCGAATTCATTGGAATCAGCAGCCCCCGTGCACAGCAGCAGGGGAGCCCGGGCCATGACAAAGGCACAGCAAAGCAAAACCAAAAACATACGTAAAAAAAATTGGAAAAAGATCATTCTAGTAGCTCTTCAGCAGTCGGAACTTTGTGAGTTTGTCATTAAATATTTCCTGAGACCCTCCTGTGTGTAAAGTGCTGTATGATAAACCAATGTATCAGAAACAGGGATAACAAGAAAGTTGAAAGTATATGACATAAAAATGGTTTACAAAATAGTTCGCAAGAGGCCATAGAAGGATGAGACAATTCTGGAAAGATCTGGAAGGGTCTGATGGAGGAGGGCATGAACGCACCTTGAGGAACAGGTAAAATCTGGAGGTGTGGCAACTGCTGAGGGGGCCAGCTCAAACCTGGATTCCAGTGTCAGGCAATGCGGCTACGGAATTCCCTGGAATTTTGGTGCACACCCTAGGTGCACAGCAGTGCTGTCAGAATATGTGGTGCAGGGGCAGCCTGCCATTGTGTTCAGACATACTGAAAAGTGTTGAAAATACCTTCTTTCCAGTGGTAGAAAAAGGCGGCAAGCAGTCGTTAAGGATGAGGCAGATTTCATCAGAAGTGTTTAGTGTTACTTGCTCAGTCCTGTCTGACTCGTTGAGACCCCATGGACTATCACTGCCCCCAGGCTCCTCTATCCATGGGATTCTCCAGGCAAGAATGCTGGAGTGGGTTGCCATGTCCCCCACCAGGGGGATCTTCCCCACCCAGGGAGGGAACCCCCATCTCCAAGGTCTCCTGCATTGGCAGGAGGGTTCTTTACCACTGGCGCCAGTGGGAAGAACTCAAAAAGCATCTTAACTTATTAACAACAGTGATGAATGTTAGTAAGCATGTCTATGGGTCTCTTGTCTTTGAAACACTTTATGAGCATTAGCTGATCAATTAATAATGGCCTCTTCCCGATACTCTGAACGCAGAGGCCGCAGTGGGGAGTGGAGCAAGGAGTGCTCACCGATTTGGTGCTGGGGAGCCAGTGTCCCCACTGCCCCAGCATGCTCCACCGGGTGCTCGGGCTGCCCACCCATCTCAGCCGCCCTTCCAGGAGGAGCTCAGAACGCCTGTGTGGTTTCTCCTCACCTTCCTCCCTCCTTTCATCCCTCATCTCCTCCCCCGCCCCTTTCATCCTTCTTTCCCTTTCCCTTTCCCTTTCCTAGAACTTTCCTTTATGACTTTTGAGAAAACCAGACCTATTTCTTCCCCAGGTGGTACTTGTTGCTTCTGTGTTACTGTTTCTGATATAAGTAAATAACTCTAACCCCAGGGCCCTGGCGTGGTTCTGCCGTCTCCCCTTTTATTTTCTGTTGCAGCAGAGGGTTATTTAGATTACTCTCGCACAGTGTCCACGGGGGCGGGGGTGGGGCCCAGGGAGAAGCTCCCCAGGAAGCTGTTTTTGGAGAAGGACCCGCCCCACTAGAGAGATGATGAATTCACAGGGACCAGCCAAAAGCCTTTGGCTGCGTCTGCTTGAGCAAGAGGGTTTAGACTGACCGGGGGCCGGAGGCTGGGTGACGAGGCAGAACAAGGTGCCCTCTGTGGTGCCCGCGCACGCCGAGCTGGCAAGTGGGCGGAGATGCTCCGAGGCGCCCGCAGCTCCTCGCGCTCCCAGGCTTTTCCGGCGCCGGGTGCGCTGCAGGGCTCGGAGTATCTGCTTCATTTGGCAATGTTGGACGAAGACCCATAAAGCCTCCTCTCCAACCTCCGCTCCGGCTCTGGAAAGGAACCTCTACCCGTCTCTGGGAGGAGCTGGCGGTGGCCCTCGGACTGCCGGGTCCCCAGCAGCGGCAGCCGCTGCTTAGACCTGTGCACACCGCCCAGTGAGTGTCCGCTGACCAGGCCTGTGCACTCCGTCCAATTGATCTCCTGTCGCTCATTAGTAAGAGACGCTGCCGGACATGGCCCCTGGGCATTTTTCCAATGCAAAGCCACTTAGCATTAAAACTGCAGGATCTCTTGTGGCTTTTGTACAAGACTCTATCAAAACCGTTTAAACCCTACCTTGAATCACAGCCTGCTCTCCAGATGGCCTCCGCTTTGACCTCTCTAAGAGCACAGCCAACAACCGTGCCATTTAACGTTAAATTTTCTCTATGGTAGACGAGTCTCATGGAAATACACTAAACTGTAGTATATTTTGTTTCTTTAATATATTCTATTTGGGTTTTGTTTTGGGAGGTGATTTAAGAGCAGAGGTGCTTTTATATTGTTATTCTGTCATCGATACTTCGATACTCCAATGTAAGCAATTTTACTGTCTAGTTGTAGTTTAAATTTCAGTGGCAAAGGAGTTGTGCAATACTGCGCTTAGTCACTAAGTTGTATCTGATTCTTTGCAACCGTGTGGACTGTAGCCCACCAGGTTCCTCTGTCCATGGGATTTTTCAGGCAAAAATATTGGAGTGGGTTGCCATTTTCCTCCACCAGGGCATCTTCCTGACCTGGGGTTCGAACCTGCGTCTCCTGTGTCTCCTGAATTGCAGGCAGGTTCTTTGCCCGCTGAGCATCGAGGAAGCCCTGGAAAAGGAGTTAATAGTTAGAAATTCAGGATGTGTGAGTTTCACATAGTGTCTATTTTTTTTCCCATGAGGGATAGAGGCTGTCTGCTGGGTCTCACCCCTGCCCACTGGGGGAGAACTCAGGGAGAGGGTCTCCCCAAGCCCACCTCTAGGCACACTATGTTTTTTTAAAGACTATTTTTCTTTTATTTGTGTCTCATAAACATCAATAAATCAGTCAGAGAGACACTGATCATTTCTTTGGGAAAAAACGAGTATCTCATGATGGAAACAGTCCAGCATACACCCAAAGGTCAGAGTCACTGTGATAGATGACTTCAGAATTCAGTACTGTCCCTAGGAGAGGCAGAAGCTGACAGGAGCATCAGAGAACACCAGGCGTCTTGGGGCTCATTTGTTTGCCCCCCAGTGCTGACATGGGCTGCAGTTATTCCTGCCATGTGGCATGCAAGCATGCTCATTACTCTCCATCAGACAGCCTCACTGGACCAGAAGAATCTGCAAGCCCACAGTACCTGGGGCACGTTTGTTCTGAATAAGCCCCACATGAAGGCAGACTGGTGGCCTCAAACTCTTGTAACCGGGCCCCCAGAGACTGAACAAATTGTGAGTCAGTGTGCAGATGTGTCTTTCTGCTCTTGTTTACACAAACTTGAGAGTAGAAAGAAGAAAGGCTTGTGACCAACTGAACCCTGTGTTGTATTTCAAGCTGGAAAACTGTAGTTCCCAAGATCACAGAATAAATTTGGTATTGTCTTGTTTTTTTCTTAATAAAATCATGTAAGATGTTTCCAAAGGAGAGTGAAAGGATGTAGGTTAAATAAAAGAACATCCAAAAATTAAATAACACAAAGATTTGAACCCTCTGAATGTAATTTTATGACATTATATTTCCTTTTTTAATATTTTTCTGTGGACTACCATATATGAATTCAGAAATATACTTTAATTATACAGATCACAAGTCAAAAATTTTGTTTTCTGGTTTTCTGATTGGCGTGTTGTATAACCTCATTTTCTACATTTCACACCCGCCCTTGTCCCTTGGCATCATATATAGCCTGGCTTCCCAGCTGCCCAGCGAGGGCTCGCTGGCCCTGACCTGCTCAGGATGTTCTGTCCACTTCTGGTCCGAGGGAGGTGACCTGACGACCTCTAGGGGCTTCTGACCCTGAGCGTCTGCGGTCCCTCAAGTCCATCACTAACAGAGTCACGTCCTGTGACTGTCTCTGGGCCCCAGAGGTGAGACGTGCATCCCACGTGGTTCCTGCAACAAGCAGCGGGAAGCAGGCATCATAAACACTGAGAGTCAGACATGCGCACATTCTCCTTTGCTGTTTAATCTCAAGCGCTGCATTACATCTCATAAATAAGAATATCCGTCTCCACTGCTCCCTGAAGGAGGTGGACCATAGCTCTCCAGATCTTACGTGTGAGCTGTGCATAGTGACTTCTTTCTAAAAACACAGTGTGCAAAGAGGGAGAAGAGTAACCCATGGAGGAGACACCTGGCACCCATGACCTCACGCAGGTGCTCACACCGGGGGCCTCTCTTCTTCCTGGTCTGTCACTGGGTCATGGTCCTTTTGGTTTCTGTTTTTTTTTTTTTTTTTCAATTTGACAAATGAAAGAAACGAGATTAAAAAAAAAAAAAGCACAAACTCAGAGCCTCCACAGGAATCCCAATTATTTACGATATGTTAAAAGTCCTGCATGAGGCAATCAGAAATCTTTTGTGTGTATGTATTTTCATTTCCAGGATGCAAATGAGATAGCTAGGTAGCTCTGTAGTTTACAATATAAGGAAATATTTCTTTCAAACTGTAATCAATACGCATATGCGGAACAACTGAGGCCTTGAGGATTTATGTCAAGCTATCTGGCCTTTCAGAATTCAGTGTCTTTCTTTCTTCTTCTTTGGTTTAAAGATACGATGATCTGTGGAAAGTGTCCTGCTGTGACCTCCTGTGGGCTCCTTGAATCTCCCGTGAGACTGGGAGCCGGTTGCTCAGCCTCTCTGGACTTCCGTACTCAAGCTGCAGAGCCAACAGGAAAGCTTCAGATGTAGGAAAGCTACCTAGCATCCTCACTCCATGTTTCCAGAACACTGTGGACATTAATGCAATGGTGCCTGTGAAAATCAGAAGTCCTCAGAGGTTGGTCCAATGCAAATGTGATTTACTCATTACTGTTATGGAGAGACCCCACAAACATCAGGCATGTAAACGGAATGTATAAATATTTGTGTATGCATACACTCCTGCCTTTATGAGGGTTCATAAAACCCAAACAGCACTCATTGATTTTTGTCTTATTGTAAAGGAAAAAAAAAAAAAGCAATAAAATGTAGCCAGTACATAAAAACACTTAAAAACTCTCCCTTCACCAGTAAAATTATGCTTAACTAGTTATGGCCAGTGCCATTTTGTTGAAGATTTGCATGTTAACATCTGTCCTCACTTCTCTCTCTAAAAATAAAAAACAAAACCCCAAGGGAATTCTTTGCTTCCAGGAATTCTAAGTCCCTCACACATATCAGGATTTTCTATAATGTCAGTAGAAATGTAAAAAGTCCTCCCCCTCAAAGTATTGCCATTTAGTAATGGTAGAAAGTTGTCTAAACGCTCGATACTTCCCTAAACACAGGGATGTCGTCTCCCACGCGTACCTGTAGATTGTGGCTGTTGTGTAGTCACTCAGTCGTCTTACTCTGTGTGACTCACGGACTGCGGCCCTCCAGGCTCCTCTGTCCACAGGAGTGGGTTGCCATCTCCTCCTCCACGGATCTTCCCGGACCAGGGATGGAACCAGCAGCTCCTGTATTGTCAGGCGGATTCTTTACCACTGAGCCTCCTGGGAAGCCCATAACTTTAGATAAGGATTCACTATTTTTCAGGATTGCTTTCATTCTTGGAGTCCTATAGTTAAAAAAAAAAAAAAGAGAAGAATTACTTGCTGTCCTAAGGAGTGGAGACCAGGATGTCACACACAGACAACAAGGCCTCTGAGGTTTCCTGGGTTTGTGCATCCTCCAGTGCCTGCCTGCTTTCACAGAAACGGCAGAGCCAAGTCATGACAGCCCTCCAGGACCACAGAGGATCTTCCAGGTGGAAACACAGGATTTTGTGAAAGCCACTGTGGAAGAGTGAGCTTCCTTTTGAAAACTTTCTTATTAATGGAACTAACTAATTCACAAAGAGACTAAGTCTTTTTGCTTTATGTCTGTAAGTTAATGTTAATATGGTTTAGAGAAACGAGCTAGGTTATTCATTTTTTTATAGCTCTTCCCAAATCAACACACATATTAAAATTAAAAAAAAAACAAACTTGATTTCTCAGTGAACTTGAAGGTATTTTAAAAGCGTGCGTGCACTTGGGCTTGCTGTGAATACATCACTGTTGATTCCTGTTGATCCGACTTTTATAGTAATTTGTTTAGATTTCCTCCAGGAGACTCAAATATCACATGTCCAACAAATTACGCTGAGATGAAACTAGGTATTTCTAATGTATTTTAAACAGTTGTTAAATTACCTACATTGGTTTATCTCATCTGAAATTTGCTGATCCTGCTTCTGAATGCTAATCACAGTTTCTGGCTTTTATTTATATCGTTTAATCTTATATCTGCACATGAATTACTGCTGCGCAGCCCAGTGTAACTCTCAGCCTCACTGTGTATTTGTACCAGTGGAAACTGCACAGGTGGCTGGCATGTAGTTGCCAGCTTCAGAACCCTGAGAAAATACATTCTGCAGAGCCTCAGACAGGGCCAAGGCTGCACACGTTGCAAGAAAAGCTTTCTTCTTAAATGAAGACAGCTGTGTTCAAAATGGTTTGAATGTGGGTCAAAATACATAGGTGCTGTCAGCGGATATGTTTATTGAGCAAACCAGATAAAATTCCATATATTGCAGTATAGAATCCTTACCTCATATCCTATTATCCTGAAATATACAAGAACTACAGACACATTTATCACCTATTACAACACTGTAAAGAATCTGCCTGAAATGCGGGAAACCCGGGTTTGATCCCTGGGTTGGGAAGATCTCCTGCAGAAGGGCATGGCTACTCACTCCAGGGTTCTTGCCTGGAGAATTCCATGGACAGAGGAGCCTGGCGGGCTACGGTCCATGGGGCTGCAAAGAGTCTGACCTGGCTAAGCGATTAACATTTTCACTTTCACAACAAGGAGATTATTTAGATGGGGTAAAGAATAATAATAAATAAAAAGTGAATATGCTTTGCAGAATGAATTATCAATTTTGTTCTCCAAAGTCTGTTGAGAGAACTATAGGTTGTCGTAATGGCTAGACGTGTTCATTTTTTCTGACCAGCCTATCTTGTAGGAGCCCCAAAAGAGGTGTTTTCCCCCACCTCCATGCTATAAACACATATTTTCTGTAAACAGAAGGGAAGAATTAAGCTTGTAGAAATCCAAGCAGATGGTACAGTAAGAATTTGTCAGATTCCTCCCAGTATGACAATGAGTGTTGGAATTTTCAGGGCAAAATCTATGAACCCTCTACCTTTTAAAGACATATGAAAGAACTCAGTGGTGAAATTTTACAGGCAGCTTTTTGCAATACTAGCCTTTTGTTTTAAGACCCCAAATATTTCTTTTTATTGGTCTAACGATGTATTAGTTTTCACCTATATCTTTATATTATATAAGTTTGGGTAGCATAGCTTCCAAGATGCAGTAAGTGAATTTAAATTACATGTACTTCCTTAAATTAAGATAATATTGTTTCAAAATTTCTCTCCTTATTTCTCCTTTTATACATTTCTCCCCTCTATTATTTTCCCAACCTCCTGAAATGGATGAGTTAAAATTGTTCAGCTATGATCACAACACGTCTACCCCCTCACCTGCCCCATAAGTAACACCAGCACATTATTTGGGGGAGAAATGTTGGCACTGACTATATCAAACACTTTATTTATAAAAGGTTCTTTTCCTTTTGGATTCAGCAAGGTCACTACTAACTTAAAATACCTTGCAATCTTCCATGACTGAACTATGGGAATTTTGGTTGGCAGTTTTGTTTAAATAACTCATGACAACCATGAAATAGTGGTCTCCAGCTAAAGGGGAAAAAAAAGTCTTCATTACAGCCTTAACCAAAATAAATCCTTGATGAATAGCAACTACGAATCATTCTGTTGAAGTTCAGTTTTTAGGATCTTTAGAGCTATTTTTATGGAGGACAGTTTTCATCTCTCTGTAAGTCAAATTTCCTTCATTTTACCTTAAAAAAGCAAGCAAAAAAAAAACACCTAAGCTCAAGTGTCTAAAGCAAGCTGGGATACACAATAATTAACAAAAATGAACCCCAGAAGCAAATTTAGGGTCTAGACTTTATACATTTATTTTTGTGTATGTTTAAGCTATACTGTAACACATTCCAAAACAAGATTGTTATTTATTTTTATTGTGTGAACATGACCATGGTTAGATTCTTGAAGACAAAATCAACAAAGACCTTTTATTATCACTGGTCTCTGGTGTCGTAACTCATGCCAACCAAAGAGAAGGCATTTATTCAGAATGCCAAATAAGGTTATTGGTTTGCTGGGATTTCAAAATGTGCCTTCTCATCTTTCAAAGTCATTTGCACTCAAGTGGTCACTAGTGCAGAAGATCATGAAGATGTTGTTCCTAAGTCGTGTATCAGGTGCTTGATTTTGATTTTCATCACCACTATGACAGCTTATGGCATCCCACTCCAGTACTCTTGCCTAGAAAGTCCCATGGACGGAGGAGCCTGGTAGGCTGCGGTCCATGGCGTTGCTAAGAGTCAGACATGACTGAGCGACTTCACTTTCACTTTTCACTTTCATGCATTGGAGGAGGAAATGGCAACCCACTCCAGTGTTCTTGCCTGGAGAATCCCAGGGATGGGGGAGCCTGGTGGGCTGCCGTCTATGGGGTCGCACAGAGTCGGACACGACTGAAGTGACTTAGCAGCAGCAGCAGCATGACAGCTTTACCTTCGGTTTGTTTGGAAGTGTCTAGCTCAGTAAATCCTATGGTTACTCTTCTGTTCCCTCACTTCTGTTTCCCTCTTGGCTATAGCTAAGAAGTTTTTATTCACATTGTTGTATTCTTGGGGGTATTCAACATTTATAAAAACCCCTAAATTCATACAGGCTGCATATATGCAAAAGTATAATTCTTAATTATATTAAGAGTATATAATTCTGGTCTGAATGAGAATGAGTGCAAAGCAACACCCAGCGATCATCAGTCTGTGTGGGTGCACACGGGAAAATGTATTCGTTTCTTCACTGATACCTGAGATATCCCTTCATGCTTGTCACAAACACACATATACACCACTTTGTCATCCACCAGTGGGCTCAAGGCCATAAACAATCAAGAAATTAGATTTCTATATAAGTCAATTAAGTGTAATGGTGTATTTGTTTAGAGTATTGGAGCTGTCCTCCTTAGGGGCTCTTGGTTCATAATGCAACGATTGCTGAACCTGGCCTAGTGATAGATGGGGATTCTTTCTACTCCTTTGACCCCAAAGCCGTTTGTTTTTCTTTTAAAAGCTCTCTATAATGTTTCCTTAATGTGGATGGGAAATAAATAAACCTTTAGGTTCAAATGTAAGTCAACATGGAATCCACTAATTTGCTGATTGTTGTTGAAAATTAAGCAGTCTATAAACTTCAGACAAGATGGATGCGTAAATCTAGCTCTACTGGATACCAGGCACACCACTAGAACAATGTGTATTGTTTTGTTTTGTTTTGAGTGAATAAGGTTATAAAATACGTGACCTTAAGTGATGAGACTGATCTTTACAACCGCGCTGTGTGCTCAGTCGCTCAGTCGTGTCTGAGTCTTTGCAGCCCTATGCACAGTAGCTCACCAGGCTCCTTTGCCCGTGGAACTTTCCAGGCAAGAATACTGCAGTAGGGTACCACTTCCTCCTCCAGGGAATCTTCCTGACCCAAGGATCTAATCTGCTTCTCTTTTGTCTCCTGGAAAGAGAGATTCTTTACCACTAGCATCACCTGGGAAGCCCTGATCTTTACAACAAATATGCCAGATTTTCCAGTGAAGAAATGGGGATCAACTTAGAGACATCCTTTGGAAAAGCTAGAGATGGACTTATTTGGGGGAACCTCTTCAAAACTTACATCACATCTTCTTGACTTTTCTCAGTAGTGGGAAATCTGATTCCTCTCGAGTCTATTTAAATATTTGGTTTGCATCTGTGCAATCTACCACATCAACACAAGAAAACAAATCAAAAACAATGCAAAGGGAAGTGCTCTCTGAAGCTGTCTGGATGGTCAGGACATCATTTTGATATTTGGCAAAACTAATACAATTATGTAAAGTTTAAAAATAAAATAAAATTTAAAAAAAAGAATATTTGAAAAAAAATACATCAATGCATGATTTTACTTTGAATGAGAAGTTGAATATACCACTAATGGAAAAAAAATACTAATATTTGTTCTGATAAACAGCTGTGCACGCATGCTTAGTCTTGTCTGACTCTTTGCGACCCCATGGACTGTAGCCCACCAGGCTCCTCTGTTCATGGAATTTTCCAGGCAAGAATACTGGAGCAGGATGCCATTTCCTACTCCAGCGGATCTTCCCAACCCAGGGATTGAACCTGAATCTCTTGTGTTAGCAGACAGATTCTTTATCACTGAGTCACCTGGGAAGCCCCACCCTCTCAAAACAGCTGTAAGTACATCCTAAAAGTGCTAGGCTGTGCTACTCTTCACCACTCACCATTCCTGCCTCCTATCATTATATTTATCATGTTTCTTATGCTTGTCTTAACCTTCCCTTCAATGTCTTATAAAGAATTGAAAGGCAGAAAAGACGTCTGCGCATATTTATAGCTCTTGCTATGCTCAACGTAATTCTGTATACCTAGTGGGTGCTCAGCAACTGTGTACTGATGAAGTAAAAGGTGATTTGATGAAGGATTTCCTTGATGGGGCGTATTAGGGATGTGCTGTGTCCACTGAGGACTGTTCATCCCTTGAGTCTCGCCCTCTTGCTCCTTGGTTCATTTCTGGTTACTCTTTTCCTCCTAAAGCATTATTTCACCCAGCTCCCTCCGAAAGATCAGAACAAATGTCAGGACTTTGCTGTTTCTGTTCATCACTCAAAGCACTTGGCACAGTCTTCACAGAAACTTTCCTCATGTTCAAGTTTTCTTTCAGAACGCGAGCATCTGTCTCTTGGTCTAAATTTAACTCTTCAGCCATCACTCTCACAGTTAATCATGTATTTGAATCAGCCAAATCTCTGACCTTTTCAGCTTTTTCTTGGGTTCCTCCACATGATCGCATGACTGTACATCACCTGAGACATTTCCTCACCTACTCTAAAACCTCCCGTGGCAGTCAAAACTCCTTGCTCTGGCTTTTGCTTCTTTTACAATGCCGAATTTCTTGCTTGCAGATTGCAGATTGGTTTCACTTCCTGAAAATTACGTTCTTTTCGCCAAATAATACTAATGAATTTATGTAACATGAAATGCCACTCATTGGTATTCTCAGATGCTAGCACAAAACTGACTTCTTCTTCCAGGAAATATTATTTCTTCAAGGTGAAAAGTTTTTATAACATCTGCCAAAGCTGTGTCTATACCATATAAACAACAAAAACGGTTTCATCTGTGATAGTTTCCTGTTGAACTCATGTATGCACATAAGAGGATTTCCCAGGTGGTGCCAGTGGTAAAGAACTGCCTGCCAATGCAGGAGATGTAAGAGACGTGGGTTTGCTCCCTGGGTTGGGAAGATCTCCTGGAGTAGGAAATGGCAACCCACTCCAGTGTTCTTGCCTGGAGAATCCTCATGGACAGAGGAGCCTGGAGGGCTACAATCCATAGGGTCACAAAGAGCTGGACGGGACTGAAGCGACTACACACGCACGCACATGCGAAAGAGGAAGAGTTTGTTCTTATGAGCGTCTTGCAGCAACCAGAAGGAATGGCCTTTCCCGAAGGCCTTTCTATTCTCTGTCACCTCTGGCTTGAAACTGTTGTGCTTTAATTTTTCCTTTCTATAGTGAGGACCATTTCATCTTTCTATATTGTAGTCACACTTAAGCATTTTAAGAGATCAATCTGACAGAAATAGTTTAAAAGTTCTATTTGAAAAGAAAGGAACCCAGTGCCCCCAAATAAATCATTGCCTTACAAGCTTCTCAAACTTTTCATCCCAAGATGGTGAATCCACTTTATCAGTCAAATAAAATGATTAC
Organism: Bos indicus x Bos taurus; assembly: GCF_003369695.1. Taxonomy (NCBI): domain Eukaryota; kingdom Metazoa; phylum Chordata; class Mammalia; order Artiodactyla; family Bovidae; genus Bos; species Bos indicus x Bos taurus. The sequence continues at coordinate 3,090,616 of NC_040099.1, forward strand.
CGGATTAAATGTTAGACTAGAAAGATGTTGACACATGTAAGATTACTCTTGAATGTAAAATACAGGCTCAAAAATGTGTTGCTGTGTATATAAAAGTAAAAAAAAATTGTTAAGTGATTATAAAGGAAATTTCATGCTCAGTAAAACACATATTGTCTAATGATTCATGGAATTATTGAGTTGGAGGGTTCCTGTGGACCAACCAGCTCAGTCCTCTCGCTTTACAGACGATGGGAATGCTTCACAGTTCAGTGATCTGCCTGGGGTTATGCAAGCAGGAGAGACAGGAGGAAGAGTAAGGGAAGAGTGTATGGTGACGCGCATGGACCTTTCCTCACCCGGGAGTATCGCTCACTGAGCTAATTGAGTACAGTCTCTGCCTTTTAGGAGTTTGCAACTAAACATAATTATATCAACATAATTATAACAAAAAGCTCATACATATTCATTACTTAATTCAACTAATCTTAGAAACCACTTGCTATACTCATGCTCTACTGGGTGTCTGAGATGTGAGGAAAGGTATGCTCCAATATTTGCCCCCAAGGAAGTTAAAGTCATGGTGGAGAGACCAACACGCCACAAATCATGAGAATTCATTTCAGTATGTAGTGGTAACGTGGGCAGCATGAGGAATTTCAGTAATACAGGTGTGGAGTTTAGAGCATCCAAGCAGGTGATGGTGTGAGAAACACTCACCAAATGAATTAGTCAAGCAAAAACAGTGTGTGTGTCTGTGTGTCTGGCAGTTTGTGAATAGCCAAACTGTAAGGGGTCATAAATGTGCAGACACAAAGTTGTAGCACTTTTTGGAGTCTCTTTAAGGAGATTTATGCTTTTATTTGAGTATCAAATATCAGACAGTGATAGAAAAGGTCAGCCACATGGAACAAATATGACTTCTTTTGTACCACATTAAAGCACTTATATTTGATTTTATGCTACAGAGGATAAAGGAAAGCAAGAATGAAAAAGTGTGTGAGTAAGAAAGTGACTATAAATCTGATTAAAAGGTTTAGGAGACACTATATGGAAAAAATAACATATGAGAAATGGGTTAGGGCATTCCTGGTGGAAAAACTGAGCAAGGGTGGAGACAGCAAAGCATGGAGCATCGTATAGGAAGATGGAGAATCTTGCTGGCCTGGGGCACAGAGAAGAGAAAGCTCCTGGTCCGCACGTGATCATCCAGTGCCCAGACATGCAAGCTGGACAGCGAAGCAGAAGTCATCAAAGCAGGAAGATCTTCATTAATGAGTCGGTCACTTATAAATTAGTCGCCATTGTTTAATGCAATGGTTTGTTCATTTCCATTGAGTCAATGATGACTCATTAATAGATTCAGATAATACAATACAAAGAAAACACAACTGAATTGTAAAGAAAAATTGCAAAAATCGAAAAATATGTGCAACTACTAGAAATCAATAAATGTGATATTGGAGAATTACTTAAATCTTACACAAAGACATTTATAAAGAGAATTTAGCAGTTGACAATTTATTGTAATTTCCAAATTATGTAACAATTAACTTCCAATTAATGTAGCAATTAATTGTTGGCCTCACCGTAGAAAAACTCCACAAGGATGATAACATGGTAGGCTCATTGAAAGAAAATCCTGCAGAGATCACATAATTACCTGAGAGAGATCCTTGGGGGAAATGATGAAGACTGAAAGTACTTGCTTGCAGACGTGATGATTGTTAAGATTATGCAGCAAAAACAACCATGAAGAGAAGGACGCAGATGACGAAACTGAGGCCCAGAGATTCAGATAACTCACCCAAAGTCTAGTGTAGGATGCAGCTAAGATGAGTTGAAGGCATTATCCTCCTCGTTCCATAACTTATAACAGGATTTGCCTAGAGCCTCCAAAGGTTTTATCATCTGCAAAATGGGGATAATAACAGTCCAGTCCTTCCAAGGAGGCTGTGAGTTTTAACCGAGATAATGTGTGTCCACGCTCAGCACAAGGTCAAGCCCAGGAGAGACAGATGAGTGCTGTGACTCTTACTATTTACAGCATCACGATTTGACATGAAGTAGCTGCATAAATGATTCAGGCTTACCAAACATAAATACATACTTGGTGCTTCCTTTGATTATTTTCATGTGAGAAGGAAGTGAGCCTTTCTTTGCCAAATAAATAATTTATAATGAGGCGTAGAGAAAGTGTGTGCAGCGCAGAATGAAAACCAAACCGCAGTGAACAGATCTGGGTGAAGTCCCCAAGAATGGTCATTTCTAGTCTCCTAATGAGTGTCCACGAGGAGGGGCGGCTGAGTCCAGCATCTCCCATCCCACCCATTTCAGAGCAGAGCAGCCTCCAGCTGCTTCTCTCAAGAGAAAGATGGTGAGGCGATGAGGGACTCTCCATAAGTTACTTTCCTATAACAGAGACATCATTCTGCATGCCAGCACTTGGAAAATTTCTAGCATTTTCCCTCAACCATCACACACTTCCTTTCTGCTGAAAGAAAGACTGGGGAACCAACTATAGCCTTCTTTTAAGACTGCAGCTCCTCATGGACGTCCGCTCCTCAACAATGCAATGCCTCGCTCCTGCAGGACCCTGGAGGGTCTCACATGGTTTTCGCTGCTTGCTTTTGCAGTGCTAGCTGTTTCCTTTTTCATGTCCACCTCTTCTTATAATCGTGTTTTCAGGTTCCCTTCTCACCAATGGCTGCACACTAGTCAATGAAAATACACCCTCCTCCCTTCCAACTTGTTGTTTTTCAAATACTGGGGATGAGAAAACCAAATTCCATCTTATTAGAACTGTGTGTTCTAAAACAAGAGTAAATCGGCCCCAAAAGAGCAAGTGAAGGGTGATGAACACAGCGCATGAAACCTTGGCGTGTAGACCTGGGGACTCAGGGAATGTTCATTAATTCAGTGGGTTTCCATCATAAGTATATCTGCTGGATGCAAGGATGACCAGGTGACGTGACCTGCCAGTCGCCGTTTCTGGAGGAGCCGACTTCCTGCCAGCAGCTCCCTCTGCTCCAGGACAGGAAAGCCCTCGGGGTGCTGAGAGGGCTCCAGGGCGAGTCCTGGATGACAGTAGACCTCGTGATCAGCCCACAAAGCAGGAGAGAAGAAAGTGAGGGTGGCCCTTCAAAGGACCTTAACGGGCAGAGAGGGAATTTCATTTCTGAGAAGAAAAGGAAAGCATCCAGGTGCGTAGGCAGGACTGAGTCCCCATGCCCCTCAGGCTGTGGAACGGCAGTGCATGGGGGCAAAGGACGCTGCCATTCAGACTGATTCCTCTCCTGGAGTAACCCTCTAGATCCATTAAAGAAGTCTCAGGAACAAGTGCCATGAACACGTCTCTGTGTATTCCCAGGGCTCAGTCTGGAAGCGTGTAACCCCCTAGCTTCCCACTCACACGGACACTCATGGGGAAAACACGTAGCTGAAGAGGAGGACAAAGGCTGGAAGGGAGGTGGAAACATGTGGACCCCTCTCTGTTCCACACTTAAGCAAGCCCAGTGGCCAATGTATTCCAGGCCAGGTATCAGAGCAGCAAGACTGTCCTCCTTCCTCTGTGGGGAGGGGGTGCGAGTGGGGACTCAGGGGCAGGAGCCCATGTGACCTTTACGGTCAGACAGACTTGAGTTTTGTTGGAGCCCCTCCACTGATGAGCTGTGTCACTCAGGACACAGGCTCGGCCTCTCTGGGTACAAGTGCCCATAAAATGCAAATGCTGAAATCCGTCTTGTAATTTTATTGACAGATCCAACAGAGGACCAAAGGCAAAGGGCCTGACAAGAGTAAGTGTTCAATAAATTTTAGTCCCTGGAATTATAATATCCTACCTGGTTGACTGTAAAGGGAAACACGACGGTCAGCAAAGATGGAGCACCCAGGAGAGCCAGGGCCGGGGAGTCGTGTGGTCTACTTAACGAGGTGCTATTTTCATTTCTATCTGTCTTCCCAGGACAGCAATTGAAAGAAACATTCATAGGATGTGACATCTATATGTTTGCTCAGTTTGCGCAGAGTAATTAACGTTTTGATCAGGTTCAAAAAATCTTAATTAGGCCCGTGAGCTCTTAGGGGATACATCCATTTTAGACTGGTTTATTTAGAAGACTCAGGAGCAGTGTTCTCTCTGCTGTTTTTCAGCCCTGATCTGAGCCCATGGGGTGTATGTACCCACATTCTAAATCCAGTCCAGGCAGCCAATGATACCGCATCCCTGTTTCCTGAGACACCTGGGATCCAGGGGCTGGTGTTTTTCTTTTGTTCTGCCTTCACGTGAGCAGTTATCTTCTGTATCTTCCCTGCATGGTGGGTGGCGTTGTCTGGCTAGGGTCTTTATTTTGGGCATCTGAGATGGTTAAAAACAAAGAAAGCTTTTCAGTTAGACCTAGAAATTGCTTCTGTGTGCATATATTAAAGTTTGCAGGGGAATTCAGCTCACTTTACTTTTCTTTTTGTGTGCTTCCACTTTGCAACTTGTTCAAGGAATTTACTCCCAAAGAGTCATTCACTTTTATCCCTGCAGGGTCTCCAAGAGTAGGGGATACAGATCCTGTTTCATTTTATTAATACCCTGATGGCCCAGGAGACAGTCTCAAAGGCACCTATAAAGCAGACTTCCCTGAAGCCACCTGAGTCTGTGTAATTCAGTATCACTGGATAAGAAGGCCTCTTGAATGACTTTCCAACCTCAGTTGTGTCCGGTGTTCAAATGACCCCAAAGGAACACTGGATAATGTGGGTGCTTCCTCCTGCCAGCAGACACACAGCCCGGAAGGTTATTACTGGAAGGTTATTACTAACACACAGACAAATGCATGGAATTTTAAATTTTATATTTACCTTGACATTGTTATTCCAATCCTTTATGATATTTAGAGTTGATGAGTAATGTTTTCTCCAGGTCTTTTTATAAACTTTCATGATGAATCCTTTCTGTGAAAGGGATCATGTGGGAGATTTCAGAGTTATACACAGAAGCAGGGTCATTTGCACTATTTTGACTTTGCTAAACCAGAGAATTTGGCCCTTAAGGTACATTCTAGGTTCTTCCTAAGTCTCAGAGGCTACAAAGAAATAATGCGTACATAGCACACCACTCCTGGAGTTTCCCCAAAGATATACGTGCTACCTACCCCTGAAAGGGATGTGTGCTATGCTGTGCTAAGTCATTTCAATTGTGTCTGACTCTGCAGCCCCATGGACTTTAGCCCTCCAGGCTCCTCTGTCCATGGGATTCTCCAGGCAAGAATACTCCTGTGGGTTGCCGGTATTATTCCTCCAGGGGATTGTCCCAATCCAGGGATCTGACCTACGTCTCTTACATCTCCTGCATTGCAGGCAAGTTCTTTACTCCCAGCAATGCCTGGGAAGCCCTCTTAAAAGGAGCCCCCGAGCCAAAGTGTGAGGAGGCCTGGTTCCTTCAGGCCCCGGAGCTGCCCTGGCAGGGCCCTGGCAGCCGGGATGCGCTTCCCAGGGCGGCAGTGGCGCAGGCTCCGTGCCGTCCCGCCAGCCTCGCCGGGGGCACGTGGCGTGTAGTCCCCTCATGGTCTTCCGGCCCCTGCACAGGGACCACCTAAGGCTTGGCTGCCTGACCTTGGGAACCATCCAGACCCCTGTCCGCTCTGTGGGTGAGCCTGGCCGTTCAGAGGGGCATGGGGATGGGCTGAGAGTTGCAGATAATCTTTCCAACAACAACCTTAAGGAGAAAATGAGTCCCAGAGCTGTCCCACTGGGAGCCAGAACTTCCCCAGGAGGTGAGTAGTAACCCTGCTCTATGTCCTGAAAGTCTTCCTGCTATGGGGAGGGAAGTGGCTGATGGAGGTGGGGAACCAAACTCTGCAGGGGTTTCAGTTCCAAGGAAAGCCTTTAGTGCAGTCTACTTAGAAAGACGTTTTCCTGGGAAATCATGTCCACAGCAACCCCCCTCCTCCCCCCTGCTTCATCGCCTGCCGCCTGATGGAGCCAAGCTGGTCCTCCAACAGGAAAATCATCCGGAGACGGTGTTTCCGGGCCATGCATGTGCTATTCTGTTTCTTCCCCCGCCCCCTCCCCCCTTTTTAAATAACAAGGAAATCAACCTGGAATATTCTTTGGAAGGACAGATGCTGAGGGTGAAGCTCCAATACTTTGGCCACCTGATACGAAAAGCCGACTCATTGGAAAGACCCTGATGCTGGGGAAGATTGAGGGCAGGAGAAGAAGGGGGTGACAGAGGATGAGATGACTGGATGGCATCACTGACTCGATGGACATGGGTTTGAGCAAGCTCTGGGAGGTGGTGAAGGACAGGGAAGCCTGGCGTGCTGCAGTCCATGGGGTCACAAAGAGTCGGACATAACCAAGCCACTGAACAATAATAACAAAATTGGTAAAGACTAAAGTGGTCCTTCTCAAATCTTCTAGTGCTGGCTTCCTGGTTTCTTCAGCATTTGCAATAAGAGGAAACAGTTGTACTGGAGGGAAGGCTTGTGTCTGGGGTTACATCTGTGCAGAGAGACAGAGAGCCAGAGAGAGACCAGCAGAGGCTGAGAGGAGCAAAAGCACCCGGGAAGCTGAGACTCTGAAGGTTTAGTCCTGGACCTGTGAGCTTCACCTTCTCGCCTGGATCCTCCAGATCCTCCTCTGCCTCCTGGGGAAGGGGATGGATTCTCTGTTCTCCGCACAGTGGCCCATTTCTCTAGATCTCTCTCAATCACGTTCAATCCCCAGGCTTGTCCTGGGATGTTCAGACCCAAATTGCCCCTAAGGAATCTTTCCAGTAAAGCTTCCTAAGTTCCTGGAAACCAGCTTCACCAGTCAGAGCTGGTCCCCAGAGCTGCGCTGGAGGGCAGGTCTCCTGCAATGTAGAACCACACCCCTCAGGGGCCATACCCCCATCCCCACCCTGAGCAGGTGTATGCTGGGCTGATGGGCGGGCCTCCCCACGCTTCCCAGGCAGGGCGTTCTGTTGGAGGTGTCTCTTCTCCCAGCCTCCATGTCCAGGGCCTGGCATTCACATGCCGCTTCAGCTGCTCCTTGTTCGTCTCTCTGAGGACTCATCCCCTCCAGGTAACCAGGGAGACTAGTTGCCATAGTAACGACAGGTTTACTCCGCCCGCCCTGGAAGGAGCCGCTCCTGCCAGGAGTGCTTGCCAGGACCGCACTAGCTGTGGGACCCCCAGGGCCAGGCCGGGTGCCAAGCAGACCCCGCTTTCCAAGAGCCCTCTGCCCTCCATTTCCAGCTCCTGCCCTTTCCCGTCCCCTCCGTCCCCTCCTGTACTGTGGAAATGAAAGCGGGGACCCCAGTTTTCCCAGGACCACTTTAGATGGTTAGCAGGTAATTTAATTCTCCAAGAGCAGCTCGAGGGTGCAGCCTGTGGTCCAGGACTCATTGCGGGCAAACAGACTGCACTTAAATCCTGGCTCCTCAGCGCCTGCTAACTGGCTGGCAGACAGCAGTGTGGATGGATGCGGGCTGGACCCGGGCCTGGCTCCCAGGAACAGCTCTGGCTTGCCAGGCATTGATAGCCAAGCCGGCCAGATTTTTAAAAGGGACAGACCCACCCTCCCGTCTGTTGGAATCTCTGCTGCTCTAGTGCACGAGATGGCAGGGACATTGAGCTCCAGATATTAAATAGAGAATCCAAATGTTTCTAACAACAGATCTGGCAATGCCTCTGGCCTCACTGGCCTTCCGAGACCAGTGAGACTTCATCCCTTCCTGACGCTGCCCGCAATGAGAAGTGGTGATGAGTCGCCCAGTCTGTGGACCCCAGGGGAGGCTGTTCTCACCTGAAGCCTTGGGCAGCAGAAAGGAGTGTGTGGATTCAAAGCAAGTTCCCAAAGGGCACACTTGGTGTGCGTTTGCATCCGTGTGTGCCTGTCCTTAAGTGCTTCTGCACCCTCCTCTACAGGACACAGAGTGTGCACATGTGCGTGCTCGGTCGTGTCCGACTCTTTGTGACCCCATGGACTGTAGCCCGCCAGGCTCCTCTGTCCATGGGATTTCCCAGGCAAAAATACTGGAGGGTGCTGCCATTTTCTTCTCCAGGGCATCTTCCCAACCTAGGGATTGAACCTGTGTCTCCTGTGTTGGCAGATTCTTTACCATCTGAGCCTCCTGGGAAGCCCACAGCACAGATTGCCAGAATATTTCATAGGATGTGCCCCCCTCCCTCTGCTGCTTGGGTATCACAAGATGCTACTCTTGAGAGGAGAACTGAACCCGTAATACCCATGGCACTTGGCTGCATTTCTAAGTGACTCAGATCCTTTCTTCTTAGGGGACATTTTTCAATCAATTTCTAGGGCTCTCTACATAAGTGTAAGTCTGCCCCTCTCCTAATATTGAACCTCTGTCCCCAGAATTTCTGGGTGCTTCACCATCATACTTCATTACAGGAGGCTCTTTGTAAAGACAGATGTTTGTGTAGAGTTATTCCTAATATTGTATTTGGTCAACAGACCCTGGTAGCTCAGATAGTAAAAGAATCTGTCACAATGAGGGAGACACAGATTTGATCCCTGGATCAGGAAGATCTCCTGAAGAAGGGAATGGCTACTCACGCTAGTATTCTTGCTTGGAGAATTCCGTGGATAGAGGAGCCTAGCGGGCTACAGTCCATGGGGTCTCAGAGTCAGACACAGAGTGACTCATGTGTCTGTCACAGTGACTAACACACACATTCCTAATATTGGATTTGGTCAACAGAGTAACAAAGGCCTGTATTCCTGAATCTAAAAAAAGAAAAAAAAAAAAAAAACGCAAAAGAAATCAAGCTACTTGAAACAGGTTTCTCTGGACAGTAAATGACCAAGAAATAATCCAGCATTTTATTTTAATAACTGATGTGGAAAGTACAAAGACATCTAGCCTATCTTGAATGGAGAGGAGTTTTTCCTAGTTTTTTCAGAAAATGAAAAAGTCTTATAAATCTGAGAAAAAGAAAATGTAAAATGCACATCAAATATTCATCAGCGTTTCAGGTAGCCTGAAGGGCCACACACATCGTATCAGCTAAACGAGGGTTTTGGACTAAAATAATCTCCCAGATCTTTTCCCACTCTGGCATTAGACTGTGCGTATGTTTTCTGACATTTCACAAAGCATTTGGATAAACAACATCAGCTGTCCCAGACAATAAGTCTGTTTTTATTTTTAACCCCGAGAAAGAGTGGTTCTAGAAAGGGAGTGGTTTTATCCGCAGCAGTGCTTTGAGGGCAGAGGTAAGCACAGAAAAGAGAAAGCCAAGTCTCAATCCTGGAGCAGCTGTGCTCTGCCCAGAATTCTAAATCCTCGGCAGAAGACACAGGTTTGAGCCCTCCATCAGGAAGATCCACCGGAGGAGGAAATGACAATCCACTCCAGTGTTCTTGGCTGGAGAATCCCATGGACAGAGGAGCCTGGTGGGCTACAGTCCATGGGGTCAGAAAGAGTCAGACACTACTGAGCATGGCAGGGATGGGGTGGAGGGTTAGCATGAGAGATAGCTGGGCTATCTCATGGAGTGCAGGAGCTGGGTCAGAAAAGCCTGGGTATGGGTCCTAGATCTGTCTTGATAGGCAGTTCAGTTAAAGTCTCTGTTTCTCAAACTATCTTTTCTTCATTCATTTGTTGTTTATTTATTCATCCCATCTGAGGTGCCAGGGAGAGAGCAGTGAGCCAAAGAGACAAAAATCTCTGGCCTCATGGGAAGAAAAACTATAAGTTAAACCAAATACAATGGAGCCTTGAATGACATGGGTCTAAACTGCATTGGGCCACTGACACGTGGGTTTTTCAGTAGTAGATATAACAGTCATACAAGATGCGAGGTTGGATGAGTCTGCAGATACTGGACTGTGTAACCAGAGGGCTGACTCTAAGTTACAGGTGGATTCTCAGTAGGGTAGAGTGTTGGTGCCCCAAGTATTCCACTGTGCAAGGCCATTTATAACCCATGACTGTATATACCAGGCTGTACGCCATGTCAGGTGGTAGCAAGTGGGGTAGGGAGAGAGGGTTGCAGGCAAGGGGCCATGATGGCTGATTTGTCACTAGAGGCCTCTCTAATACGGTGACCCAAATGGACCGATGTACATTTGGTGAGAAAAAGAAACTGCTAGTTGCTCAGTTGTGTCTGACTCTTTGCGACCCTATGGATGGTAGCCGGCCAGGCTCCTCTGTCCGTGGAATTCTCCAAGCAAGAATACTGGAGTGGGTAGCTGTTCCTTTCTTCAGCGTATCTTCCCAGCTCAGAGATATAACCTGGGTCTTGGGCATTGCATAAACATCCTACAAAATAACAACCACTATCGTTCCTTCCTCACATGTTTGTTCAGAGGTTGCAGAGCAATGACCTGTGTGATATGGGTTAGCAGGTGCAGGCGTAGAGTCTTTGCAGATGTAATTAGTTAATTTGAAGACACACTGGGTTAGCATGGGTCCTGACCCAATATGACTGGCATCCTTATGAGAAAAGGGGGAGAGACCCGCATGCAGAGACATAGGGGGAGGACAGCTCTGTGTAGATGGAGGCAGAGATCGAACAAGCTGCACAGCGAGGGTGGCCGGCCACCACCAGACACTGGAGAGAGCCTGGGTCCCGTCCACCTGCTGCACCTCCAGGAAAACAAGCCCTGCCCACACCATGACTTTTGACTTCCAGCCTGCAAAAGAGAGGGAGGGAATTTCTGTTGTCTGAGCCACCCAGACTGCAGTACTGTGGCATCACAGTCCCAGGAAAGTAACCCATGCCCCCTTTACAGATGATGAAACTGTCTTCCAGAGCTTTCTGATATATCCAAGTTGAGGGCCCTTAGAGGATAAACAAGGGCTGGAATTTCTAGGTCAGCTGGTTGACATAACATCAACCCTTGTCCCATTTGTAAGCTGAGAACCACCTGTCCCACACGGGAGGAAGCAGAAAGCCAATGATGGCTTGAAATTTGGGACTTGAAATTTTGCTTTTAGTCTTTTTTAAAGCTGTCACTCATGCCTGAGTAATTGAAAATGACAGGTTTATATTAGGAAACCAATGACACAAGTATCCCCCATGTTTTAATCTCCAAAATTAAAGAGTCTGGGTGAGGATGAGTGCAGGTGCCTGCAAGGGAAAGACAGCATTCCGGTCTCTGTCCTGCCGGCTCTCCGACTGGTTCCTTCAGAAGTGAACGTGCCAGACGTGCTCAAGTGACAACTGGAAACATAACCAACCACTTGGGAGGCACGGAAAATCTGCAGAGTATCTATGCCTTTGGGATGTCATTCGGATAGTGACCACAAAGCACTGCGCTCACACCGTTGAGAGTCCTGAGGACTGGCCTTGGTTCTTCACCGAGTGATGCCCTCACCCCACGGTGCACAGGATGGCTCGGCTACACTTGGACGTGAAACTGGTCTGCGCTTTCTCTCCAAACCTGCTGCTGTACCAGCCAGAGTCCTCCAGAGAAGCTGAACCAATAGGATGGGGACAACATTGAACAGTACAGGTTTGAACTGCAGAGGCCCACTTATATGTGGATTTTTTTTTTCAATAAAAACAATAAATATGTACTGAGCAACTGCAGGATCCAATATTGGTTGAGTCTGAACAAAGCTAGTGGAGGTGGTAGAATTCCGGTTGAGCTATTTCAAATCCTGAAAGATGATGCTGTGAAAGTGCTGCACTCAATATGCCAGCAAATTTGGAAAACTCAGCAGTGGCCACAAGACTGGAAAAGGTCAGTTTTCATTCCAATCCCAAAGAAAGGCAGTGCCAAAGAATGCTCAAACTACTGCACAATTGCATTCATCTCACACGCTAGTAAAGTAATGCTCAAAATTCTCCAAGCCAGGCTTCAGCAATACATGAACCGTGAACTTCCTGATGTTCAAGCTGGTTGTAGAAAAGGCAGAGGAACCAGAGATCAAATTTCCAACATCCACTGGATCATCGAAAAAGTAAGAGAGTTCCAGAAAAACATCTCTTTCTGCTTTATTGACTATGCCAAAGCCTTGGACTGTGTGGATCACAATAAACTGTGGAAAATTCTGAAAGCGATGGGAATACCAGACCACTGCCTCTTGAGAAACCTATATGCAGGTCAGGAAGCAACAGTTAGAACTGGACATGGAACAACAGACTGGTTCCAAATAGGAAAAGGAGTACGTCAAGGCTGTATATTGTCACCCTGCTTATTTAACTTTTATGCAGAGTACATCATGAGGAATGCTGGACTGGAAGAAGCACAAGCTGGAATCAAGATTGCCTGGAGAAATATCAATAACCTTAGATATGCAGATGACACCACCCTTATGGCAGAAAGTGAAGAGGAACTAAAAAGCTTCTTGATGAAAGTGAAAGAGGAGAGGGAAAAAGTTGGCTTAAAGCTCAACATTCAGAAAATGAAGATCATGGCATCTGGTCCCATCATTTCATGGGAAATAAATGGGTAAACAGTGGAAACAGTATCAGACTTTATTTTTTGGGGCTCCAAAATCACTGCAGATGGTGATTGCAGCCATGAAATTTAAAGACACTTACTCCTTGGAAGTAAAGTTATGACCAACCTAGATAGCATATTCAAAAGCAGAGAAATTACTTTGCCAACAAAGATTCGTTTAGTCAAGGCTATGGATTTTCCAGTGGTCATGTATGGATGTGAGAGTTGGACCATAAAGAAAGCTGAGCACCAAAGAATTGATGCTTCTGAACTGTGGTGTTGGAGAAGACTCTTGAGAGTCCCTTGGACTGCAAGGAGATCCAACCAGTCCATTCTAAAGGAGATCAGCCCTGGGATTTCTTTGGAAGGAATGATGCTAAAGCTGAAACTCCAGTACTTTGGCCACCTCATGGGAAGAGTTGACTCATTGGAAAAGACTCTGATGCTGGGAGGGATTGAAGGCAGGAGGAGAAGGGGACGACAGAGGATGAGATGGCTGGATGGCATCACCGACTCGATGGACATGAGTTTGGGTGAAATCCGGGAGTTGGTGATGGACAGGGAGGCCTAGCATGCTGCGATTCATGGGGTCGCAAAAAGTCGGACACGACTGAGTGACTGGACTGAACTGAACTGAACTGAGAATGCACAACAGTGGATTTGGGAGCTTGGATGTGGGATCTCAGAATCAGATTCAGAGGGATGACTGTAAAGTTATACACAGATTTTTGATTGCCAGTGGGTTGACAGTCCAGTCCCCTGTGTTATTAAGGGGGTACTGCGTACGTGTACATAGAAGTATATATGTAATGTATGGATATACAGGTGATAAATGCATAGCTATCCATCCACCAAGAGAGTCATTACCAGGAAATGACTCATGTGATCACAGAGAGTGACGAGGCCCAGGAACTGTGGGTGGCACCAGCTGAGTTGATCCAAATGCCCAAGGCCTAGGGAGTGGGTGTTTCAGCTTGAGTTCAGAAAAAGAGCTGCTTTCCAGTCTGAAGGGGATCAGGCCAGAGAAATTCCCTTTGCTTGGGGAAGGTCAGCCTTTTGATTTACCCAGGACTTCAGGTGATGGGATGAGGCCCACCCACATTATGGAGGACAATCTGCCTAATACCATCTATGATTCTGAGGTTGATCTCATTCAGAAACACCCTCACAGGCACAAACAATGTGCTGTTTGAATGCCTCTGTGGCCTAGTCTCCCAGGTAGGGCTAGTAGTAAAGAATTCACCCCCAAAAACAGGAGATATGAGAGATGTGGGTTCCATCCTCGGGTTGGGAAGATCCCTTGGAGAAGGAAATTGCAACCCACTCTAGTATTCTTGCCTGGAGAATCCATGGACAGAGGATCCTAGTGGGCCAGAGTCCACAGGTTCGCAAAGAGTCAGACATGACTGTAGCATCTTAGCAAATAAGCACACGCTTGGCCTCATCAAGTCCACACAGAAAATTAACCATCACCTTTGCCTACTGACAGAGGAAGTCTTTATTTCTAAATGGTTCACTCTTCCATTTCCTCCCGGGCCAGACCTCTTCTATGTAGAAGCATTATCTTGCACACTTAGGTTTTAAAGAAAAGCATCCGTTTTTCTACAAGCTGTATGATTTCTAACATCATCACACTCCCCTGAGAGCAGCAACAGTTTTTCCCTTGGTGTATAATCGTGTTATAGGTCTACTACTCTGCTTGTCTCTAAGGCTTGTAGATCATTTGACTTGTGCAGATTTAAATTTTATTTAAATTTTGACTCCAGCCATTATTTCTCAACCAACCCAAGGGTTATAGGCTCTGCATTTGACCCCAATATTGCAACCTATGAACCAGTTTCCTTAGTGTGAAATTGCATTATGGAGGAGGCTCCCCTGTGTCCATTATCTGGGCGTTTCGGTGACAGAGCTCTCAGAGAGGAAGGATACTGTAAATCAGGACGGGCCAGGAGGGCCAAGCGGGGAGGATAATAGTGTTAAGGCCACCCTGGTAATTTCTCCTATCCTTAACACCATAGAAATAGCTCTGTGAAGAATGGCTATGAGGTGTTTCTTCCTGGCAACTTGTCAAAGGAAGAATATTTTATGCAAATGGGAATATTCTGTTCCGAGAAATAATAGATCTGGAGTGATTTCATTCTTGTGTTGAACCGGGCAAGGTTTACCTTTAAAAGATAGGTTGGCCCTTACCAGTGTTACTTGTTGAATGGAGAGTGAATACCGAGAAGATATTAATTGTTCGACATTAAGCTAATAGCAGGCAACCTGCGTACCATGCTTTGAGAGGTCATCGATAAAAAATTTGTTAAAGAATAATTGAGTAGGCTGAATTACTTAAATAGGTATTGAAAATGATAAAATAAAGTCAGTTGCAGGAGGATTAAAAAAAAAAGGCTCCGATGAAATGCTGAAATAGTGACCTTTGGCGATCAGCTTAGTGTTCTACCGGGAGAAATTGAATCTTTAAATGAGTTCTTTTAATTGGTTTCTTCCACTCTGATTCAGAAAGATTTCCCAACAACCAAGAAATGCTGGAAATTAAATGTGAAAAGAAATGTGGTTTTCTGGCCTTTTTCTCTTCACTTCCTCCACTTTTGCTCCTATGTGAAATGATACAAAGCGTGTGGTATTTTGGCA
The DNA here is from genome assembly GCF_003369695.1 of Bos indicus x Bos taurus. Classification (NCBI taxonomy): domain Eukaryota; kingdom Metazoa; phylum Chordata; class Mammalia; order Artiodactyla; family Bovidae; genus Bos; species Bos indicus x Bos taurus. Next base: position 3,105,625 of record NC_040099.1, read on the forward strand.
AGATTGGTTCCGGTCTCCTTGGCAGGGGACCTCAGCCTCAGATTCTAAGTCAGCCTTGAGGGCTGCTGGCAAAGTGGGGTCTCCAGCACTGGATCGAGTAACAGGCATGTGGGTGCTAAGTCACTTCAGTCGTGTCTGACGCTCTGCGATCTTATGGGCTGTAGCCCACCAGGCTGCTCTGACCATGGGATTCTCCAATCAAGAATACTGGAGTGGGTCGCCATGCCCTCCTCCATGGGATCTTCCTGACCCAGGGATAGAACCTGTATCTCTTACATCTCCTGCATTGGCAGGCAGGTTTTTTACTCTTGGTGCCACCAATGTGATAGACACAATCTCCGTTCTTGCTGTTACCTTGAAGTTCAACAGGGAAGACAGACAATAAATGAATTTATTATAATGTGGTGGATGCTAAACACGGGGTGCTTTGGAAGCACTTACCAAAAAAGAATTGCTGCTTCTGAACTGTGGTGTTGGAGAAGACTCTTGAGAGTCCCTTGGACTGCAAGGAGATCCAACCAGTCCATCTTAAAGGTGATCAGTCCTGAATATTCATTGGAAGGACTGATGCTGAAGTTGAAGCTCCTATACTTTGGCCACCTGATGTTAAGAACTGACTCCTTGGAAAAGACCCTGATGACATGGAAGCAACCTAGATGTCCATCAGCAGATGAATGGATAAGAAAGTTGTGGTACATATACACAATGGAGTATTACTCAGCCATTAAAAAGAATACATTTGGATCAGTTCTAATGAGGTGGATGAAACTGGAGCCTATTATACAGAGTGAAGTAAGCCAGAAGGAAAAACATCAATACAGTATACTAACGCATATATATGGAATTTAGAAAGATGGTAACGATAACCCTGTATACGAGACAGCAAAAGAGACACTGATGTATAGAACAGGCTTATGGACTCTGTGGGAGAGGGAGAGGGTGGGAAGATTTGGGAGAGTGGCATTGAGACATGTGAAATGTCGTGTGTGAGACGAGATGCCAGTCCAGGTTCAATGCACGATGCTGGATGCTTGGGGCTGGTGCACTGGGACGACCCAGAGGGATGGTATGGGGAGGGAGGAGGGAGGAGGGTTCAGGATGGGGAACACATGTATACCTGTGGTGGAAACTAATACAATTATGTAAGGTTTAAAAATAAAATAAAATTAATTAAAAAAAAAAAAAGACCCTGATGCTGGGAAAGATTGAAGGCAGGAGGAGAAGCTGGTGGCAGAGGATGAGATGGTTGGATGGCATCACTGACTTAGTGGACATGAATCTGAGCAACCTCTGGGAGATAGTGAAGGACAGGGGAGCCTGGTGTGCTGCAGTCCATGGCGTTGCAAAGAGTCTGACATTACTTAGAGACTCAACAACAACCAACAAGTGAAGACATTGTATTTCGATTCTGACAGAGTCCATATTGCATTTCTTCTCTTCCTGAAGGTGTTAGTTGCTAAGTTATGTCCAACTCTTTGCAGTCCCATGGACTGTAGCCCATCAGGCTCCTTTGTCCATGGAATTCTCTTCTCTTCCTAATGGGTCAGTATTTATATCTATCCATTTTAGGTACATGTGAATAATGACCACAAAAAAGCACCTTATGTATCTTCTGGTCCAAATCATCAGGAAATGTGTGGCTAGAGATATAGAAAAACAACCACACAGGGAGTCTCTCAGTGCAGCTGGCTGCTTTGAAAAATAATACATGAGACCTGGGCACAAGCTTAATTTCTGTTTTCTTGAATGAAAAGTAAAATATTAATTTATGTTGAAAACAAATCCTTTCATAGTTAATAGTGTTTTTTTTTTCCCTTACTGAGGTGATCAATTGCCTGTTAATTTCTATAATTTATATTCATTACTTGAGGTTTTTAATTTCTTGTTTCTGTGCATTTCTTTCTATTAAATAACATCTCTAAGGGGTGTATTTTACAGTGATTTTAAAAGAACCATTGTAAGAAAATTGTGATTACAAAATCTATCAACAATGCCATGCCAAATAGTATGGGTAAGTTTAGAAATACATACTTATTAATAGAGAAAAATCTTTCATACACATATATTTCACTAGGCATTGTATATACTGTATTGAATCAGAATGTAGCAATTATGATGAATTTGAAAAAAAGGAAAACTTTGGCTTTTGAAAGAAAAACATACTCAGTGAAACAAGGTATAGCTTAAAAACCAACCAGAGTTAATAAAATATTCTCTTTTAAAATCTGATTTGAAACCATATAAGAGATGTCTCCAAAATTTTCAAAATTGTGTTGATATTTTTGAATAAGTGTATTTTAGTAAAGATGATGCAGAATGGTTAAATTTTGATTGCTAATAACTATACATGATTCAGAGAAACTCACAAGGGCTGTTTCAAAGTAGACCTTATCAAAGCAATGTCTTAATAGAGGGTAAGTTTCAGATGGCCATGAAAGTGAAAGTGAAGTGAAGTTGCTCAGCCGTGTCCAACTCTTTGCGACCCCATGGACTGTAGCCCACCAGGCTCCTCCGTCCATGGGATTCTCCAGGCTAGAATACTGGAGTGGGTTGCCATTTCCTTCTCCAGGGGAATGGCCATGAAAACACTCCCCAAATCCTTCAAGGGTACCATTTTAAAAGGAATGTCCCCAACAAAGAGATTCTCAAGCCCCTTTGTAAAAACTTCTAGTCTTGACTGTCATCAATAATTTTGCTTTTTCAAAAAATTAACATAAATCTTTTCATTTTAGAAAAGTAAAACAAGTAGAGATTTAAAAAAAACTTTAAAGTATAACGTGCTGTAATAGCAGCAAACAAATGTGTGGTGCTTATTATACGCTGGTGTTCTGTGTGACCTGTGTGCTCATTTTATCCTCACAACGTTGTGGGGTAGTCAGTAATTATCTCCTATTTTATAGGTGGAGATAATGAGGCCAAGAGGACAGGTAGCTGCCTGGAGGTCACACAGCTGGGCGATGCTGATGAGCTGGGATTCAGGCCTTCCTTATTTTTGGTGTCTGCTTTTACTTCTGGACAGAGAAAGATGTTCATTTTTTTTCTACATAGATATTCACCTGCAGAAAGGATGTTATACATGTTATATTATTATCTACCTTTTCCACTGTATAATACATGATGCCTATCTTTATGTAATAGCAGTTACATCACAGTATTCCATTTAAGAGATGCATAATGTTTGCCATTCATTTGCCTTCCATTCTTTGTGACCCCATGGCCTGTAGCCCGCCAGGCTTCTCTGTCCATGGGATTCTCCAGGCAAGAATACTGGAGTGGGTAGCCATTCCTTTCTGCTAGGGATGTTCCCGACCCAGGGATGGAACCCAGGCCTCCTGCATTGCAGGTGAATTTTTTACCCTTTCCTCTCATCTCCTCCCCTACGGTGCACCCCAGCCCCACAGACCTCACCTCCCTCCTAAGCTTCAGATCTCATTCTCTACTGCGTGTGGGACCACCGTGGAAGCATCCTAATTTCCAAACACATATCTGAAACTAAATTTAATTTCTTTTCTCCAAAACGTATGTCTCTTCCAACAAATGCTGGGTGAAACTCCTCTATACCATTCAGCCTTCATTGTGAGGAGTGCAGACGCTCAGTGGCCATCTCCCAGGCACCTGGCCACAAGGTTCTGAATCATCTTTGACTTTTCTGGACTTCACTTTTACCAACGTTCACTGATGCTATCTACAAAGTATCTCTTAAACCACCTTCTCAGCTTCCTTTGCTGCCGCACTCGTAATCCGTCACCTGAAATATTTCTAGAGACGCCTAACATCTCCAGTTTCATTCCTCTCTGCCTTCACCTTCTCTCTCACGGCCGGAAACAGCCCTCACTCTGAAGGGACACATGGTAAGTGTGGCTTGACCTTCCCTTTAACATTACCCTTCAAAAACCTACCCAGAGGGAACCGTATTCAATATCCTGTAATAAACCAAAATGGAAAAGAATATGAAAAAGAATATATATAACTGAATCATTTTGCTGTTCACCAGAAACTAACACAACATTATAAATCAACTGTACTTCAATACTTTTCTTTTTTAAAAAAGAGAAACCTGCCTGGTCTACCAAGCCACGTGGCCCATGCTTAGTCTTCCTCGCCCCAGGACTGACCTGTGCGCCTCCACATAGCGCTGTTCCTTTCCTCTCTGGTGGATTAAGTTCCCTCTGAGCTGGTCTCCTTCATTAGACACCATCTGCCTGAGAGTCAGGTCTGTGTTTTATTCTCATCTTTGTGTCCCCTACAGCAGTGATGCGGGGCCTCACACCCTGTACTTGTTCAATAAACTTTATTTCTTATCATTTCCAGTAGCTCCAGGGGAACTTTGGTTTTGTACATTTCCAGCATAGAAAGATCTTTATGTCTTATATGCAGATTGTAAGAAAACTAGAACACTGTTGTCGTTTAGTCGCTAAGTGGTGTCCGACTCTTCTGTGACCCCTTGGACTGGAGCCCAGCAGGCTGCTCTGTCCACGGGGCTTCCCAGACAAGAACACTGGAGTGGGCGGCTGTGTCCTCCTCCAGGAGCACTGGACTCACTGTCCTGTGTGCAATGTGACGGTCAGGCGCTCCTGCTTGGTCTCACAGTGCCCAGGCAAACTACCAGTACTTCTTAATTAAACCCGTGATACAGTCTTTTTCCATTAAGGAAGTACAAATGCACTCACATAGTGAAAAACAGGATTGTATTAGAGTCACAAGGAACATGTGTTTACACGGTGGTGTTGCTCCTTCAAAGGGCTGGAAACGATTATCTATCACTAACTTTTCTTAAACAGGCCTCAAGGTTCATGATCTGCAGGTACTGTTTCAGATCAGATCAGATCAGTCACTCAGTGGTGTCTGACTCTTTGCAACCCCATGTATCAAAGCACGCCAGGCCTCCCTGTTCATCACCAACTCCCTGAGTTCACTCAGACTCACATCCATCGAGCCCATGATGCCGTCCAGCCATCTCATCCTCTGTCGTCCCCTTCTCATCCTGCCCCCAATCCCTCCCAGCATCAGAGTCTTTTCCAATGAGTCAACTCTTCACATGAGGTGGCCAAAGTACTGGAGTTTCAGCTTTAGCATCATTCCTTCCGAAGAAATCCCAGGGCTGATCTCCTTCAGAATGGACTGGTTGGATCTCCTTGCAGTCCAAGGGACTCTCAAGAGTCTTCTCCAACACTACAGTTCAAAAGCATCAATTCTTCAGCGCTCAGCCTTCTTCACAGTCCAACTCTCACATCCATACATGACCACAGGAAAAACCATAGCCTTGACTAGATGAACCTTTGTTGGCAAAGTAATGTCTCTGCTTTTGAATATGCTATCTAGGTTGGTCATAACTTTCCTTCCAAGAAGTAAGTGTCTTTTAATTTCATGGCTGCAGTCACCATCTGTAGTGATTTTGGAGCCCAGAAAAATAAAGTCTGACACTGTTTCCACTGTTTCCCCATCTATTTCCCATGAAGTGGTGTGACCGGATGCCATGATCTTCATTTTCTGAATGTTGAGCTGTAAGCCAACTTTTTCACTCTCCACTTTCACTTTCATCAAGAGGCTTTTGAGTTCCTGTTTCAAGAGTTTACCTAACTGTTTCAAGAGTTTACCTAACGTCTTCATTTTCTGTCTCCACTGTCTCATTAGTTCAAAGTCACCTTCACTTCAGTGTGATTCCACCATCTTCCTGTCCAATCCCAAGAGCTGCCTGGTGACCAAGACATGGGATGGGGACCTACCTTTCTTTGCTTTGGGCTATGCCCTTTGCATGTCCTAATAAGACAAGGTCAATTCAGTCCAGTAATATTTAGTGATTTAGTCATATTTAGTGATTACAGGTATCTTTACAAAAAGGATTCAGCTTGTTTATTTTTAATTGAAGGATAATTGCTTTACAAGGTTGTGCTGGTTTCTGCCATACAACAATGTGAATCAGCCATGGGTACACGTATGTCCCCTCCCTCTTGAACTTGCCTCCCACCTCCCACCCCATCCCACCCCTCCAGGTTGATCACAGAGCCATGGAGTTGAGCTCCCTGTGTCAAACAGCAAATTCCCACTGGCTATCAATATTTTTGGCTGTTTCATCCTAACAAAAGCAGAACTGTGTCTGTCTCCACGAGGGCACTGGTTTATTTACATCTTGCAGGTAGCCGTGTAGGATTTGTTCCTGAGCTGATGGGAATCGCTTTGTTTGAGAGTCAGCTCATGCTGGCGGGGAGATGTAAGGGAGGATAAGGGAAACCAGAGGTGGAGCGTGCAGCAGGGAGCAGCCCCGTGAGTGCACGATCCTGAGCTCATCCCCTTCTGCTTCTGGAGGGACTCAGAAAGGAGGGCAGTCGCCCCGGGGCTGCCACCTGCCTGCTCTGCTGGCTTTACCTATGGTCGTGCGTATACGTCAGTGCTACTCTCTCAATTCGTCCCACGCTCTCCTTCCCACAGGGTGCCCACAGGTCGGTTCTCCATGTCTGTGTCTCCATGGCTGCCCTGCAGATAGGTTCATCAGGACCGTCTTCTCTGAGGAATTATATTGCCTGTGGGCAGCGACCTGGCCTTCTTGGAGCCTTACAGTTTATAACACAGCCCCAGGTTTAACCTGGCCTCCTAAATGTGCACAGCTCTGCAGTGAGAGGAGATTTCATGCCAAGCTGCTGTAGGAGAGAGAGAGCAAGCACAGCTCTAGACAGATCCAATGGGCTCACTTACCTTGGTCATCCTCGGGAAGGAGTATCTTCTTATTCAGCCCAGGAACCTTAGGGTAGCAGCTGGCACATGGTGCGACCCAGAGAAGCTCCACTTCCAGTAGCTGAAGGACTTCCAGGAGATGATGACCAGTAGAAGGCTGTCATTTCAAGGGACCTTCACCCAAGTGACGTGTATGTATAGCAGCTGCCTCCAGGGTTTCAACACTTTTCTTGTACTAGAATCATCTTTAGACTCAGCATGGTGGATCCACTACCAGGGTTCCAGATTCAGTAGTTCTGGGTGGGACTTGAACGTTTGCATTTCCAACAGGTCCAGGGTGATGTTCATGAAGGTCGTCTGGGTGCCAGGCTTTGAGGACTAGAATTAGTCCTCAGGCTTCTGCGTATGTGGGTTGCCTGACGATCCTGTGAAGATGCACGTTCTGATTTAGCAGATCCATGCTGGAGCCAGAGTCTGCATCTCTGCCAACCTCGCACGTGTACCAATTCCATGGGAGCTGGACCCAGACTGCTGTTTGAGGCCCAAGATTCTAGAGAGGCTCTAACCTAGCTGGTCATCAGGATCGACAGTGAAGCGGGCAACCCCAGACCAAATGAGCCATCATTCTGCCCATGAAGAGAAGAGATGGCGGGCTACGGTCCATGGGGTCACAAAGGGACAGACACAACTGGGCAACAAACCCGCACACGAAACAGTGGTGCCCGCACAGTAAATCACCCACACGGCACACTCTATCCTTTCATGGCGACATGAGATATAAAGCCTATGCATTTCCAGAAAGGACAAAGGAACAAACCTTAGATTGGGGTTCAAGCTGCCACACGCAGCCACTGGTGCTACAGAATCTTCATTATAACCCGGCCCCCGATACCTGAGGTGCTCAGGTGCCCAGCATCTTCCGGGGCCCCTTTTGGGTGGGATTCTTTATTCTATTCTCCAGCTAATCACCATCATGGCTCAGAATTCTAAGAGGGTTTGAGGGCTCACCTCTAAATGGGAATTGGCAGAACTTGGAGCTCAGATATCAGTTTTGAAAGTATCCAAGTCCTACAAGAGGGGAATGTTAGCCACTGGGCCTTTTGGGGGAGAAAAAAGGAGTGAGACGAGGTTCTAGGTTCAGAGGATCCTCCAAGGATCGAACCTTGGTGCAGTGACCTGGCCAGTGGAGGATGCTGGCCGTCATCTGTGAGACCTTGTCTTTCAACAAAAGGGCAGCAAAGCGAGAGTGGAATAAAGTCAGTACCTGGTCCACAATCTCAGAGATGCTCCCGGCTCACATCTGCTTCCTCTCCCTGCCTGTTTCCGTCTTTGCTTGAGTCTTGACAATAACAGGCTTGTAGTGGGGCTTTTATTCTTCCTGTACCTCACTGGCACAGCAGAAATCCCCAAACTCATGGCTGGTATCAAGTCACAGAGTTACAGAGTTTTAGAGGCAGGAAGGCTGAAGTCCAACGACAACTACTAACTAAGAATCAGGCGAGTGAGGTCAAATCGCGTGTGATGTGGACACCACAAGTGCCTGGCTCAGTGCTGCCTCCGCCCGCCTCTCCTCAGGCCTCACTCGGATTCTTAAAACCTGGATCTTGTCTTTGGCTCTTCCCTGACCTTCTGACTCTGCCTACTGAGTCACTAAATGCAGACTCGGGCCAAATTTCTCAGATGTGACTTGCATCTCTCCTTTATTATTATTATTATTATTTGTTCAGATACCCTGACCTTGGGGCTTCCCTGGTGGCTCAGTCAATAAATAATCTGCCTGCACTGCAGCAGACCTGAGTTCTGGGCTAGGAAGTTCCCCTGGAGAAGGAAAGGGCAACTCTTTCCTCCCAGTATTCTTGCCTGGGAAATCCCAAGGACAGAGGAACCTGGTGGGCTTCAGTCCACGGGGTCACAAGAGTTGGACATGACTGAGCAACTAAACCACCATCCTGACCTTGACCTTTGAGGCTACTGGGACATCACGTTCCACCTGCCCTTCTCTGTGGCTGCCTGAGCTTCCTGCCCCGAATCTGGAGACGCTGGACCTCTGATTTGTCTCCGCCTCGGTTGGTCTCCTGACCCCTCCTGGCTATTCTGCACACCACCCATTGGGAGCCCGACTCTGATCCCGATATCACACAGAGTACCTTGCAAAATAATGTACTGCTCACTTTGACTTCCAGCTTGGGCTTCCAAGAATGTGTTTCTCCCCCATGAAACTCCATGGAGAGAGAAGCAGCCCTGATAGCCTCAGGAGCAGGAAAGAGCAGGAAGGACTGGTGGCCATGGTGACCCAAGGAATAACTGCAGCATGGTGAGGACTCCCAAGTCTCTGTGAATTCTCTCTGCTAGTGTGTTTTGTTCACTGTTTTTTATTTTTTTCTCTTGCATGTTAGGTGATAGCACAAAGGTATATATTCAAAAAGTATGTGATGGATTGCAAAATAAACTATCATAACTGACAAAGCTGAAAGAATATCATTTTCAGATACATAGCAGCCCAATTTATACATCAAAGAATGCTATTATTAAGTCAAAGAATAGGGGAACAAAGCTATTTCAAATATGTTAAATCAATCAAAATGGTAGTAATATAAGATTCTATCCACGAGGAGCTTCAAATGTTGTTGGGGAGGTAAACCACATTTACAACTAGTGAATAAGATAACAGCGTACGAGGTATGTGTGTTTGTGTGTGTGTAAACACTAGAGACTACAGGGGCACAGTTGTACACAGCAGGTCATTCTTGCACCAGGAGCATCCATAGCGGAACAGCAGGGGCTGTTTACTGAGCTCATCCATGGGTCCAGGTTGAAGAAGAGGGCAGCAGAGGATGAGATGGCTGGATGGCATCATTGACTCAGTGGACATGAGTTTGAGCAAACTCTGGGAGATAATGTAGGACAGGGAAGCCTGGTGTGCTGCCATCCACGGGGTCTCAAAGAGTCGGACACAAGAGCGACTGGACAACAAATGTGTCCAGGTGCGTGCAGAGCTCAGTGTCTGCTCTGTTCCACTCAGGGAATCCCAGAGACTGATGCTTTGCACAAGTTCACATAGAGGGAAAGCAAGGGAGCCAGGCATTTGGCCTCCAAAGTTACACTAAGCCAAAAACTCAGCCTCCATTTGGAAAGAGTGTCACAGGTAATGCCCCCAACTGGTGTCCAGGTGAGAGATTCTCCCCTAGGTCAGAAGCCCCAGCCCTGACCTAGCAGTGAACACCACCAGCAACATGCTCCGAACTTAGTCCATGCATTCCTTTACTTCTCTATCTTTAAATAACTGGTCCATTTACCCCCAACTTGAGAGTTTTTCCAACTCATTTGATACCAAGTGTTGATTTTCTTCTCAAATGTTTCCTTCTCAAAGTTGCCTACTAGACTGACTATCATCAGTTAACCCTTCCATCGTAAAGGACACTTTGACCTTTTCAAGTCAGCAGCGCTGAAATTCGTTTCCATTCAATGAGTTGTCAGCCAATGTGTTCCACTGAGTTATGTGTCATCTGTTTCTATAGCTGGATGTCCTTCAGTTTCTTTGGTTTTAAAAAATATGGGAGCACGACTCCAAACAACCTATGGAAATGGAGAGCTTCTTTGTTCTGCAAATGGTTTCTCTGGCTTAGGGTGTAGGATGCTTAGCCGAGATGGTTTCTTCTCTGGATGAGGCAGGCTGGGGAGAAAGGAACATAAGCTTCCTCCCTCTTCAGCACTGTTGATGGCTGCAGGTGTCTGCATGCCTTTATGGAACATAAAAAGACAAGGACCCAGCCCTGAAGAGTTTACAACCTCAGCCAGACATAAAGGAGATGGCAGCCAGTAGTAAAAATTCCATTTGTGCAGATATGGCCAGTACAGAGAAGACAGTCCTGCTGGAGGAAATTTTTAGGAAAGATTTACAAGGACAGGAAAGTGTGTTGAAAACATAAAAAACTGGCATGCTGCTCAGAGCAGTGTAGGAGAAGCTGTAGCTGGAAGAAGCCAGGAGCTGAGATGATTGACCAAAGAAGTAAAAAGAAAAGGTTAGATACAACTTAACATAACAACCAAATAAATTATTCTTTGCATATTTATATCATGAGATAGTCGTCTTTCAGATTGTCACTCACCCAAAATGGCTTTTTGGAAATGACTAATCATGGCTTTTCCTGTGGTCATGTATGGATGTGAGAGTTGGACTGTGAAGAAAGCTGAGTGCAGAAGAATTGATGCTTTTGAACTGTGGTGTTGGAGAAGACTCTTGAGAGTCCCTTGGACTGCAAGGAGATCTAACCAGTCCATTCTGAAGGAGATCAGCCCTGGAATTTCTTTGGAGGGAATGATGCTGAAGCTGAAACTCCAGTACTTTGGCCACCTCATGCGAAGAGTTGACTCATTGGAAAAGACTCTGATGCTGGGAGTGATTGGGGGCAGGAGGAGAAGGGGACGACAGAGGATGAGATGGCTGGATGGCATCACTGACTCGATGGACGTGAGTCTGAGTGAACTCCGGGGGTTGGTGATGGACAGGGAGGCCTGGCGTGCTGTGATTCATGGGGTCGCAAAGAGTCAGACACGACTGAGTGACTGAACTGAACTGAACTGAATCATTTGGGACTATTTTGAAGTTGTTTAGTCACTAAGTCGTGTCCAACTCTTTGTGACTGCAAACTGCCAGGCTCCTCTGTCCACGGGATTTCCCAGGCAAGAATACTGGAGCAGGTTGCCATTTCCTTCTTTCTCCATGGGATCTTCCAGTCTCAGGGATGGAACCCACGTCTTCTTGTTTGGCAGGCACATTCTTTATCACTGAGCCACCAGGGAAGCCAATCTGGGACTACAGCTCTAGTTTTATTTCTCCTGCTAAACACCTGATGGCATTAGGAGAGAAACCAGCAACTCTAACTTTGCCTCTCCCTGTGGGCTTCTGTATATGCTGACCTAGGGCTTTACAGAATGACATGCACGTGCTTGGGCCCTGGACGACTTTACTGCTGGAGATCACATGTGTGTGATGATTAATTCATCCCCTGATAAATATCAGAAAACGTTTCTCATGGTCACTCCCAATATGATTTGCATACAGGGAACTAACCCTTCCCTGAAAAATGAGTCAATAAAAGATCAAATCCCAAGAGTCCTCTGTCTTTTAAAATAAGAATCTGTTTCCCAAAAAGCTTCAGAAACTGTCTGACAAGCTGTGGCTTACTATTTTTGTTGTTGCTCTTGTTGGTTGATTTTAGTCTGACTCTAGAACAGAAGCTACTTTTTCCGTAAAGGTCAGGGTGGTAACTATCTTAGACTCCATGGCCTGTGTGGTCTCTGTCACACTGCTCAGTTCTGCTATTGTAATGTGAAGCAGCCATAGATAATACGGAAGTGATGAGTTTCTGTGTTGCAATAAAACTTTATTCACAAAAACAGGAAGTGGATGCCATTTGGTCCACAGGCCTGGTTTGCTGACCCCTTTTCAAATCAATGGATTAAATTTCCCTTCCATCAGGCCCTGTCTCATGAATAACCAGAGAAGGTGTTTGACTCTTTCCTGGTCTTATTAAGGTGTATAGAATGATAAAACATTGAGGAAAATCAATTTTATAGCCTTTATAAGTGACCTTACTGAGTGCTAGAAAAGCTAGAAAAGTTCAGCAGATGTCTCATGTACACAGGAATTATAAATTACATAGCTCAGACCCACATTCTTAGCTTAGCTTAGCTTAGTAAACTCGGTTTACTATGTATCCGTTTTGGTAATACTTTTTAAGAGTGACTAAGAACTATATTTATTGTTCTGACTTCTATTATAACTCTTCCCCTTCATTCTTTTCCATTTTTATTCTAGTCCAGTAAATCCTTTCCATTTTTAGTTTTTGAAATAAGTGATGATTTTCTTTGCTAAAATATTAATAATTATTATTTAGTAATAACCATACCTATTATGTTTGCTTTGAGATTTTGTTTCTTAAATGATGTTGGGCTAGTTAATCTGTACAATTTATGTCCAATTCTTCTAATAGTTCTCCAAAGTAGGTATTCTGAGGGGTTTTTTTTGTACCCCTCCCCCTTTTTTTTTTCAGATAAGAATACTGATGTTCAGAGAACTCTGTGGACTAACCTCAAATCACAGAATTTTATATAGCACCTTCCACATGCTTTTTTTCCCCCCTCCAGGCCCACTGTTTACAAATTCTTGATCTAATAATTTTTCAGACCTGTCAGTAATAGCACCATATCTCACTTTTCGGATTAAGTTGGAGCAGCGATTCCGAACTAAGATCCTCCGTTCCTGTCCTTTATTTTTCACCACAACCATAAAACCAGGCCATGGAGTACAGCCCATCTACAAATACTCAAGCGATGCTGCTGCCATGGATATTTATGGAAAGTAGATACTAGACGACAAAAGACCACCTGAGCAGCCACCGTGTGACGAGCTGTAATGGGGCTCTGCACACGGGGTGGAGTGAAGGAGTTCCTCCTGGGGCTGGTGAAGCATGGCTTCCAGCAAAAGCAGTGTGATTGGGCACTGCTGGGACCCGCCTGGCACAGAGCAATCAGAGCTGGGTGGTTCTTTCAGTGAAGGAGAAGCCAGCAGACATGAATTTCAGAGATAGAAATGTCAGAAGTTATCAGCAGTGCAAATAGTGGCTAGAGTTGTGGGCTGGAGGAAAAGTCTTCACTTGAGTCAATGTGGAGAGGATGCCTGGCAGCAAATATGCAGACACGGATTCAACCAGACCCATGATAGACAAACTCCAGCAGCATCAGCAACAGAAAAACATCTTCAGAGATATCCTTGATGAACCAGAAGGACGATGGTACCATCAGCGCACTGGAACTGGTGATGTTAGACTCAGTCCTTGCCTCCAACCCCACCGATTCACTGTCTGGCTGGGCAGGCGGGACTGACATCCATGCTTCTCGGAAATTCTGTATAAGGATTTCCCCAAACGTGGCTTATTGCCTCCTCGTCCATTGTTACTTTCAAAGAAGATGGGTTCTTGCTTTTTCATCTGTTCATTATTGGGAAGTTTGGGGGATTTTTTCATTCTTTTGCTCCTTTGAACTTTTTGCTCCAGGCAAAAATGAAGAGTGTCCTTGGCTTCATGCAGCCTGTCTTGGAATAGAAATTTCTCTCTCTTCATCATAGATCTTGTGGAATAAAAGGAAACGGAGAATGAGTAAACTAGGGTTTGAACCATGGATTCTGTTGGTTCTGAATCCCGTTGTGTCATGGAACATGGAGGGTGGGTTAATGGAAGGATGAAAGGCAGTGTCTTAGAGGAACAGGGTGACCACCTGGCCCTGTGCTCTCGGGACAGCCCCCCGCAAAGACGCAGCACCTCCCCCAGCTGCCCTTTCCTGGTGCTAGTTTGGGAGTCTTGAGAAAGAGACTTCCAGTCCTCAGATCACTTATCACTTCAGCCCATGTGTTTTTAAAATCCCTTTTATGTTTGGTAAAAATCTCTGCTTGACTAAACAGTTACATCACTAATTGCTAAATATGACATTATCAGATTGTTTTGACTTCCTAGGGGTGAGGGTTAGGGAAAAAGGTTAATTACAATTACTTTTGTCTCTAACTAATGGAACACAGCATTAGCATCTGCGTGCTGCCTGCTTGAAGGTTGGCAATAATCCCCGTGTGTTAACCAGAGGTGACGAGAGTGACCAAAGGTGTGGATGTCACTGCGTTACCTGAATTTACCCAGCAGCTAACAAAATGGGTCTCTTTCACTAAAGACTAATTTTCACATTAAAAAAAGAAATCTTTATTATGGGCCTAGTGTGGTTAAATTGCCTGACACAGTAGGGAATCTACACTTAGACTAGTGATATTAAGCGCTGAGAAAATGCCTCAGGTGATGATCCAGCTGAGCGGTAATTCAGACTGTGGATAATTCTCTTGCAGGAAAATTCCACCAGGTGGCACAGCGTGTCTCAGAGTACCACTGAGCATGCTCTCTCTTTGGGCCGCAGTGACTTGGGGAAGAAAATATTTGAGAATTGCTAAAGATGGTTCTCAGCTTCCCTTCCTCCTTCTAAATACACACATTCTCATCCCCAAGCAGCTTTTCAAAAGACAAACAACATGCCCGCAAAAATATATGCATTCTATACATTTGCTGAAATTTATCCTTTGAATAATGTATAGCACTAGTCAGAAAAGATAAATAAAGCCGTATGGAAAGAGATTTGCAAAGTTGCCTGTGTGCCAAATCTAAAGTCATCAGCTTTGCGGAGAGAAATCTTAATACAACATCTTTCCACAAGTTCAGATGCAGACTCATTCACACAAGCTGTAAATGTTCTGTCGTGTTGAGAAACTGTAGACATTATAAAGATCTGTAGAGTTTAACTGAAGCTAAAATCATTGATACTTATAACCTGGAGAGAGACTTTATAATAGGATGAAATAAACAGATTTTTATTTGTTCTAGATTCTGCCACTATTCCTTAGAAACTTGTCTAATATTTGTCCAGCATCATTCCTGTTCAGTTGCTAAGTCACTTCTGACTCTTTGTGACCCCATGGACTACAGCACATCAGGCTTCCCTGTCCTTCACTATCTTCTGGAGTTTGCTCAAACTCATGTCTATTGAGTCAGTGATGCCATCCAATCATCTCATCTTCTGTCGCCCCCTTCTCTTTCTGCCTTCAATCTTTCCCAGCAGGGGTGTTTTCCAATGAGTTGACTCTTCCCATCACATGGCCAAAGTGTTGGAGTTTCAGCTTCAGCATCAGTCCTTCCAATGAATATCCAAGGGTGATCTCCTTTAGGATGGACTGGTTGGATCTCCTTGCAGTCCAAGGGACTCTCAAGAGTCTTCTCCAACACCACAGTTCAAAAGCATCAATTCTTTGGCATTCAGCCTTCTTTATAGTCCAACTCTCACATCCATACATGACTACTGGAAAAACCATAGCTTTAACTATATGGACTTTTGTCGGCAAAGTGATGTCTCTGCTTTTTAATATGCTGTCTAGGTTTGTCATAACTTTCCTTCCAAGGAACAAGCGTCTTTTAATTTCATAGCTACAGTCACCATCTGCAGTGATTTTGGAGCCTGAGAAAATAAAATCTGTTGCTGTTTCCAGACTCAATATATATGAGAAAAGTGTGTCAATTAAATACTTAGATGGAAGTTGCTATAATATGCAATCTGGTGAATGATGGGAGAGTGGTTTTGCTTTAGGATGACAGGCAGCTTCGAATAATGTATGGAGAGAGAATTCTCTGCTTGTTCAGGCCCATGTCCCAACCCCAGGAAACTGACTTAATATGTCCGAGGAAGGCTAGACATACACATATTGAAAAACTTCCCCAAATTATTTTAATGTATCTTCAAATTAAGAGGCTTTGATTAAAACATTTAGTTTCCTTTTATGATAATTAAGAGTGGGTGTCCAGGAGTTCTTTTCTAACAGACTCTTCCTGGGAAGCAGAGGAGATCGATATTCATGAGCCGATCTGGAAAGAAGTCTTGTGTCTCTTCCTTCAAGAGCAATTCTTCATTCCAGTCTGGGGATGGAAGATGGTTGAACCATGTGAAATTTCAAGCATCTTTCATGCTCCTCTGTGTCTGAAGAAATGGCTTGTCCCCTTAAGGAGAGATAAAATATGAATACATAGAGATATAATATGAGACTTGTTCTCAAACTGGATTTTCAAAAATGCAAATTTGAATACTTTGAGCAGCAAGGAAATAGGAACAAAGATGCAGAAAATGAAGCGTAGAGAAATTAATACTTTGTTCATTTTAAGTAGGGTGTAGGATGCATGAAGGGTAGCAAAGGAATTGAGCCTTAAATTTTAAACTAAGGTGTTTGAACTTTACTCAGTGTGAAGCCAGCAATGTTTCTGATCTGAGAGATGACGTGATTCATTTTATGAGTTCTGAAGTTTAAATGTGGCAGCTGCACAGGAGAAGAATCACAATAGGAAGAGACTGAGTTAATACTTACCTTTCTATTGAGATTTTTCTAGTACTGGGCTTCATGATTGGAGAAGGCAATGGCACCCCACTCCAGTACTCTTGCCTGGAGGATCCCATGGACGGAGGAGCCTGGTGGGCTGCAGTCCATGGGGTCGCTAGAGTTGGACAAGACTAAGCGACTTCACTTTGACTTTTCACTTTCATCCATTGGAGAAGGAAATGGCAACCCACTCCAGTGTTCTTGCCTGGAGAATCCCAGGGACGGGGAAGCCTGGTGGGCTGCTGTCTATGGGGTCGCACAAGAGTTGGACACGACTAAAGCGATGCAGCAGCAGCAGCAGGCTTCGTGACTGGTGCCAATTTATGTTCAGCCTTTCCCTAAACCTCTTAATAACCTTGTAAACTAGGTGTTCTCATTCCCATTTTCAATAAGAACAACAATGGAGGTTTAAAGTAAAGAGTTTAAGTTCTCTGCCCCACTCTATAATTTAAAGTGGTGGAACAGGAATTAAAACTCAATTCTGTCTGACTTCACCATCCATAAGGATGACTGTGTTGTAATGCAGCTAAGGAGAGAAGCCATGGGCATCCAGGACAGAGGTGATGAATTACAAAAGAATTTCAAGAGAAAAAATTTCCTGGTAAAGAGTAACTTAGAGCTCTTTTCTACAATAAATTGTTATATAAATTATATCTGATTGAATTTTTTAAAATCCCAATTTACACAGGAAGTAACATTACATGTAACATGTGACTTAACAAAAATCTATTACACGAGTATACTCCAGGCTTTTCTGGTCTTCTCGGAGCATCAGTTTGGTCTAATCCTTTAGTTCCTATTTTCTTGAGCTCCCGAGCTGCAAGATTCACTCTTAGAGAAAATCCCACTGTACTAGACTGTTAATTCAGTGATGTGATTAATTTGAATTCTGCGAGGGTTTGACGAAAGTACTGAGGTAGAAATGCCATCATCTTTGTATTGACCTAAGGCCTCATTTTGAAATGAATGGATATTCAAGGCGTTCATTAGAGAGATGCTGCTGCTGCTAAGTCGCTTCAGTCGGGTCCAACTCTTAGCGATCCCATGGACTGCAGCCCACCAGGCTCCTCCGTCCATGGGATTTTCCAGGCAAGAGTACTGGAGTGGGGTGCCATTGCCTTCTCCGTGGAGAGATGCTACATTATAGCAGAAAAAGACTCTGAACTCAGGTAGCTTTGGTTTCTTCATCTGTAAAAAAGGGCTTAATCATATCCACCTCACAGGATATTTATTTCATAGGGAAAAATGAGGAAGCACACAGTAGAGGTGTGCCTGGCATTTGTCAGGATTCCGCCAGAGATCGTTTTATAGGGTTGGTCTATGCGGTCAAAGCTGAGCAGAAGATTGTACCAATTTTCTAATAAGTATGGATCCAGCAAAAGAATATTCAAGTCGGCAGAATCTCCATGTGGCTTGTCTTGGTCAGCTGGACTCATAATTGTTCTAGATCAGAAACATGTCAGCTTTCTCACATACACACTCACATGCAACTCACATGCATATGTATACACCCTCACAGACACACATATACGTAGAGATTCACACAGACACACACACAGGGCACGTATACTCACATACATGTACATTCACCCACACGCACACTCACACATACACACCCATACACCCACAGAGAGAACTAGAAAGTGTACAATGAACTAACTTTCCTTCCTTGTGTCTGCCATCTCTACGTACCTACTAATATCTTAAGCATATTCACTGAAGAGTCTCAAATACTATTACATGTACAGTATGTACCAGTTCTAGAAAAATACAACTTGACAACTCTTGGCTCACGTGGGATGATGATTCTGAGACTTTCTACTGGGGCACAGAAAGTGTGAGGTTGTTCAGTTTCTGACAGGTCTGGAGTGTAGCTCTGATGTGGGTCTGGCAGACTAGAAAGCCTCTCAGCATTTCTAGAGCTCTTCAAATGGTTACCCAGAAAGAGAATTTCATCTGGAGAGACAAGGTAAGTAAACTGAAGCCTATAAAAACCTAACCTAAACCTCAGCACAATCATTCCTAACTACTCTCTCATCAATTAGTTGATTCAGTTTGTGCAACGTGAGACTTGCTCTATGGAATGAACATTTGTGATACTTTGCGTCTGTCCAGCGTCTGAACCCTGTTTCACAAGTTTTAATTCTTGGTGTTGACTTTCCCAGCCTCCTTTATGTCAGGGCCTCGGGTATGTGACTCATCTTCTACCAGACTCACTCCTATGTGGCAGTCACTCAAAGTCAGAGGCACTAGAAGGACAAGGACATAAGTGGGTTTTCTGCCTGCACAGAGACCCCCCTGCAGCCAAGAGCAGCAAGCCAGGCGCAGGACTGCGGCGCCCAGGACTGGGTGTCAGCAGATGCAGTTTCTCACCAAGCCTGCAGGCAGCTGTCTCTGGCACGTTTCTTAAAGCACTGCCTTACCTTGATCCCCAGCCTCTCTGACGTTTCCCTGACCTGCGTGACATTCTTTCAATGCATTTGCTTCTGCTTCTGTTAGTCTCATGCTTGCGACACAGTAGTAGTGAAAATGTTAGTCACTCAGTTGTGTCTGCCGCTTTTGTGACCCCTGGGCTGTAGCCCGTCAGGCTCCTCTGTCCATGGGATTCTCCAGGCAAGAATACTGGAGTGGGTTGCCATGCCCTCCTCCAGGGGATCTTCCCAACCCAGGGATCAAACCTGGGTCTCGCACATTGCAGGCAAATTCTTTACCATCTGAGCCACCAGCAGAATCCTACTTAATTCCCTGTGCTGGACACTAAGGGGACTCCAGAGGTGAGTAAGACCCTCCTGGTGACCTTAAGGACTTCACACTCCAGTAGGTGGGATTCAGCTGGTCTCCCTTGTCCCCCCCACCCCAATGGACAGGGAAGTGAATGTGATTTCCCGCTCCATGAGACCACTCAAGCCTCTAGAGACCATCCTTTGTGTGGGTTCTGGACCAGCTAGTGGATTCCCAGGTCACCTTTCTGGGGCTTGCAGGGTTGGTTCATCACCCGGAAAAGAGACATCGCATGGAAGCGGCCCCTGACACGTGCGAGTGGCCAGGAAGGCGCGCAGGTGAGAATCTTGCCTATTGTCTGAGTGTTTTCACAGGAGAAGAAAATCCGTGGCTCAGTTACGAGGGAGGAGCTTCCCCCAGCCCGGGCCTGCGCGGAGTCTACACAGATGGCACTCCCAGTAGGATTACACATCCCAGGGAACTCGTGAACCATATGGAGGAGAAAGTTCCCCGGCTGAGAGTTCCGCTCCATTATTTCCCGTTGGAAGTAGCGCCTTGCGATCAAGCTTGAATTATCAAAAGCGAGGCCACGGGTATCAAAATGTGGTATCTGCCAGAGTTTGGAATTGCTTACTCTCCGCCTGATGCTCATAAAGAACATGTGGCTGCAGCATACTCTGAGTTATGCCACCTGGGATCCCTGACAACATTTCCAAGGGCACGGCCGTGTAACTCCGCGGAGAGCCCTGCCCCGAGCAGGATTCCTATGCTAAGGACAGTCCGCACCACACTGGGACGGCAGCACAGGACACGCCTTAGCCCCTGAGCCCTGTTTTCTCCTGAACCTTGGTGATGGAGTGTTAAACTGGAGACAGGAACGCGGCGTCCTTGTTCTGCCAGCGTCGGGTCCTGGCAGGCGCTGCCATCTGCAAAACCTCCAAGAGCATCAGCTTGAGGCCCCTGCGTGCCTCTGGATGTCTTTATAAATCGGGAAAGGACGAGACCAAAGAGAAAGTGGGGCCGGTGGTTGGAGGGAGAGCATTGTTGAGCCCGGGGGTGCTGACTGACCCTGGACAGTTTCGTGTCAAGATCCCAGCCCAGGAGACAGATTCAGGACCCCTCCAAACACCCGCCAAACGCGTGTCTAAGAAAATAGAAGCACTGTATGGAGAGGTCACCCCCTTGGAGTGATGCATTTTGTCTGCATAAACATGGGAACTGGGAATCAAGAGCCGCGGAGGCCAGAACGAGCGGCAGCAGCAAGACAGCAGCTGCTACGGCTGAACAACAAACAGAAGCTGACAACCCGCTGCCGTGCGCACGAGAGGCTTCTGGAACCCTGGTGACCGACAGGAGATCTGCTGGAGACGGGCCGTGTGTCCTCGTCTCCGCCCTGCAGTCCTGGAGGAGAGGACTCCGCGCTGCAAAGGTCAAGAGAAAGGGCTGGGGCTCAGGGCCTCGGGGGCTGTTCCGCGATGGATGCACCTGACTCCACCCCCGGCCGCGCCCACTGGGGGCTGGTCCTCTGAGCTGCCGAGTGCGCAGGCGTGGGCTTCCCGGGGTGCGGGGTGGGGGCCCGTCTAAGGACTGTGGGAAAGAGAACCATCTAGGGCAAGGCCACTGGGGAGAGAGGGGAAAGGGGCAGAGTCTTGTCTGAACAGACAGGATGCGTCTGGTTTCTGGGTTCTGGTTAGAAGTATGTTCCTCAGATTGCAAACACAAACAGAGAAAAATGAAAAGGTATTTGGAGTCAAAAGAGAAGAAAAGGTAACAGAGAGGACCTAGGTGGAACCGTCTTTGGCTTTAGGAAGCTATGTCCATGAAACAGAACTGGGTGTCCCAGGAAGAAAGCAGGGGTAGGGGGGGAGGGGTGGGTACGAGGGGACTGTCAGTCACTCCCTGTCAACACACACTGGGTCATGTGCTCTGTTACTAGTAAGTCAGGCTCTTGTGAAAGTCCTAGCCTGCCTTTTCTGCACCAAGGACTACTGACTGGCTTTGAACTTTGGGCTCTGACTGCTAGGGCAGAATGTTCCAGAATAATTGGAACACACTTGAGGCCAACTGAGTGGCAGTGGCAGGAAGGATGAAGGGGAAATGCAGGAAGGTAGACTCGAGACACGCTGGGACCTGGGACTCTGCTGCAGAGTGGACAGACGTGTCCTCCAGCAAGAAGATACTAATAAACTCTAAGGCGCTTGTGCAGTTGGGGCAAATTATGGACAAAGTATAAAAAGACAAAACAAAACAAACAAAAAACCCCAGTTGCCATTTGTGAAGACCCTGGAGCGATAGCAGGGTCCTCCGCATGCCCCCTGCACTCCACACCAGCAAAGGGGTGGGCAGGCCACCTAAGCTTCCCCTCCAACCAGACTCCTGGACACACCCCTACCCTCAGCTCATACAAGGAACCAGGTCACCCCCTGGGGAACGAGCAAGGGGACTGTTAACTTGTTCTTGCTCCCGCCTACTGCAGCAGCAGCTGGAATCCAGGCCTTGCCTGGATTTCTTGGCTGGCCTCTGGGGGAAGGCCAAGAACCCTAATGGTTATCAGAATCAAGGATGCCAGGATCAGTTTGGGGTTAGAGTTGTAGTTTACTCAGCAAAGTAAGTATTCCTTTATACAGCATCTGACACTTGGGGTTTCTAGGGCATTGGCAGCCATGGATGCATTGGCTGTTTCTTAGATTCTTTCTCAAAACTGCACCACCAGATTTTAGAGCTAGAAAGCAGAAGTACTTGATAAAGGCATACAAATATTTTAAGCACTTTCTGAAGGTATTAGACAAAATAAGCAATGTTGGTAGGAAGTCTTCAGGCAGATTGAATCCCATCCAGAAATGCAGCTTTAAGTATTGGTTGCAAATACCCTTGCTGAGTCTAGACCAGACATAGATGATATATTCTTACCCAGTTATAAAGCAATTACCCCCACGGCTTTGGGCCAAAAGATTGGATATTTGAGACTCTGAAATGATCACCCTGTAAATGACCATAATGTGGATAATTAAAAATAGATTATTGGATTAAGATTTGAATTACTCTTGAAGACCTTGCTTTCCCTTGATGTATGTGGTTTTGTGCATTGTTTTTTCCTCTTCTTTTTTCTCTATCTGAGCAATCATAATTGAATGCATCTTTAGACTACAAATTGTAATTTTGCTGTCAGCAGTGGTACTCTAATCTCAGATGTTCATTAGAAAATTTCTCTGTGCTAACTGTGAATTAAGCTAAGAAGAGGAACTTGAGGCAAGTGGATGGGCTCTTTTAACAAAATCAAGAGCAAGATGACAACTCTGCATCAGGGGTGACTACAGTGAGCTTTGATCACTATAAATTTCACATTTTTATATGTAGAAATTTTGTAAAAAATGAGATAAACATAAATATATTAACACTGTATTAGCTGTTCTCTAGAAAAGAGATGGACTAAAAGGTAGTAGTTTAGGTACATATGTAATTGGGCCAAAGGGAATTGTGAGTTTAGTCATTTCTCAATGAATTTGATTAATGTGAATAATTTATCTGCATTCTTCCACTCCAACACCCCATTTATTCCTTAAAGTATAGGGCATCTTCTCCTTGAGTAGCTCTTCCTCCACACACTTCAATTCACAGGAGACTCCACATAGAGCATGCAGGAAGGGGTGGTGGGCAACCAGGAGCCTGGCGTGGAGGTCCAGCCTCCACCTGGCTCCATCATTGCATGTGCATGGATGTGCACCATCTCTCTGGGCTTTAGAGCCTTTGTTCTGAGAAAATGCAGAGATTAGACCAAACAAAAATGTACGATTCATCTGACTCTACTGTCCCATGCTCTGTTTCTATGAAGAGGAAGGTTGTAAGAGAGAGAAATTTGCTCTTAAAGAAAAGGGAGTATAGCCTTCGTCTGTGTTGACTGGGAAATAAGCTTCATAATTTCTCAACAAGTTAGATTGACATTTACTATGATCCAGTGATCCCCTCCTTCATTTCTTTACGTGGATATTTACCCAAAAGAAATGAAAATTTGTATTTTCACAAAAACTGTGTTCGAATTTTTATAACTGCTTTATTCATAATCACCCCAAACTAGAAACAACCCAAGTGTCTTTTTTTCAAATGTCTTTCAATTGGAGTGGGTTGAACAAACTATGATGCAGCCATACAAAGGACTACTACTCAGTAGAAAAAATAAGAAACTATAACACACACAGCATAGGTGAATGGAGAAAATATTTGCAAATCATATATCTGATAAAGGGTTAATATCCAAAGTATATAATGAATCTCTACAGCCCAATAGCCAAAAAACCCAAGTAATCTGATAAAAATCAGCACAGGATTTGAATAGCTATTTCTCTAAAGGAGACATACAAATTGCCAACAGATAGATGAAAATCAAAACCACAATGAAATATCATCTCACACTTGTTAGAATGGCTATTATTTTTTGAAAAAAGAGAAGTACTGGCAAGAATGTGGAAAAATTAAGAGTCTTTGTCCACTCTTGGTGGACATGTAAAATGGTGTAGGCACTCTGGAGACCGGTGTGGAGCTTTCTCAAAAAATTTAAAATAAAGCTACCATGTGATCCAGAAATCTCATATTGGGGTGTTTACCCTGAAGGATTGAAATAGGCTCTCAAAGAGAAGTCTGCTTTCCCATCTACATGACAGCCATATTCACAGGAGCCGCGATGTGGAAATAACATAAGTGTCCATCGACAGAGGAATGGAGAGAGGCACCGTGATATACACACAACAAAATATTTTTCAGCCTGAAAAAGAAGGCTATCCTACCATATGCAACAAAGTGGATAAACCTAGAGGATATAAGCAGTTACAGAAAATTAATAGTGTGTGATTTCACTTACTGTTGCTGTTTAGATGCCAAGTCGTGTCTGATTCTTTGTGATCCCAGGGATTGTAGCCTTCCAGGCTCCTCTATCCATGGGATTGTCCAGGCAAGAATACTGGAGTAGATTGCCATGCCTCATGCAGGAGATCTTCCCAACCCAGGGACTGAACCCAGGTCTCCCACATTGCAGGTAGATTCTTTATCATCTGAGCCACCAGGGAAGCCGGACTCTGTAGAGTACACCTCAAATAAAATGAATCAGCAGAATAGATCTAAAGTTTACTGCTAGACTACCCTTTTTCTTAAGTTTAAATTCTAAAATTTTTAAAGGCTAAAGAAAAAGCTACCACAAATGTGTGGGCAGCTTTCCCTTCTCCCTTGAGGCGCACGAGTGAGAAACGGAAGTGCAGGGTCCCAGTGCCTGCGTTGACATGTCAATCCAGTGACTGTGGGCTGACCGGGCTCGAGTGCTGTCCTCAAATACACGTCTGCCTTCTGGGTTCCTGAAGGTTCCTTTCTGCTCTGAGGAAACTGTTCTCATTTGCATTGATTTCCAAAAAGTTCCTCCAGGCAAGGCCCTGGAGGCACGCACCTGCTGTCTGCTGCCAGAGGTGCGGGTATGGTTTGGGGCCGCTCCCTCCCAAGTTCTTTTCTGCTTCAAGACATAAGGACCCACAGAGTCTGTCTTTCAATGCTTCTGGCTCTCAAGCCAAACACTGTGCAGCTCGAGGGCTTCTCATGTTAGCAGCCAAGAGATGGTAGGCCCTTACACACAAAAAAGACTCTAGACAAATAAGGAGTTCCTATCAGATGCTCTAAATTCTGTGCTGGGCTGGGAGCTCTATTAAAAACATCAGTAAATTCCTCTGCTTCTAAAGTTAGGTCTTATAGTCTTTCTGGGCATTAGACCACAGTGTGGTAGTATTTTAAAACCCATTAAACTGATGGAAAATATTTTACAGATGGTAGCTGCAGGGTATTTGCAAAGTCCTTGTATATCATCCAACGCTGGTGTAATGTCTCAGTGGTTGAAAAGAGATTCATTTGAGACGTAATATTAATCCAGGATTTCCCTGGTGTCTCAGATGGTAAAGAATCCACCTGCATTGCAGGATACACAAGAGACGCAGGTTCTATCCCTGGGTGGGGAAGATCCCCCTGGAGAAGGAAATGACAACTCACTCCAGTATTCTTGCCTGGAGAATCCCATGGACAGAGGAGCCTAGCAGGCTACAGTCCATGGGGTTGCAAAGTCAGACTTGACTGAATGACTACACTTTCACTTTCTTTTCAGTATTAATCCAAAGACTATATTATGCACATGTTATTTTCTAGTAGTAGCGATAAGTTTGTACATCATCTCCTGTCCATTATGTAAATTGACATTTTTTACTAGCTGGTTCAGAAGGGAGCTACAGTCACATGATACTCAAACTCATGATTTTGACCTCAGATTCACTGAGTCACAGGGTAAGAAGTTTGAAAATCAGAAAATCAGAATACTTGCTCCTGGTGAAATGCACACCAAGCGTTGCCTAGGTTGGCTTGACTGTACTTGGGTGTCCTCCTATGCAAACAAATTCGTAGCTTTCAGAAGCAAATCATTCCAGGTTTCTGCAGGTTGGCCTGACATAAATTTTGTCCTGATCCAGTGTTCAAACACCAGGTTCAAAACAGTTAAATTATCCTTATGCAGTGACTTCAACAAAGTGTAATATTTAACTCTAAAATAGTTTAACTCAGTTTTATTTAGGCTTAAATATCTATCCATAATATTCATATTTCCAATAATGCATTCAAACAAAAGTGAGCTTTAAAAATGTCTATTTTAGAAACAATTTCCCCAAGGCTTTCTATCAATAAAATATTAAGAGTCTAATAAAAGCTCAGAATAAACTTGCAAGGCTATTGAAAGGCCAACAAAGGGACTGCTGAAGCCCAGGGGGTCCTGGGCTGGCCCTGGAGCCTCAGCCTCACCAGCTGACTGGGTTCAGTTCATTTCAGTTCAGTCACCCAGTCACGTCTGACTGTTTGTGACCCCATGGACTGCAGCACGCCAGGCTTCCTTGTCTGGCACCAACTCCCAGAGCTTGCTCAAACTCATGTCCATCGAGTCAGTGATGCCATCCAACCATCTCATCCTCTGTCATGACCTTCTCCTCCCGCCTTCGATCTTTCCCAGGATCAGGGTCTTTTCCAATGAGTCAGTGCTTCACATCAGGTGCCAAAATATTGGAGTTTCAGCTTCAGCATCAGTCCTTCCAATGAACACTCAAGATTGATTTCCTTTAGGATGGACTGGTTGGATCTCCTTGCAGTCCAAGGGACTCTCAAGAGTCTTCTCCAACACCACAGTTCAAAACCATCAATTCTTCACTGCTCAGCTTTCTTTATGGTCCAACTCTCACATCCATACATGACTACTGGAAAAACCATAGCTTTGACTAGACAGACCCTTGTCAGCAAAGTAATGTCTCTGCTTTTAATATGCTATGTAGGTTGGTCATAGCTTTTCTTCCACGGAGCAAGCATCTTTTAATTTCATGGCTGCAATCACCATCTGCAGTGATTTTGGAGCCCCCCAAAATAAAGTCAGCCACTGTCTCCCCATCTATTTGCCATGAAGTGATGGGACCAGATGCCATGATCTTAGTTTTCTGAATGTTGAGCTTTAAGCCAACCTTTTCCCTCTCCTCTTTCACTTTCATCAAGAGACTCTTTAGTTCCTCTTCACTTTCTGCCATAAAGGTGGTATCATCTGTGTATCTGAGGTTACTGATACTTCTCCCAGCAATCTTGATTCCGACTTGTGCTTCATCCAGCCCGGTATGTCGTATGAAGTACTCTGCATATAAGTTGAATAAGCAGGGTGACAATATACAGCCTTGATGTACTCCTTTCCGAATTTGGAACCAGTCTGTTTTTCCATGTCCAGTTCTAACAGTTGCTTCTAGACCTGCATGCAGATTTCTCAGGAGAAAGGTCAGGTGGTCTGGTATTCTCATCTCTTGAAGAATTTTCTACAGTTTGTTGTGATCTACACAAAGACTTTGGCATAATCAATAAAGCAGAAATAGATGCTTTTCTGGAATTCTCTTGCTTTTTCTATGATCCAACGGATGTTGGCAATTTTATCTCTGGTTCCTCTGCATTTTCCAAACCCAGCTTGAACATCTGGAAGTTCATGGTTCACATACTATTGAAGCCTGACTTGGAGAATTTTGAGCATTACTTTGCTGGCGTGTGAGATAAGTGCAATTATGTGGTAGTTTGAACATTCTTTGGCATTGCTCTTCTTTTGATTGCAATGAAAACTGACCTTTTCTAGTCCCGTGGCCACTGCTGAGTTTTCCAAATGTGCTGGCATACTGAGTGCAGCACATTCACAGCATCATCTTTCAGGATTTGAAATAGTTCAACTGGAATTCCATCATCTCCACTAACTTTGTTCATAGTGATGCTTCCTGAGGCCCACTTGACTTCGCATTCCCTGGTGGGTGTCTGGCTCTAATCCAGTAATCACACCATCATGGCTGTCTGGGTCATGAAGAGATTTTTTGTATAGTTCTTCTGTATAGTTCTATAGTCATTCTTGCCACCTCTTCTTAATATCTTCTGCTTCTGTTAGATTCATACCATTTCTGTCCTTTATTGTGTCCATCTTTGCATAAAATGTTCCCTCGGTATCTCTAATTTTCTTGATGAGATCTCTAGTCTTTCCCATTCTATAATTTTCCTCTATTTCTTTGCATTGATCACTGAGGAAGACTTTCTTATCTCTCCTTGCTAGTCTTTGGAAACCCGCATTCAAATGGATATATCTTTCCTTTTCTCCCTTGCCCTTTAGCTTCTCTTCTTCTCTCAACTCTTTGTAAGGCCTCCTCAGACAACCACTTTGCCTTTTTGCATTTCTTTTTCTTGGGGGTTGTCTTGATCACTGCCTCCTGTACAATGTCACGAACCTCCATGCATAGTTCTTCAGGCATTCTGTCTCTCAGATCTAATATCTTGAATCTATTTGTCACTTCCACTGAATAATCATAAGGGATTTGATTTAGGTCATACCTGAATGGTCTAGTGGTTTTCCCTACTTTCTTCAATTTAAGCCTGAATTTGGCAATAAGGAGTTCATGATCTGAGCCACAGTCAGCTTCTTGTCTTATTTTTGCTGACTGTAAAGAGCTTCTCCATCTTTGGCTTCAAAGAATATAATTAATCTGATTTCAATATTGACCATCTAGTGATCACTGGGTGATGGCAGGCAAGTCAGCTATCCAAGCAAGGATGAGTAAAATTATCTTATAAGGAAGATCCTCACCCTTCCACAGTGTCTCACAACTACAGAACTCTCATAAAGAGCTCTCCACCCATCCAGAAAAAGCCATCGTAGACTAAGGTCTAAAAAGCAGTGGTATTTAGGCTGTTGTTTCCTTGGCAGCCATTGGAAACTATCAGCTCATCTTCCTTCCCAAGTTCCAATGCTGACTCACAATTCCATTCAAGTCTGTTCCCCATCGATCCAGTTTGGCAAGTGAGGAAGTCTGTTTCTCACTTGGATATGGACGAAGCTGTGACTTATGCCAGACTTGGGCCAACTGAAAGCTGGGGTGGGAGATCCAATCCAGCTCCCTGGCTATTTTGGGATGGCCTGCAAGCTAAGAATGGTTTTGCGGGTGAACATTTTCAGTTGATTTTGAAATAGGATGCACTGACTTCGAACCCCAAATATGTGGAATGTTATGCTTCCAAAGAATTCTATATTCTTCATTAGTCATTAATTAAGACACTGTACTCAATGATTATTATATTCTGAACTTCATCAAAAGATTTGTGGGCATTTGCTGCCTGTTTTGTCATATACATACCAAAATATGTCTTTAATTTTTCCTCTTTAGCCTGCAGCACCTAAAATATTTACTCTCTGCGCCTTTCCAGAGCAAAGTTTTCAGACCCCTGGTCTAAGCGGTGTCAGGTCCTCCAGCAGGGCAGAAATCAGTTGAATAGACAGAGGAGATGAGTTAGCAGAGAATGAAACTGAGCAAAACAGTGGATGCCTTAATTGCTTATAACAAAAGCATACGTGATGCCATTACTAGGGTTGGAATTTATCCAGGATGATGGTATCAATCAAAACTGACAGGAGCTCTCATGTCCCTGAGTGCTCCGCTCTTTACTTTTATTTCCTTTCCGAAAGACAGAGTCCCCCACGCCAGGTTATTGGCTCGATATGACAGCCGTAAATCTCCACTGACACTTCCAGCAGCACAGAAGAAGATGGTTCTCAGAAATGACCAATAATTGACCCAGCCTGACCTGCCTGAGCATGTGAGGTCTAACAGGCTCTAACATTAAGTGTAGAATTATTTCTCAATAGATACTTTGCATGGAATGCTAGTCGACTATTCAGAAAATGAACAAAATAGAGTTAGGTAAGAGAATAGACTCCTTTTTAACTCTCCAGGAGAAATGAAATTGAGGTTTGACCTATGGATGGAAAAATTACCTCTTATTATTTCTAAAATCAATGATGGAATAATTAGATTTAGCAAATGGGATTAAAAAAAAAAAGTCCTTTGAGGTCACTAGGGCTATTTCCTAGAGTTAATCCTGGAAAACTGAATTTTCTAAGGTTTTGGTTTGGTTTAATCACAGAATTTGACTTTATTGTATCCATGTGGCTCAATAACAAGTCGCACCAAATATGAGCTCAAAGCAAAGGTGACTCGCTCCCTCTGATGTATCCTTGGGTTGACCGTATGGTTCTAAAGACTTCAGCCAGCTGAGGGAGCGGCCGGGATTCGATGTTGAACTTGACTGCACTCGTGTGTCTGCAGCCTCAGCTGAATGGAAGGGCCGAGCCTGTCTCCCTTACATGTCTGTTGTCGGAGCTGCTTCCTAGCCAGGCAGAGGCTTCTCCAGAGAAGAGTCTGCACGATCTCTTGGAAGCTGAGGCTCATAGTCATCCCTGGGCCTTCCCTAGGTTCTACTGGTTAAAGCAGGCTGTGGGCTGGCTTGGATTCATGGGGAGGGTAAATAGACTCCACCTTTTACTGGGAGGAGCTTTCATCATGGCGGCCTTTTGCGATCAACCAGATTTTTGTTCCTACTTATTTATCATCGAGGACCCTGAGATGCTCATGAAGTCCCTGGGAAGGAAGTTTGACACCTCCTTAAAAGTAGCATTATGCTCACAAGAACAGTGATGTGACTTTAGTGAAAAGAGTATTAGAAATAAAACAGAAATGGCCATCTTCTCTTGTACAAAGTCATGGAGCAGACAGATTTAGAATGTGGTCTGCAGTTGCTCCATTTGCCTAACTTGCTGCACAAAGTTTAGTATTAGAAGGCT
Organism: Bos indicus x Bos taurus; assembly: GCF_003369695.1. Lineage (NCBI taxonomy): Eukaryota > Metazoa > Chordata > Mammalia > Artiodactyla > Bovidae > Bos > Bos indicus x Bos taurus. The sequence goes on from NC_040099.1 coordinate 3,136,164, forward strand.
GGACTCCCCTTCCCAGATTTGCCATTGGCTAGTTAATTAAGCCCTCCTCCCTATTGTGGGAATAAGTACAAGTGCCCACCTGATGGAGTTGCTGAGTGTGTATAGAGTCCAGCATGGTTCTAGCACGTAATAGGTCCATAATTAATATTGGCTGCTCTTTGAAGATAATCAATGTTCCTATTACTGCCATTGACTCATTGATACAACTTGAAAAGTCAGAAAATGAAGGATCTTAGATGAAATGACCTTAAAATTCACGTATTGTAGTCCATCTGATGCTTAAAACCACTGACAGTGGTTTTGTCGAGTTGCGGGATAGGTTAGGTCACGTTTGTGTGCAGCTGCTCAGTCGTATTTGACTCTTTGTGACCCCGTGGACTGCAGCCCAGCAGGCTCCTCTGTCCATGAGATTTCCCAGGCAAGGACACTGGAGTGGGTTGCCATTCCCCTCTCCAGCGGGTCTTCCTGACTCAGGGATCACACCCACATTGCTTACATCTCCTGCACTGGCAAGCACATTCTTTACCCCTAGTGCCATCTGGGAAGCCAGGCTAGGTTATAATGACGTAACAAATAGCCATGAAACACACACAAGAATAAGTTCTCACTCGTCCAACATCCAAACCACTTTCCAGAATGGCCGTTCCCCAGGCAGTGACCCAGGGTCCAGGCTGTTGTCCATCCCCGCCACAGGCGTACAGGGGCTGGGGCCTGTTTCCTGTCTGGCTCTGGGCCAGGGCCCGGGTCTGCTGCTCGAGACCACCTGCATCTCCTCCTATGCTGCCCGCCTGCATCGACAAAGCTGGTGATGGTATATTGAGTCCTTCTCCAGCTTCAGATCTTTCGCCGTCTCCCCCTGCCTCCAGCAGGAGAAGACATCCTGATCTTAAAGGACTACTTGACTGGACCTGCCCACCTTGGTCATCTCCCAGCCACACTCACAGCAGTGTTCAGAGGAGGGTTTGAATAAGCAGGGAGTCGGGGACTTTTGGGAGCATCTTCAGAAGGCTTTCTGCCACATAGGCTAAAGGAAAGGAAAGTGAAGTCGCTCAGTCGTGTCCTACTCTTTGCAACCCCATGGACTTTACCCTACCAGGCTCCTCTGTCCATGGGACTTTCCAGGCAATAGTACTGGAGTGGATTGCCATTTCCTTCTCCAGGGGATCTTCCTGACCCAGGGATTGAACCCAGGTCTCCCGCATTGTAGACAGACGCTTTACTGTCTGAGCCACCAGGGAAGTCCACATAGGCTAACTGCCTTCTATTTGAATTTCACTTGGTAATAATAGCTAACACACAGTGCTTACAACGTGCAGCCACAGTTCAGAGTAAGCCCGTGAGCTGAGTGCTGGTTTTCTCATTAGGCTGATGAGGAAACCAAGGTGTGGTCAGGGCCGGTTTCTGTGGCTCAGATTGTACAGTGGTGCGTCAGGAAGTCTGGCCCTGGTGTCCACCCTAACCACCACCCTGGGCTCCTTTCTATTGAGCTCTAGAAACAGATTCAAGAACCAACACCAACAGGGGATCCCCCATGCCCCAACCAGCATTTCTTTAAACCATATTCTCTCAAAACTCCATTTCCGTCTGGATGGGGCTATAAAATAAGGAAAAGCACTACTAAAGTGAATTGGATTGTTTAATTCTAATTGAAGAAAGTAGCAAAGACCAGAACAGACTCAACAGACAAATGACGAGCTGCTCTTCTTGACTTTTTTAGTGCAACACTTACAACGGAAAATTGATAGGTAGATGGATAGATAGATAATCGCTCAGTTGTGTCCGACTCTTTGTGACCTGCCAGGCTCCTCTGTCCATGAGATTTCCTTGGCAAGAATACTGGAGTGGCTGGCCATTTCCTTCACCAGGGGGGTCTTCCCAATTCAGGGAGCAAACCTACATCTGCTGCTTTGGCAGGTAGATTCTTTACCACTGAGCCACAATGGAAACAGTGACAGACTTTATTTTCTTGGGCTCCAAAGTCACTGCAGATGGTGACTGCAGCCATGAAATTAAAAGATGCTTGCTCCCTGGAAGAAAACTTATGACCAACCTAGACAGCATATTAAAAAGCAGAGACACTGCATTGCTGACAAAGGTCTGTCTAGTCAAAGCTATGGTTTTTCCGGTAGTTCTGTATGGATGTAAGAGTTGGACCATAAAGAAGGCTGAACACCAAAGAATTCATGCTTTTGAGCTGTGGTGTTGGAGAAGACTCTTGAGAGTCCCTTGGACTGCAAGGAGATCAAGCCAGTGAATCCTAAAGGAAATCAGTCCTGAATATTCATTGGAAGGACTGATGTTGAAGCTGAAGTTCCAATACTTTGGGCACCTGATGCGAACAACCGACTTATTGGAAAAGACCCTGATGCTGGGAAAGATTGAAGGCAGGAGAAGGGGATGACAGAGAATGAGATGGTTGGATGGTATCACTGACTTAGACATGAGTTTGAGCCAGCTCTGGGAGTTGGTGATGGACAGGGAGGCCTGGCGTGCTGCAGTCCATGGGGTCGCAAAAATTGGACACGACTGAGGGACTGAACTGAACTGAGCTGAGTCACCAGGGAAGCCCTAGATAGATAGATATGATAGATGGAGATAGATTTAATAAATATTTTACTCCTGTATTTTCCTGAGTGACTCTAAGCCATGAACAAAAGTCAGTGCCAAGTAAGAGTTGGGCAAAGAACTTTTGTTTTTACAGGAGTGTTTTCTTTAGGCCAAGTGTTTGCTGGAGTCCCTCAGACCTTGCTACAGCAAATCCAGATGGGAACTAGCTCACACAGAGCACCGTGATGCTTTCCAGAAAGCTATGCTGAAATCCACGAAGCTGATAAAACAAGAAAGGGCCACGTTTTCCTTCTGGGCTCCCCTGCTGGTTAGAAAATAGAAGTGACACTCGAGGCTCAGGAAAGAATGCTGCCCTAACCTTTTGTCTAAGACGAAGATGCAACGCCAGGCACAGCCAACCCAACAGTAGAAGCAAACGTGGAGATGGAGCAAATTGAAGTGAAGTTTGTGCTCTCCAGGTACTACTCTGGTTGGATTTTGCTGTTTCATTAACTATGCTGCTTTAAACACTAAGCTGATATTGTGATAATCTTCCGGAAATAGCATCTTGGAGGCGTTCAGAGTCACCGGCGTGCACAAGGCGTGGTGCTGTCACACATCTACTTATGCACTGAGGATGTTCATGCAAGGAGTTATTTATAGAAAGTGAGTGGATTTGTGAACAAAGAAAGTTCTAATTAAATCTTCCCTTTTTGCCATGCTGAAGCTGATGGTCAATGGACAATCTCATGTTTAATCACATCTATTTTTACCAGGCTTATGGTGCTTTTATTTGCCTTTAACTGAACCTAGAAACTTGACAGCCTGTGACTTAATAAAATAGATTTGGAAAAAAGACTTAAATCCATTTCTCTTCTCCCTTTTTAAAGTTCTAGGACATTGGAAAATGTGCTTATAAAAATGATCATTTGGCTTGGAATTTTGGTCTGTTCCTACTAAAAAAGTGAATTAATCTTAATAATTGCGAAGAAATCATATATGGAATAGTCCTCAGAAGGGTAATTACTCAAGTACAGTGGTTTTCATTAAAAAGTTAACATTTATCTTATTACAGTAATTACCTTATTGCAGTAAATTGGCAACATTTTCCTATTCTTTCAATGAGATAGCACCGTAAGATGAGTTCACACAATAAGATGTGTTTGGACTTATTAATGAGAATCATATGCATTATTTTTTAACTTGGTTTTATAAAGGCAAAAACACTTTATTTTTCTGTATAAAATGGCATTAAGTTAGAAAACTGTCATTAGATATTATCTCTCTGTCTGTTAAAGGGCTGTTTGGAGACATGACCATGCTACTTGTATTTGTTATCAAGTGAAATATTCCCTGTTCTTCTCAACTATCTATTTTAGGAATGAAAACAATCAACTTCAATGAAGCCATCTCCAAAGGCTTACTGAATTTTAAGGATTCTTGGAAAATGTCTGATTCAACAGTGCCTGTTTTTAGGACGAGACATATAAGCACAAAGATGTTAATGCAGTTCAAAATTATGTGGTGAGAGAAGGAAGGAGCTGGCATTGGAATCCGTATCTCCTGACTCTCAGTGTTCCGTGTGTGTGTGTGTGTGTGTGTCTGCACACACGTGTGCCAGTGTGTAGTATCTCTATGCTTGTGGCTAAAATGACCACATGGGTCTGCAAGGCCTTTGATTTCTAGCCTTAAATAGCTTCTAAAAAACCACAGTGCATTTTAACAGTGTTTCCTTGTCTCATACACCACGAGACACCTTTGTCCAAAGGCAGCTCTTCCTCCCTGCTTATTCTGGCTCCTCTGTACCCCATGATCCTACCACTGGGTCAGTGCTTTAGGTCATTTGTGAATATGTCTTGCTATGAAAGACCTTTAGGCTTCCTTGATGGTGCTGGTGGTAAGGAACCTGCTTGCCAGTGCAGGAGATATAAGAGATGTGGGTTCAATCCCTAGGTCAGGAAGATCCCCTAGAGAAGGGCATGGCAACCCACTCCAGTATTCTTGTCTGGAAAATCCTAAGGACAAAGGAATATGGTGGGCTACAGTCCATAGGATCACAAAGAATCGGACATCACTGAATAACTGAATACACACACACTCTCTCTCTTAGCTAAGGTGGTCCATCTAGTCTACCTGCTCAGTTCCTCCTCACGGGGAAGTAGAAAGACGTCTTCCCAGGCATATGTTCTTATGAGACTCCATCTCTCCTGTTGCAGTGGGGGTGGGGGTGGGGTCCTGCTCTCCTCTCAGCTCAGCCAACACATAAAGCAGGCAGGTCTGCCTCCAGCTACGAAGAGTCATCATACTTCAGATGCTGCCATGAGGTGTAACCTCAAACTCAGCACTGCGCAAGGCTTACCCAAAGCCTGGAGATGAACAGGAACCTGAAGAGCATGCCAACCCACCTCCTCGGTACTTTGAAATCTGCTTCTGGACTAACCGAACCAGAGGGGACCTTTGTACGCAGACTAGTTTTTTTCTTCCCCTGCAGAACTGCTGGAGTGAATTACCCGTCAACGTGTTGTCTCCAGATTGCTCTCAGCGATGTTCCTACCAGTGGCCCCGGGGAGGGTTGGCCGTTGAGGCTGTTGTTTCCTGTGTTACGTGGTGTCCTCGTCATGTGGACTCGTGAAAGAATCCTCACCAGCTGTAGGGGTAGGGATGATTATGCATCCCCTAAGCAAACATTTTTTAACTTTATAGATGTAATGAATCATGTAAATTGTGTCCTTTCTCTCCTTGTATCGGCTGTCAGGACACTCAGGGCCGCAGTCGCACCCGCCCTGACAGGCACAGGCTGTGCACTAATTCATTCCATTACGAACTTGACTCCTTATTTTCCCTGCCCTGAAACATCCTCACTTACTTCTTTACTGTCATTCTGTCGCATTGTTTATATTCCTCTAAGTTGGCTTAAATTACTTTTAGAAGAAGGCAGAGAATAAAATAAATAAACATACAGATAAATCCCTACCGGTGTGTTAAATATGTAGGACATCCAAGTTGTGGAGAAAACCACTTAATAAACCATCTAGACATCTGGAGAAATAGTAACCAGAGTATGACCTATTGCCTCCCTGAGTGACATCTTAGGTCTGGGAGCTGCTGAGCGGAGACACCGTGTTTCATTCCGCCAGAAGCCTGCCTGTTTGGAAAGGCTGGAAGAGGTGCTCAAAAATGGTGTATCTAGTTTGTGTTTTGCATGAAACAGCAGACATCAGCTGACTCATTGAGGTCTGGGAAACTTTAGCATAAGGTGGTTGTGGAAATTATGTAAAAGTCGCTGACTTCTGTCCCTTCGTCTTCTGAAGATGAGTGGGGAGAAAACAACCGCCCTGCCCTCGGTCCACAGCGGAGCCTGAGCTCCTTGTTCAGAGGAATAGCTAAGTAAACCCAGGGACCGAAGCAGCCTCGCCTCCTTTACCTGTGGAGCTGATGAAAGTCAGGTCGACGTGGGCAGCGCTCAGCTGTCTTCCAGGCCATTTTGCACAACTGGTACCTGCAGCCCGTGTGACCCATCTCGTAATGTGCAGGAAAGAAGAAATTCTCTTTTGAGGATTTACTATCTGCACTGGCCAGGGCCATGTATCTTCATGATCACTTTATACATTTGCTATTATTATTTTCATACATTAGATGTGATCTATGTTCTGAGCACTGTACGAAAAAATAAGAGTTAGGCATAGGCTCTGCCTGGCTTATTCAGACTGAATTTGATAGACAGATAAGATCCAGAGATGAGTATATGATGGAAACACATTTTACCATATTTGCAAACTGATGAAGTTATTCTGGGGGGTAATGTTCTTTTACATTTTCAAGAAGGCGGGGAGAGGGAGGCCAACACTGTTTTCACACTACAATTCATTTTCATGAGGAGCAGCACTCAAATAGAAATGCGAAACTTGCAGGGAGTGGGGAGGGGAGACAGGGCAGCGTGCCTTCTGTGAAGCCAGAGTTCAATCAGTTAAGAGAGGATTATTCAGATCGGGGTCACTCATGCTTCTCACATCTTATGTTTGCCTCTTCCTCCTCTTGCCTTCCCAGCTGGTAGTCAATTCTGTGCATCCGTTCCTCAAACAAGGTAACAGCAGCCACCCAAGTACGGGGAAGGCAAAGAAAACCAACTCAAGTCCAAGGTAAACTGCCTCTGGGGGCCCTGAGAGTGTCTTTGCCCCACAGAATCTCTGAGGGGTCACAGGTTCAGGGGACCCTCTCTCTGTCTCCCTCTCAACTGGAGACACTATGATAATTTTCCCTGCATAAAGGGGAGAGGGAGAGTTTAGGAAGACCGCACATGGGGTTGGACACTTAAGCCCATGGAGCCTCGAGGTTGATGGGTGGAAGAAATGCATTAGGTGGTACTGCTCAACCCAGCCCTCCCTCCACCCTATACTCTTACTCATCACACATATTAGGAAAGACAGAACAGCATAGGGTCCCAGAAAGCTCTTTCTTTTCCCAAAGGAGATGTAATTGGTATATGGACTCCCCCAGTGGCTCAGCGGTAAAGAATCCGCCTGCAATGCAGGAGATGTAGGATACATGGGTTCTATCCCTGGATTGGGAAGATCTCCTGGAGGAGGGCATGGCAACCCGCTCCAGTATTCTTGCCTGAAGAATCCCATGGATTGAGGAGTCTGGCGTGCTATGGTCTATAGGGTCACAAAGAGTTGGACACATCTCAAGTGACTGGGCACACACACACAATTGATATATAACCTTGTAACTCAAGGTCAAGAGACCAGAAGTGTCAGTGAGGGTGCAGAGAAGACGGAGCCCTCGGACACGGTTGGTGGGCATGTAAATGGACACAGCCATGATGGGAAAAGCGCAGAGGTTCCTCAAGACGCTGAAAACGGAGTTGCCTTACAACCCAGCGGTCCCCCTCTGGGTGCCCATCCAAAGAAATTAGAGCGAAACAGGATATCAAATACACCATACCTCATCCTTAAAGAATAACAGTCTACTTCAGCTACCACCATTATTATTAGCTTAGATTTTTCTTGGGTGTTCGGCCCTTTGAGGAGTTAAGAAGCTGCTGCAATAAAGGTAGACTAGCATATCTACACTTGAGATGTCCTTAAATCCTGCGTTTCCTCTCTGTCCCTGAAGCACATGATCAGAACAACAACCTGGCATATCCCTGTAAACCCTGGATCAACACACTTTCACCCTTGAGCCTCCGATACACTGGAAATTTAGAAAGAGGAACATGGGATTCTGTGGTGTCTCTCACACTGTAAATAAGTGAGAAAGGATCTCTGTCAATTGCAGTAAAATTGCACATATTCAGGACACAAATTGATTGAGACTTCAGAACAGGAGATGCAATAAGAAGAGTCCTGTTTTGAAGAACTGAGACAGAGTGAGCAGTGCTTTGAAAAGCGTTTCCAAATAAACCCATGGCTCTGAAGCCTGGTGTCGTCAGATATGCCGTTGCCTTACTTCTGGTAAGTATGGGGGGAAATGTTCCAGGCTGCTGGAAGTTTAAAACCAGTCTGGAAGATTGATGGATTATGGTCTAACTTACATTCCTTTCCAAGCAAGGAAAGAATTATTTTTAAAAAACCACCTGACCCTGAATCTGTTTCTATTAAATGCCAATGCTTCCATATTACCAGTGAGATCTTAATAGAAATGATGGGGCATTACATCATGTCATGCAGGCACCAGAAAACTCTTTCTCTTATTTCTTTTGTGTTAGGAAAGAAGCATTCCTAAAGAAAAGATGTGTTCTCTTTATAGCATCCGTTACAAACAGTCCCGAAGACCTGCCTCTCTAACATCTTTCTATCTCTGTTTCTTTAACCACTTTGTTCTTTCTGATACAATCTATTTGACTCTCAACATTTCAGTTTACAAAGAAACATGAATCATCAGGGGGACGGAAGAATCAAAATAACTTTTTTATTCCTTACATGCCTATCAAGACTGCTTTAGAGCAAATGTAGCCATGGGATATGGCTTGAGCAGGCAAGGCAAGTTAAGAGTGATGATTTATTTTTCATGAACTGGGTGATTTATTTGAGCATTTTATCTTCTCCTATCTGTTTCTTCATCTGCTAAATATTTTTTTCTTCAAAAACAGAGTGTAAGTGAAAAATACAGCACATTATTACCCTAATATGCCTCATCAATAAAGTTAAAATATATGCTGCAAATTAGAAATGTTTGGAAACGGATCTAATGAATGCCGACTGTGAAAGTTCGTAATTTGGGGGAATGGTCAATGCCAGCTTTGGGAAACAGTGTTCAGCACTTGAGTTTATATTCCTCCTGCTTGTTCTGTGGCATTTCCACCTGTCTCTCTGCATCTCTACTCAGGAGGACACTACACATGTTGGATTAGGCCCACACTGCTCCGGTACTCTTGCCTGGAAAATCCCATGGGCGGAGGAGCCTGGGAGGCTGCAGTTCATGCAGTCGCTAAGAGTTGGACACAACTAAGCGACCTCACTTTCACTTTTCCCTTTCATGCATTGGAGAAGGAAATGGCAACCCACTCCAGTGTTCTTGCCTGGAGAATCCCAGGGACGGCGGAGCCTGGTGGGCTGCCGTCTATGGGGTCACACAGGGTCGGACACAACTGAAGCGACTTAGCAGCAGCAGCTTGAACTTAATTATATCTACAAAGATCCTGTTGTCAAATAATGGACATGAATTTGGGACACTGTTCAACCCAGCATGGCTAGTCCCACTCTGGGCTTCCAAGGTTGCTTTTCTCTCTAGTAACCAGCTCCTGTGTGTTCTTGGCCTTCCCAGGACCACGACCACCCCGGGCCTGTGCTCTCAGGAGACCAGGGCATCAGACGGCTTTTTGATTTGCCTCTGCTGAAAAGGTCTGAGCACCTGGGGAACTTAGCATAAAGGGTCCCCAGGCTGCTTGTGGGCAGCCTGCTTCCTGGACACCTTCCCATGGTCAGAGGCCATCCTGCTTGGGAGAGGCTCACACAGGACCCGGTGTGGAACTCTCCACGCCTGTGGCTGCGGAAAGTCTCTTGGTGATTCTAGAGCTTTCTGAGGCTCTTTTTCCTATGGTGGATCTTTCCAAGCAAGAGGGTCCCTTTTGGTCTGGAAAGCCACTGAGAACCTAGGATATACTTGAAGAAAGGAGAAAAATGAGTTAAATTAAGGAAACAGGGCAGGGGTCAGGCGAAGAGAACAAAGTCTTTATTTAAGGAAGAATAATACAATTTATGAAATGCAAATTCTGGGAAGGATCCTTCCTGGCTGGACTAGAGACCCGCTCTCCTGGTTGCCAGTGTACTACCTCCATTCACCACATTAGTCGATACAAAAAGAGACACAAAATTACAGTATTTGGAACTGGCCCTCCCCAAACGTCTGGATCCATGACATTCAGCTACACAGAAAGAAATTTATTTAGCAGAGAGGAAACACTGCAGCTTTCAAAACATCCAAAAATCCAACCCACTGAGGAAAATAGAGATGATGGCTTACTTTGCATAATAGGCTCCAATGATACTTCAATATTTTTAGTAATTCATGCTTCTAAAATTTGATTTTTTTTTTTTTGCTATCTGGCAGCCTCAGTGAATCCTTGTCATATGACAAATCGAGGGAATTAGGACTCATTAAATATGGTGTTTAATAGAGGGTTACTGTGTAGCTCATCAATAGAGAATGGATGTAAACAGATTAAAATACGATGCACTAAACTCGATGTATTTGATAGTACAGAAGTCTTTGTAGGATCCTGAGGTGTGTAGCCTGAGACCATGCTGTGAACAGTGGCCAGAGCTCCACCCACAACGTTCCCTTTCCCACGTTGACTCCTTACCGACTGGGTCAGCCTGCAAGAGCAGGCGTGTGGGCCCTTGGGTCGGGGGGAGAGACCAGGGCTGCCGCACAGACTAAAGCGCGTTGGGGCTGGAGTCTGTCGCGACAGAAACAGCAGCGTTCGTCCAGGGCTGTTTGCCCAGACACTTCCAGGCGTCAGCCTCTAACGCTGTCAGTGACCTTCAGGAGTAAATATTATAATCGTCCCTGTTTTTATCCCTGAGGTGACAGCAGCAGAGGGACTGTGAGTAACGCAACCCCAGGCCCCGGGCTGAACTGCGGACTTGCAGCTGACCCAGCAGCTCCTCACCGCAGTCCTCACCGCGGTCCTCACCGCGGTCCTCACCGCCGCCCTGCCTGCCCCGCCCACCCTGCGAGCCTCAGCTTGGGCCTTTATGCTTCCCCAGAGTCTCCCCAGCTCCTGCCTCTGCCCCTCCGTTCCTTCCTCCGTGTTGCAAACCCTTATTTTCCTAAAGCCGGAAGAGCCGTCCCGCCAGCTGATGACCCCAACTGATGTCACCATGATTGAGAGCGCTCGTGGATTGGCGAGTTACCGTCTGACTGCTGTCCCTCAGAAGCCAGGCCCTTCTTATCCTCTGATGGACCCCTCTGCCAAAGGCACAGCCGAACGTGGAGCTGTAGCCATTGATAAATATCCAGGGGATGGACGTGGAAAAAGTGAACAAAAGAAAAAATTCACCTTCCGCTCAAGAATCTAACATTTTCATATTAAAATGTGACAGGGGCACAAACGATCCTTCTCACATCTGTTGAGGACGGGGCCGTGCAGAACCTGGCAGCCTGCACTGTGACAGGTGAGATGGGAGGAGATGAGTGCCTAGGAGGAGACTACCTTCCCGAAAGGAACAGACGCTGGAACGTCAGACCCCGGTGGTGGTGTGGGGGAGGAATCTGGCCCTGTAGCCCCCGGGGGCCCCAGGGAAGCTGGTCAGAGGGAGCAGGGTCCAGCCGAGGAACAGAGAGGACCAAAGCAGTGAGGAAGGCAAGCGCTCGGCCCTGCAGAGGGGCCCCGGTGGATGGAGAAATGGTCTCAGACAACGTTCTGAGGCTGGCGTGCTGCTTCCAGAGGGGCTATTGGGCTTGGAGCCTGGTAACCAGCAGAGGTGAAAGAACAAAGGTGGTTGTTGTTTGGTCATTAAGTCGTGTCCAACTCTCTACGACCCCACGGACTGTAGCCCACCAGGCTCCTCTGTCCATGGGATTTCCCAGGTAAAGAATATTGGGGTGGGTTGCCATGTCCTCCTCCAGGGGATCTTCCCAACCCAGGGATTGAACTGGCATCTACCTGCTTGGCAAGCAGATTCTTTGCCACTGAGCCACCTTAGAAGTCCCAGAAGAACAAAGTAGTGTTCTAGAACTCCAGCCTGGAAACGCAGTTCTTTAACTTAAGTTGGTTAGTAGTTGTCGTCATGGGTGGGTTCAGTGGCTCCCTTGAAGTTGAGGGACGATTCTGCCTCCCTGGGAGGAGGGGGCACACTTGTCTCCCGTGTCTGCTGTTGTCCCGTTGTACGTACTCCCCCAAAAGATTTACTGCAGCTTCCAAAGAAGAACCAACGTTCTCTCTTGCCTTAAGGATCTAATGCAAAACTATTTTTTTTCTGCAAAATCCATTTTTAAATTTCCTTTTTTACAGAATCGTTTTAAGTGATGGAAAATTTGGTGATGCATTCTCCCCAGGGACTCAAGCAGTGTATTTTTGAGGCTGAAAAAGAAGAAGCTCTCGACAACGACCAGCACATTTCAACCATGGAAGGTATCTAACAAGCATGGACTGAGGATGTTTTTCATAATATTTTCATCTTTATTGTGAATGACAGTGATAGCATGTCCAAAGAAAGTGCGAAAGCAGAGGAATGTCAGGGGAAGTTTTTTTTTGTCAGTGGCAGTGTCTCCTGCACTTGCATGAGACCTGTTATGATGTCAATGCAAATGCAAGTGCCATTACAATGTCAGTGTGAGATTTCTCCCCTTACTTTTGTCAGTTTCAATTAGATGCTTGATGTTACCATAATGCAGTTTCTGCCCCTCCCCCACACTTAATGTACTTCAATTCTGAAAGTTACCACGTTTAAGAACCGTGCTCTATTTCTTAATGGCACTCCACAATGAACCCGTATTAAAAAGTAATACATTTTCCATACAGAAAGGAATATAAAGTAAGTTCCATAAAAGTACAACACACTTACATTTTAAAGTATATAACATTAAATATATTAAAAGCACATTGTGTCACACCATATATATTAAATACCTTGAAAAAAGCCGGCTTTGCAATTTATTTTAAGTACATGAGAACTGCATTTAATAAAATGTTTAAAATATAATTTATTACGGTAACAATTTATTAATAATGATAACTAAATGCTCTTGAAGAGGTTATTCATGAAAGAACGGTTTGTCAAAAGAAAAGACTTTTTCCATTCTAAAGATAAGGGCAATAGTCAGAAAGGCATAAATTTTGCCCTTCTTGGTAATTTAACAATTCTAAAAGAAGCATGCACATTAAAAACCTTTCCCATAACTGTTATTTTTAAAGCAGAGACACTGCTGGAATCTGATTCTGTACATAAACTGATCATTTATTCTATCGGGCTCCCTTTCTGCCTGCAAAGAGTGACACAGAGAGCCCCCCTTGCCCCGAATGTAAATACTAGCTCCTGATTTAAGTGATAGTCAGTTTGTGCTGAAGCCCGGGTATAAATATTTTACATATTGTATAACATAAACATCATTACAGCCCGTCCTCTGGGAGAGCTGGTACGCGTGGGAGATTTGTCAGTGCCTGAAGCTCAAAGCCATGGTAAGAATGTCAGAGATCTGGGATGTGTCACTTTGAGCTTTGCATCCTGTGTATTTATTTCACTCAGGCTGGTCTGTATAAAGTGCCATAAAAGGTACATGCCATACCCAGATGATGATCTGTTCCAGAGGAATGGCAGATCCTGGCCCCAGAGGCAGGCGAATCCCACAGGCTTGAGAGGGGACCCCAAAACGAAAAGACAAAGCAAAGAGGGAAGTGAAGCGTGTATTGACAAATAGTTAAAATTCCCAGATTCTTTTAGGAAACTTAGGTTTAAAACTGAGAGAAATCTCATTATGATTGTTTTCTCTTGATAGATTGTAACCTGCATCCCAGAACAACAACAACAAAACCAGGCATCATGTTAACAATAGACCCAGCCTAGCAGAGGTGTGAATAAGACATGGAAAATTCAGTTATGTCAACAGGATTTGGTGTGCAGTATTCTTCTCCTGTACAACTCAATGACTGCAGGCATGAAAGGAGTGCTTGGGGAAAAAAATGTAAGAATTGATAAATGAAATAAAATATTTAGGACTGCCTGGTTAGCAGTCTGTTTTTGTTTGGGTTGCTACCAAGCTAAGAGGAGTCAGTGTTTCAGAAACAGGCAGTGGCTGCATGGCCCTCACAACAGATCATTAATGTTCCAGAATTGCTAAACTGGGGCTCTGAAATTTCAAAAGGTGGAGGTTTGCTTCAGGTGCCATCAACTTCCATAGATGCTGATAAGAGCATCTGTCAACTCAACTCATCTGTTCTTGTCACTCGCAGAGGGACCAAGGACCTTGCTTGCAGCCAAGAGCCTTGCGTCTTCATAATGGACGTTCCCTGCAGACCTGGCCAGTTTGAGAACCAGAGGAGATTGCTCAACACAAGAATCCAGAAGGAGTAAAACACTGCCAAATGTTTCATCCATGGATCATTTTCTCATTAGTCAGACGTCCATCAGCTGATGACTGGGTGAATAAAATATGGTATTTCCACACAATGGAATGTTATTTGGTGATTAGATGGAATGGTGTATTGACAGATGCTACAGCAGCATGAACTTTGAAAGCATTTGTTGTTCAGTCGATAAGTCATGTGCGACTCTGCGATCCCACGGACTGAGGCACATCAGGGTTTCCTATCCTTCACTGTCTCCCAGAGTTTGATCAAACTCATGTCCATTGAGTTTGTGATGCCATCTAACCATCTCAACCTCAATCTTACCCGGCATCAGGGTCTTTTCCAATGAGTCAGCTCTTTGACTCAGAGCTTCAGCTTCAGCTTCAGTATTTCCAATGAAAGTATTATGCCATGGGAAAGAAATCTATCACAAAGGACCACATGTTTTATGATTCTGTTTATAAAGAAAAGTCCCAAACTGGCAACTCTATAGAGACAGAAGGTAGATTGGTGATTTTCTAGGGCTCAAGGGGATCATGGCTTGGGAGTACAGAGTCAAGAACAGAATCTAAAATTGTGATGGATGCAAATATACGTGAATATACTAAATGCTCCTCAATTCCATACTTTAAATTAATTGTGTGGTCTCTGAATTATACACCCAATAAAGCTATTGGGTGTATAGCTATTTTTTCTATTTAAAAATAGAAAAAAGTTCAGAAAGTAAACCTATAGCAGTTAAGACCAATGTAACTCAAACTGGTTCCAGTAAAAAAGGAAGATTCTAGTCTATCCAATTGGAAGGCCAAGAATGAAATGAACTCCAGGCGTACCTGAATTCCCAGTTGAGAAAATAACAAGACTCTTCCATTCTCCATCTTGCAGCCTTTCCCTTCTTCTGAAAGGTTCAGGGGGGCTTCTGGAAGCTCTCTGCTCCCTGAAGTAGCTCCATAGCTCACCACCTTGAAGCTGCAGATCTGTCAAGAGAAGCCAAAGTCACTTTCCAAAGTGATCCATAAAAATAGCACAAGAATTAGAGTTCGGCAAGGAGTGGGCCCCTGGAAGGGAGTGGGGCAGCAGTAGGGCGATCGGTTGCTGGGTGAAAAGTAAAAAATGATGGATACAGATGAGAGCTGAAAGATACATAGATGGATGCATGTCCATCACATAGGTTTTAAAGAAGCTTCCCAATAGCATACTAAAGTATACTGTGCCAGAATGGCATACTTTTAATTACTGTACACCTTCAATATGCTTTATGTCATATAGAAAAAAATTACCTCTCATAATCATGATACTTATCTCCCAGACCATGTTTAGATTTTCTTCTGGATTGTGTGAGAGGCATACTTCTTATAAAATTTTATAAGAAAGCAAAAGTGAAAGTCGCTTAGTCTTGAGTCGCCAGAAAAGCCCAATAAGAACAGAGTATTGGAAAAAAGCATAATTCAAGGAGAGAAAAATTTGCAAAAGTATGGAAAATTCTCATATTTTGGTAGATTAATTTTTCCCTACTTGGTAAGTATTATACATTACTTTTGTTCATAATATTTACTGTTTCTGTTTCTCTGCCTTGTGTACTTTCATTTTCTACCTCAATCTCTTTCTCTTCTTTTCAGTATCAATATTTGCCAAGTGAAAGTGAAAGTGTTAGTTGCTCAGCCATGTCCAGCTCTTTGCGACCCCATGGACTATAGCCCACCAGGCTCCTCTATCCCTGGAATTCTCTAGTCAAGAATACTGCAGTGGGTTGCCGTTCCCTTCTCCAGGGCATCTTCCCAACCCAGGAGGATTCTTTATCATCTGAGCCACCAGGGAAGCCCAATATTTGCTAGTATTTGCTAATTTTGATTTCTTAGCTTTACAAACTACTCTTCTGGCTTTGATGACATTATTTAAGTCGCTTTAAGTGTTTGTCATTCATTATTTCGTTTGATTCTCTTGACAAGCCTTTAAGGTAGATAACTTATTTGCATATTACAGGTAAGGAAACAAGGCAAGTCCCACTGCTGCTGCTGCTGCTAAGTTGCTTCAGTCATGTCCGACTCTGTGCGACCCCATAGACGGCAGCCCACCAGGCTCCCCCATCCCTGGGATTCTCCAGGCAAGAACACTGGAGTGGGTTGCCATTTCCTTCTCCAATGCATGAAAGTGAAATGTGATAGTGAAATGTGAAAGTGAAGTCGCTCAGTCGTGTCCAACTCTTCGCGGCCCCATGGACTGCAGCCTACCAGGCTCCTCTGCCCATGGGATTTTCCAGGCAAGAGTACCGGTAAGGAAACAAGGCAAGTCCCACAGTCATGGAGAATTTTCAGCCCAGCCAATTTTGTTCTCAAGTCAGTTTATCTGAGTGCTGGGCCGTTTGGTCACTTATGTCAATTCCACTACTTATGTATAATTGCATTATTTTCACACTCAACTTACTTTTGCCTCATAACTTGTGGAATGTTGAGCATATCATGTTGAAATTTCTTATACTTGTTTTTCTATTATTTAAAACATCTTTCCCTGTAGTCCCCCGGACCAAGTCATTAGCATAAGAGAAACATTATTTCGGACTGTGTGGACCCACTGGCTGACCTTTGGCTCCTCTCGAGCACCTGGGTTTGCTGGAATCTGGGCTTAGCTGAGCTCTGAGGAGGACGGGAGAGCAAGGGTGGCTGGCCTCTGGGGCACTACCACCCTCCTTGTCGGGTCTAGCATAGACAGTTTATATGGTGACTGGCTCCTGAGAGTGTGACTACAGAAGCTTCCAGGCCTTTTAAAGACTAGGCCTGAAATCAGCACTGGATTGTTTCATTCTCCGGTTAAGCAAGCCACAGGGCAGCTCAGATGCAAGAAAAACAATGCTTCATTGGAATTAAAACCAATGATTAGTTTCCATGAATCATCAGTTGCCTTTGGGACCATATTTTACAAGCCATAAAAGAAAATTTCTTTTGCATCATTAAAACCAAAAATGCCAAGCAATCATCCCTTTCTCCCCCAGGAATCCCCACAGCATTACCAGAGTAAATCACACATAGGTTTCACAAATATTGGTTGAGAAAGACTCTTGGCTGTTTTCAAAACAGCCTCAAAGAGCAAGCATTTATTACTGCTCATCACCAGAGGAGTGTAGTAAAGGCTTTACCTGAAAGAGAAGCTGTGGAAACGTGTGAAGGATGGCACGTGACTTCATAAATGGATATGCAAGGAGATGATCGTCTGCCTGGACAAATGTTTGCTTTGGGGGTGTTTGGTTTAAGCCTATTCCTCAAGTTAAGTTTCATATCCTCTTGAAACAGTTTTCATCAAGTTCGGAAACTGACATGCCTCATGCCTCTCACATTTCTATCTGTAATGCTTCTGTTGATTTATAAATGATTTATTTATCTGGCTGCACTGGGTCTTAGTTGCAACACATGGGACTTTTCATCTTCATTGCAGCCTACAGATTTTTTAGTAGTGGCATGAAGGATTTTAGTTCCCTGACCAGGGATCAAACCCAGGCCCCCTGCATTGGGAGTCTTAGCCACTGGACCAAGAAGTGGTCCGACCAAGGTGCTCCCTACTTCTGTTGATTTTTAATCTATCATAAAATTGTTTTAGTTATTCTCCATGGCAACCACTCCAGAGGATCCCCACAGACAGAAGAGCCTGGGGGACTACAGTCCATGGGGTCACAAAGAGTCAGACACGATTGAGTGACTAAGCACAGCATGGCATGCTATTTTAAGAAAAGGAAAAGTAAAAATTATCTTTTCCTTTATAATTTACCTGTCCTATTAAAAGCAAATGATAAAATTTTAAGTGTTAGAATTTAAAAAAATTTCCTTGTTGCCTCCTACATCTTGGAAAGTTGAATTTCCTTTTTTTTTTTTTTTTTTGCCTTTACTTTCTTATTTTTACACACTTATGCCATTTCCTGGCTTGGTCTTTAATGATCTGGTCTGATTCTCCCTTAGCATGGTTTTCTAATTTACATTTCAGATCTCTGGCTAGCTCTTACCTAATTAAGAACCATCTAATGGGGCTCAGCAACTTCTACCATAAAATGTTCCTAGAGTCATCGAAGCCTAGGAGATGCCAATTATTGTATGAAAAGAAGCTTTATTAGGTCTTAAAAGTTGCCTTTGAGGAAACATAATCTTTCGTACTTATCTAGGCTATAAAGAAGAAATCAAATTATTTGGATGATTCCTAGATGAGTAGGCGCTTTGTCCATTGGTCTGGTGATCAGGACCAGGTATCCCTTCCAACCCCAAATAGAGGGAGACCAAGGCGGGCTGGGGGGACCACCTGTTGTCTGGGTTCCTAACAACCCAGCAAGTTCATGGCGAGTTACTATGTCAGGAATAATGAGTCCCTGGTGCCACGAACACAGTGACAGCAGCTAATGAGGCGGAACAGTGTGTGATGAAACAATGACATTTTTTTGAAGTCAGCAATCTGAGCTAGAGATCAATAAGTGTTTTCCAGGGTTAATTTACTGGTCACCATTACTGACACGCCATTAGAGCCGAGGATGAGTGCAGGGGTTCAGGAGGGGGCTTCATCTAGATAAGTGTTAAGGACATCAGAGGTTTATTTCAATAATCTGAAACACTGAGCATTAATCGTCGCCCATCTTCTTCAGGGGTCCGAGCACCCTTCAGTCAATTAGCCTTGCCCTCGCCCACACCATCTGATCCTCTCTCAGCCTGGATCCAAGATTCCATCCTGCTCGGCTGGATCTAGACAGGAACACTTAACGTCTACCTGCACTTATATAGGTTTCAGGGTTGAATGACTCCTATTTCTGTTTGGGGAAATGGTAACCAAGAGACTCATTTCTTTCTGTAATAGATATTGTATTATATTGTAGGGTTGTGCTGCGTATAAATCAGATAAAATTTAGAGTACCTGGGCTTTTGTCTTGCCTTTTTTCATGAGCTCAGAGTTTGAATCCAATAGAGTCTTTTCACCTCTCTGTGCCTCAGTGTATCTATCTATGAAACAGGGATAATCATATGTGCATGCATGCTAAGTCACTTCAGTCATGTCCAACTCTTTGCGACCCCATGGACTGTGGCCTACCAGGCTCCTCTGTCCATGGGATTCTTCAGACAAAAATACTGAAGTGGGCTGCATGCCCTCCTCCAGGGGATCTTCCTAATCCAGGGATCAAATGCATGTCTCCATGTCTCCTTCGTCTCCTGCATTGTCAGGTGCGTTCTTTTTTTTTTTTTTTTTTTTAGGTGGGTTCTTTACTACTAGCGCCACCCAGGAACCACAGGAATAATTATAATCACCTTGAAATCACAACTGGAGCTCATGCAATAAAAAAGAATGTTTATTGAACCCTTGTTAACTTACTCTCTAGGCACTGAGATAAATGTTTTCCTTGAGCCATCAGTTAAAATATGTCATGACTCCAGGTGGTCAATTCTATCTTTACTACTGTTCCCAGACAAAGAGGCAAAATGCTTAGGGTAGTTGAAATCTTCTTCCTATGTCAGTCCTTTGAAGTCTTTATTTTATTAATGTATTGCTATATATACATTAATACAGTTTTCATTCCAATCCCAAAGAAAGGCAATGCCAAAGAATGCTCAAACTACTGCACAATTGCACTCATCTCACACACTAGCAAAGTAATGCTCAAAATTCTCCAAGCCAGGCTTCAACTGTATGTAAACCATGAACTTCCAGATGTTCAAGCTGGATTTAGAAAAGGCAGAGGAACCAGAAATCAAATTGCCAAATCAAATTTCGATGATTTGTTGGATCAGCAAAAAAGCAAGAGAGTTCCAGAAAAACATTTACTTCTGTTTTATTGACTACACCAAAGCCTTTGACTGTGTGGATCACAACAAACTGTGGAAAATTTTTAAAGAGATGGGAATACCAGACCACCTTACCTGCCTCCTGAGAAATCTATATCCAGGTCAAGAAGCAACAGTTAATACTGGATATGGAACAACGACTGGTTCCAATTGGGAAAGGAATATGTCAAGGCTGTATATTGTCACGCTGCTTATATAACTTATATGCAGAGTACATCATGCGAAATGCTGGGCTGGATGAAGCACAAACTGGAATCAAGGTTGCTGGGAGAAATATCAATAACCTCAGATATGCAGATGACACCACCCTTATGGCAGAAAGCAAAGAAGAACTAAAGAGCCTCTTGATGAAAGTGAAAGAGGAGAGTGAAAAAAATAGATGGGGAAACAATGGAAACAGTGGCTGACTTTATTTTGGGGGGCTCCAAAATCACTGCAGATGGTGATTGTAGCCATGAAATTAAAAGACGCTTACTCTTTGGAAGGAAAGTTA
This sequence comes from Bos indicus x Bos taurus, assembly GCF_003369695.1. NCBI lineage: Eukaryota > Metazoa > Chordata > Mammalia > Artiodactyla > Bovidae > Bos > Bos indicus x Bos taurus. The sequence goes on from NC_040099.1 coordinate 3,156,523, forward strand.
TGAGCAACCTAGATAGCATATTCAAAAGCGGAGACATTACTTTGCTGACAAAGGTCCACCTAGTCAAAGCTATGGTTTTTCCAGTAGTCATATATGGATGTGAGCGTTGGACTATAAAGAAAGCTGAGCACCGAAGAATTGATGCTTTAGAACTGTGGTGTGGAGAAGACTCTTGAGAGTCCCTTGGACGGCAAAGAGATCCAACCAGTTCTTCCTGGAGGAAATCAGTCCTGAATATTCATTGGAAGGACTGATGTTGAAACTGAAACTCCAATATTTTGGCCACCTGATGCAAAGAACTGACTCACTGGAAAAGACCCTGATACTGGGAAAGATTGAAGGCAGGAGGAGAAGGGGATAACAGAGGGTGAGATGGTTGGATTTCATCACCAACTCAATGGACGTGAGTTTGAGCAACTCTGGGAGTTGGTGATGGACAGGGAGGCCTGGTATGCTGCAGTCCATGGTGTTGCAAAGAGTTGGAGAAAACTGAGTGACTGAACTGAACTGATTGTTATAATCCTTATAACCCTTATGCCTTCGAGTTGATCTGTAGCATCTTGAAAAAGAATTTTAAATGCCCTGATTACAAATGACTCTTCAAACAACCCAATTATGCCATATAGGTGACAACACAGTGCTGCAGAAAAGTGAGTAGCTTACAATTGTCTAAGTTGAAATCTAAAACTTGCCATGTTCCTGAAGTCTGAAATACCAGGAGTGGAGCCAAGTTACTTTTGCATCAATAAAAAGAAAAACAGGGTACCAGCTGAGAAGAATTATTTAATCTGAATTATGGGGAGCAAACAGTTTTCATAACTTTAAGCGTTGCTATAAATCAAAAACAACAAAGGGAATTTAAAGTGACATCTGCCAATAGTTGTAACACACTATGTCCTAAAAGGTGAATTTGACCTAAAGGTATTTACATATATATGAAGAATATAGTCTTCTTAATAAATATTAAAGGTGTATATTTTACATATGAATGCACGTTTATATACTATGAGTGAGTGAGTAAAGTGAGTGAAGTTGCTCAGTTGTGTCCGACTCTTTGGGACCCCATGGACTGTAGCCCACCAGGCTCCTCCCCCATGGGATTCTCCAAGCAAGAGTACGGAGTGCGTTGCCATTTCCTTCTCCAGGGGATCTTCCTGACTCAGGAATTGAAGCCGGGTCTCCTGCATTGCAGGCAGACGCTTTAACCTCTGAGCCACCAGGGAAGCCCATATAGCTGACTCACTGGAAAAGACCCTGATGCTGGAAAAGATTGAAAGCAAAAGGAGAAGAGGGTAGCAGAGGATGATATGGTTGGATAGCATCACCAATTCAATGAACACGAACTTGGGCAAACTCTGGGAGATATAGAGGGACAGGGAGCCCTGGTGTGCTTTGTCCATGGGGTCACAGAATCAGACATGATTTAGCAACTGAACAACAAATGTATAAATACATTTAAAAGGAATACATTCTTTTTAATAAAAAAGAATAAAAATTTGATATATATTAAATAAAGAATAGATATTAAATGTATTTAAGAAGAATCAGGTCTTTTATCCAAATTTCTGGAGAAAAAAAGAAAGACAAAGAGAAAGAGAGCAAGGATTAAAAGGTGCTTCCAGGAAGGATGAAGAGTTTCAGAGCTCATCATGAACGTTCATGAAGTACGTCAAGAGGAAAAGTCTCAGTGTCAGAATTACTGATCTGCTGACCCTCTGGTGGTACAGTGACCCCTGAAATAACACCTTCTGGCGATTCTTCTGGGACTGATGACTACTTGTTCCAAAGCAAGATGCTTCTCACCCAGATGCTTCTCCCCACAGTCAACAGTTCAATTGTTCTTATGTTAATTAGAACTGGAATTCATTAGAGAGATGCAAAGACCTCTCTGAATGGGAGACATTTAAGGCAGTAGTTTAAAAAATGGAATAAGACTTAAAATCCCAAATGGCAAGACCCACACCCAGATATCCATGACAGACAGAAATAGATTGTACAAACACAACCCAGATTTCAAGCGATGATTGCAAATCAATGGTGTGGTAGCTCCAGAATATAACCATAACTCAACCATTAGTAAAGTATATTAGAATTGCTACCAAAATAGCAAAATTTATCAAAATGAGGATGCAGCAGCATTAAGAAAAGTAAACCAGTTAAAATGTGTTTTATAATTTAGTTTTCTGGACGATAAGATACTTGAAATATAAAATAAAATAATGGCCAAAGTTTAGACATTGGGGGTATTATTGACCGTAGCATTTCAGCAGAAACCAGATAATGAGTCCAAAAGAGAATCAAATACAAGCGGCTATTGGCGGAAGCAATACTCTGATGATGACTTGGCCTTTCCTGGGCGTAAAAGGGCAGGACAGAACAGACCATATGGTGTCCTCCTGACCTTTCATGTTTCTGTGTAACTCTGTATTAACAAGGCAACAGCCAGTCTGAGGAGAGAATGCCATCTGGTGCTATAGAGATATGGAGCAGGATAATCTATTAGATGGATAATAAAGGCAAGGCTGTTGGAATGATACCCACCTGCCCAGGAACTATAAAAAGCCAGGTGCAGGACCTTGGGTTGATGTTGGCCCAGTTGTGAGCAGGGAAAGCACATCGATCCAATTTGCTAGGACTCTGTTTCTATAAAAGCAAAACGATCAATGTTTTCCATTGGATCATTTTCATAACGATGGAGAATAAGTTTGCTGCTTTCAGGTGGAACAGTCATTCTATTAAGGCCACCTATTGAAATGTGACATCACTGCAGATGGTGACTGCAGCCATGAAATTAAAAGATGCTTGCTCCTTGGAAGAAAACCTATGACAAACCTAGACAGTGTATTAAAAAGCACAGATATCATTTTGCTGATAAAGGTCTGTATAGTCAAGGGTACGGTTTTTCCAGTAGTCATGTACAGAAGTGAGAGTTGGACCATAAAGTAGGCTGAGCACTGAAGAATTGATGCTTTTGAATCGTGGTGCTGGCAAAGACTCTTGAGAGTCCCTTGGACAGCAAGAACATCAAATCAGTCAATCCTAAAGGAAATCAACCCTGAATATTCATTGGAAGGACTGATGCTGAAGCTGAAGCTCCAATATTTTGGCCACCTGATTAAGAGCTGACTCATTGGAAAAGACCCTGATGCTGGGAGAGATTGAAGGCGGGAAGAGAAGGGGGCGACAGAGGATGAAATGGTTGGATGGCATCACTGACTCAATGGACATGAGTTTGCACCAACTGTGGGAGATGGTGAAGGACAGGGAAGCCTGGTGTGCTGCAGTTCATGGGGCTGCAAAAAGTCAGACACGACTTAGCAACTGAACAATTCCAGGGTAGCTACGGAGTGAGTTCACCTTCCATGAAGCAATGCTGAGTTAGAATATGCATCTGCTAACCCCAACCTTCCACTCCATCCCTCCCCCAAGCCCCTCCCCCTGTTCTCTATGTCCATGATTCTGTTCCTGTTTCATAGATAGGTTCATCTAGTGTACAGCACAGAGAACTCTATTCACTATCCTATGAACTATAACAAAAAAGAATATTTTAAAAATATATATACATGTAAAACTGTATCACTTTGATGTACAGCAGAAATTAATACAACACTGTAAATCAACTATATTCCAAATAAAAATATATTGAAAAAACATTAAAAAAACCACTTTTAGTGAATTCCTAAACAGAAAACAAAAAGTTAAAAAAGAATATGCAAACATTTAGCCAAAGGAATTCCAGCAAAAAGTTTCCACTTAGGATAATACTTGAGATCATGACTTCAAGGACTTTAATGTTCTCAAGAAATATTTCAGGGCCAGGGAAAAAGATGGGTTTTCAGAATGAGGCATTGTTTCTGTCTGCAGCAAGCTGTCAAAGCTTTTGAAGGCGTTCTATAAACAAGGATGAAGCATTTAGGGAAACAGATTTATTGGAGCATTCCCGAGGATTGGAGAGTTTATCTAAGAGAGTAAACAAACAAAAGGTCCTGGTAGTGAAGCTGATAAGGAAGCCAGCACAGCCCTCCATATTCACCACACATCCAGGCCCTCTGCTGCTTGTGCCTGAGAAGGAACTAGCTAGACAGGTTTTCCAGACCCCTCTAAACATTCCTAAATCATTGCGCTCCCCAAATTACAGTCCTCAGGGGTCTCGTTTCATTTTCTGAAAATTGGTACCAGGCCACCATGGCTGATGAAATGAGGAGGGTATCCAAGCAACTATTGTGCTGTTTGATTAACGCTGAGAGGCTGCAGGGAAGGGCCCAGGCTCCAAGCGTCCCATCTGAGACCAGAGCCCAGGAAACCTCTGGGTTAGCCAGACTCCCAGGCTCTTGTTGCCCACAGATTCCATCTGATAATAATCTCATCATCTCCATCACCAGCCGGACATTTAACCAGTAATTTATCCTAATCCTAGGATTGAGCTGGGGGCCCTGAGCTCTGGCCCAGACTCTCTGATGAAACATCTGCAGGACTCTGGGAAAGACACTAGAACTTGTCTGCAGAATGGTGATGAAGTCCATCTATTTATTCAATTAAAATGTGCATTTATACCTATTATGTCCTGATAACTATTCTAAATGCTTGGCTTTGTATCAGGAAAATAACAGCAACCCAAAACACACAAAAATATCTGCCGCACAGTTCACTGTCTCTAGCAAGAGAAAACAGATAATAAAACTAAATTCATTCAATGAATAGATTACATATTAGGGCTTGAATTGTGCTCTTTCCCCCAAGAAAAGATTATTTGGGTTTAAACCCCAGTCTTCAGAGCGTGACCCAATTGGGAGAGAGCATGTTTACAGAAGGAATCAAGCTGAAGAGAGCTCATGAATGCGAGTCTTATTTTCAGCATGACTGGTGTCCTTGTAAAAGGGAAGTTTGGACACAGATAAACGCAGAGTGAGCACAGCGTGAAGACGTGAGGGGGATGCCGTTGGCACGCCGAGGCCATGGAGGATCGCTGCCGGTGGCCAGCAGAAGCCAGGAAAGGGCCCTGTAACAGAGACCTCAGAGGGAACTTCCGGCTCCAGAAGTGACAGACAAGACGTTTCTGTCCGTGGTGCATTGCTGCACCAGCCCCAGGAAACTGACACAGTGGACTGGAAGGTGAGAAACGCAGTACGTGAAGACCCAGTCCAGGTGGTCGAGGTGCTGGGGAGACCATGGTGTGAAATGAGCGGGGGTGCGTCTATACAGACCTGCCTAAAAAATGCTGGGATCAAGCAAGGACTCAGAGGACTTTAGGGAACTAGGCCGGGGGTGGGTGGGGAGTTGGGGGAAGCCACTTCTGCAAAGGGACAGGCTGGAACAGTGGCAGCCGTGTGCCTGGCAGAGTTGGGGGGCGGGCAGGGAGGCCGGTCAGGGGATGGGGAGGTGGTCGGGGGTCACAGGGATCCCCTGAGTCACACAGGGGAGTCTCCCCTGAGTGACAGAGGCACCACTGAAGGGTTGTAAGTGAAAAATCATACAAAGGTCTCCTTTAGGTTTGAAAAGAATAATTGGGCGCTCTGCTGACGACAGATAATAAGGAGAAAAAGAACTAGATGAGCCAGTTAGAGGTGAGAGTGGAGAAGGGGAGCAGGGAAGCTCCAGCAAGCTGGAAAGGCAGTGCCCAGAGGTCCTGAGGGGTGGATGGGGCTCAGGAAAAGAAGAGAAAAGCAGAAGGTGACTCTGGTGTCTTTGAACCATGGACCGAGGGGCTGTCACATCTGAGACGAGGAAGATCACTGGGGAGCAGGTTTGGGGTCGGGGGAAGGTCAGGGTTCACAGCTGGGCCCGCTGGGTTGAGAGAAGCCTGTCCCCCTCCCAGTTGAGATGGTCAGTGTGCAGCTGTGGGGGTGAGCCTGGAGTTGGCTGCACAGAGAGGAAGGCTGGAGACAGGAACCTGAGCTGCCTTGTTACATGCTGGATGTAAAGTCAGAACTACTGAGGACCCTGTGGATGGGAGTGAGAAGACCCTTCCAGTGTTTTTCAAGGTACAAGGTCAGAAAGGGTCTGGCTGCAGAGGGTGGAGAAAAGGTTTTCCTTGCCTTGTTTTTGCACGCTGGCTTCGACCCCTAATAGAAGGCTTCCTTGGTGGCACAGTGGTAAAGAATCCATCTGCAGTGCAGGAGTCACAGGAGATGTGGGTTCAATCCCTGGGTGGGGAAGATCCCCTGGCGAAGGAAATGGCAACCCGCTCCAGTGTTCTTGCCTGAAGAATCCCGTGCACAGAGGAGCCTGGCGGGCTACACAGTCCATGGGGTCACAAAGAGACATGATCAGATACAACTGAGCAGACACCACATACACATTGCCCCCTGAAGTGTGGAAATCTGACATCTCCCCTGCCCAGGAAGTGTCACCTACCGGCGCCCGCAGAGGCATTTCCCACAGGGAAATTTACCTGGGGCATTTCCCACAAGGAGTCACACGACTCATCACAGCCTTCTGTCACAGCCTTCTGTCTCTGGATAGGAGCGAGCTCCAAACCACCTTCACAACCACCATATAGGCTTTAAACCCCACTCACCTTTGGTGGGATTTCCTGGAACAAACCCACCCACCACAGGATTCCTCCAATTTCCAGGGCAGGCCTGGAAAGGCGGTTAGCTCCCAGGTGCCCCACGGAAGCTGCACAAACCAGGTGACGGCTGAGTAGCCCAGCTGGCATCGACCCCTGACAGCATCTGGCTGCCTGCACGTGCCCCCGTCAGAGGCCACAGTGTCTCTGAGCTGCCCTGGTCCCAGGCACACGGGAACTGCATTTTCTAATGCACTGCAAGAGGTGTGCCTGTCTCTGAAGCCAGGGGGGACCCTGCAGAATCTGGAAGAAGGCACTCAGCATATTTTGTATTTATTGGGGCCTCTCTAGCAACAAGCTGTGAGGTACAGGTCTCACCTCAATAATCCCCACAGCAGGCCAGGAGAGGGTTGGTAAGAATGCCAAGAGAGAGCAGAGAAATGACTTGCCTAAGGATGTGAGAGTTTGACTATATAGAAAGCGGAGCACTGAAGAATTGATGCTTTTGAACTGTGGTGTTGGAGAAGACTCTTGAGAATCCCTTGGACTACAAGGAGATCCAACCAGTCCATCCAAAAGGAGATCAGTCCTGAGTGTTCATTGGAAGGACTGATGCTGAAGCTGAAACTCCAATACTTTGGCCACCTGATGTGAAGAACTGACTCATTGGAAAAGACCCTGATGCTGGAAAAGATTGAAGGCAGGAGGAGAAGTGGTGACAGAGGATGAGATGGTTGGATGGCATCACCGACTCAATGGACATGAGTTTGAGTGAACTCTAGGAGTTGGTGATAGACATGGAGGCCTGGCGTGCTGCGGTTCATGGGGTCGCAAAGAGTCGGACACAAGTGAGCAACTGAACTGAACTGAAGGTTGTGGGTGAGTCAGTCCTGGGTTCAGATGACAGTCCTGGACTTTTGACTCCTAATCTACAGTTTTGTACCTTTCTTCAGAAACAGCATCTTAACAAAGGCTCTAAATTAGAGCATCTAATTTTCCTTATGGCACTCAGCCTGTCTCTTAACCTCTCCCTGCCCTGGTGTCTGAATCCATAAAATGGGTTGTATGACACTTGTCATCCAGGTTGTCACAGAAATGTTATGTGCATTAATCTTCCTAGTGATCAGATTGTTTGGAAATAGCTGCTGTATGAATTCAAGGTTAAGGTCAAGGTCAAAGAAAATGACTCACCTATTATACAATGCATTAGAGAAACACATTGGTTTTACTTGAATGGAAGTAAGAAAGGTGTACTGATCGGGAAGCTTTTGATAGTAGGCATTTTATTTCTCCACATGGGGCTAGTTTTCTAATGATGATATGTAGGTATCACGAAATACTTTAATTTTTTCAATGTCCAAATACTCTTCCAGAACCACCTTCCCATGTATTTGAAAGTGAAAGTGAAACTGTTAGTCTCTCAGTCGTGTCTGACTCTCTGTGACCCACCACGCCCCTCTGTCCATGGGATTCTCCAGGCAAGAATACTGGAGTGGGTTGCCATTTCCTACTCCAGGGGATCTTCCCGACCCAGGGATTGAAATTGGGTCTCTTGCATTGCAAGCAGATATTTTTTTAACTGTATGAGCCACCAGGGAAGCCCCATGCTTTTAGTTAGATGTAAATGATTGCATATAGTCTGATTTGTTTTTCAGACAAACTATGCTAGATTTATTAGTTTTGTGACATCACAGTTGTAATCAGGGGAAATGAAGGAAGACCACGGGGAAAGTTTTTTCATTCACTTCTCCTCCTCTGGGTGCCTGTCCCAGTCCATGGTCCTCTGTGGTTCCTAGAGCAGGGGTGAAGCGTGGATATACCCGCCCCCTCTGGGTCCCGTCTAGCTCCCTGTATCACTCTGGGTCGAGTGCTCAGGAGCTAATGGAGCCCACTGTGGAGTGTTTGCTTCTTCTGGTTGAGATCAAACATCTGATCTTTATCTGTGGTGACAGGCTTAATGCCTTTCTTCTCTGACAAATTTTCAGTTGAAGAGGAATGCAAACACTGGTATCGGTGCGGTTATATAAAGAACTCTTTTGCGCAAGCCAATATTGGCAGCTTGAGCCTTAATGCATAGCAGAACCCTGAGTAGCACCTCCTGGTAGAAGGAAAAATACAAAAAAAACTAAAACCCTGTACACCTTTTCCCAGCACTTTGATGGCTGTACTGGTATCTGATGGGGGCTGGATGTCACTTGGAGCTTTAGCTTAGACTAGCAGCATTGGGCTTCCCTGGTGGCTCAGATGGTAAAGAATCTGCCTGCAATGTAGGAGACCTGAATTCAATCCCTGGTTTGGTAAAATTCTCTGGAGAAGGGAATTGCAACCCATTCCAGTATTCTTGCCTGGAGAATCCCATGGACAGAGAAGCCTGGTGGGCTACAGTCCATGGAGTCTCAAAGAGTCAGATAGGACTGAGTGACTAGCTTTCACAGCAGCATTTAATCCCACCCTTCCCAGGGACGCTGGGTGTGCAGTTACACAGGGAGCAGATGAAAACACCAGAGAGGGCCGAATTCCTCAGAACTCCCCGGGGAATTAATTGGGTTTTTCTCTGGTCCTCAGAGTGGCTCTACCATTTGCAAATGCTAAGTTCTAAGCTCTTCCTTGGAGACATAACACTCTGAAAAGTACATTTGCCCATCATCTATCCACATGTCTTATGCAGGATGGACACAACTAATTTCAGCAGCTTTCTAAGTTGCATTTAAACTTCCCCACCAGGCCCTACGGGTCTCCAGAGGCCTGGAGACCACAGCATGGGAGACAAGGAGGGTGAAGTTGCTCCAGAGCGAGGACACACCAAGGCCCTGAACAGTAAGGAGTAGACCACAGTATATGGCAATATTTTAAACTGATTCTTTTTTCTTTTCTTTTTTTGCATTAAAATTCATGTGCTGGAAGGAAATTTGAAAAAAAAATTACTTGTTAGCAATTTCTGACTGTGGCTTGCATATCAAGTTCCCTAGAGAAAACTTAAATTCTAAATCCACAATAAAGCCTGAGTTAATAGGGCCATCAGAACAATGGGAAATGTAAACTAAACTTCTAAAAACGATTTTGGGGACTTCCTTTTTGGTCCAGTGGTTGAGAATCTGCACTTCCACTGCAGGGGACATGGGCTTGATCCCTGGTTGCGGAATTAAGATCCTGCATGTCTGCGAGGTGATGCCAAAAATAAACAAATAAATTTAATTAATAGCACCATCTTAAAAAACCTGTTTTTGTATAATAGTTTCAGTGTAAAATACACTGAAATCTTTGATATTTACTTCCTTGGTGGGATGGCCTTTTCTTTTCTCACCACCCTCCACATCAGTCACTTACATTAGAGTTTTTATTTAATGCTCCACTGTACTCTGCTTTCAGTCAAGTCCGACTCTTTTGCGACCCCATGGATTGCAGCCTTCCAAGCTCCTCTGTCCATGGGATTCTCCGGGCAAGAATACTGGAGTGGGTAACCATTTCCTCCTCCAGGAGATCTTCCCAGCCCAGGGATCAAACTGGCATCTCTTGCATCTCCTGTATTGCAGGTCGATTCTTTACTGCTGAGCTATCTGGAAAGTCCCCTTTATTTAATGAATCAGCAAATATTTATTAAGTGCCCACCGTGTACAGAGTAAACTGTTTGAATCCATTAGGAGGGAAGAAAAATCTGGATGGGAAGTGGTCTCTGCCCTTGAACCAGAATCTCTAACCATGTCAGCCATTCTGACCTCAGAGCACTTAGGTCAGAATCCCTAGTTGGGTGTGAGGCTTTGTGGCTGTTGACCTGATACTCATAGCATTTGGCAACCAATTGATGGGTTCCCCTTTCTCTTCATGCCCATGACCTCAGCAGATTATACCTTTTTAGGGAGTCTCAGTTGAAGTAGTAAGAAAATTCTTGTGTCCTTGAGTGACAGCAAGCTGACTCCTCCAATCCAACCACACCTCATTTTGGGTTGATTTCAGCCTGTTTGGAAATCAACTCTTACTGTATGAATCATCTCAGAAAACAAGACAATCCGTGCAGTTTGTTACCCTAGCCTGGCTCAGCCCCTCAGCACCCAAGCCCTCCAGCCCCTCCTGTTGACTGCTGGAGCTCAGAGTCACTCCAGCAAACTCTAGGGTTCTCAACCAAATGCAAGAAGCTTTACCTTTTGTCCTCAAAGGGTAACTCTGCAACTCCTTTGGGCTGGGCGGCTGCCCACTGCAGTGTCCCTAACTGGTCCCTGAGTGCTGGTGAACAAACGCCCTCCGCTAAACTGTCTTCTGATGAAGACCATTCAGGAATGAGAGGCTCCCAAAGGAAGAGCAACAGAGATCGGAACATAACCAATATCAGTGCTGTGCTAAGTCACCTCAGTCGTGACCAGCTCTGTGTGACCACGTGGACTGTAGCCCATCGGGCTCCTCTGTCTATGGGATTCTCCAGGCAAGAATACTGGAGTGGGTTGTGGTGCCTTCCTCCAGAAGATCTTCCCTACCCAGGGATCGAACCCACATCTCTTATATCTCCTACATTGGCAAGTGGGTTCTTAACCACTAGGGCCACCTGGAAAACCCAAGAATACTGGAGGGGGTGGTCATTCGCTTCTCCAGGGAATCTTCCTGACCCAGGGATCAAGCCTGGGCCTCTTGCATTGCAGGTACTCTTTACCATCTGAGTCACCAGTACATGTTTTTAATTGAATAAACAGGCAGATTTCATCACCATTTTCAGACAAGGTCTATACCTTTCCCAAAGTTCTGCAGATGTTTCATCAGAGAGTCTGGACCCAGAGCTCAGGGCCCCCAGCTCAATCCTAGGATTAGGATAGATCACTGGTTAAACGGTGTGTTTTTGACTCTTGATTTGGGACTTATGTTACTATTTTGGAAGTTTAAGTACTATATATATATATATATATATATATATATGCAACCCTTTCAGGATTGTCTCATGTCAGCTGTGGTGATACAGATGGTATCGACTTGTTGCACATTTCCTTAAATTTGTTCTGGAATTTAAGAATTAGGAGACAAATTCAGCAGAAATGCTGTGATCGTAAAAGTATTGAGTTAGGGTTCTGTTTTGTTATATAATGCCTTTTTCTAACATTACATGATTTTGTGAGTTTGGTAAATTACTGAACTATTCTATGTCAGGTTAGTTACCTGACATCAATGTTCTTACACTGGTGAGAGCAATACTGTATTTATTAAATAACCCAGGAATGGTAACATATACAATTTTATGAACTGTTGTCATCTTTTTAAGTTCTATATCATGACAGAGATTGTTGTTGAAGTAGTAACATACTTATTATTTTTATATTATTAAAGGATCCTATACTATAAAATCATATAGATTAGGGGATTTACAATGTTTACTTAAACAAGTGCTGGAGAAGACTCTTGGACAGCAAGGAAATCAAACCAGTCAGTCCTAAAGAAAATCAAGCCTGAATATTCACTGGAAGGACTGATGCTGAAGGTGAGGCTCCAATATTTTGGCCACCCGATGTAAAGAGATGACTCATTGGTAAAGACCCTGATACTGGGAAAGATTGAGTGCAGGAGGAGAAGGGGATGACAGAGGATGAGATGGTTGGATGGCATCATCAACTCAGTGGACATGAGTCTGAGCAACTCTGGGAGATGGCAAAGGACGGGGAAGCCTGGCGTGCTGCAGGCCGTGGGGTCACAAAGAGTTGGACACGACTGAGCGACTGAACAACAACAGCAGCTGATACATGCGTTTGCTCTCTGAGGTTGTGGTTGGGTCTTGGACACTTCAGACCCTTCCCTTGCTTGGCAGAGACGAGTTCGTATCACAGCTCATGTGTTGTCCCAAAACATTTCCAAGAAGAGAGAAAATGAATCCATTGTGGATGTTGTCTCTGATCAAAAATCTTGGTATGTTGACATTTTTATAATTTTAATAACTTTTTCCCTTTGGATTCCTCCTATGGGCCAAAAAGAGAAACATCTTTTCAGGTGGATATTATTCTTTATTGTGGTAAAATGTACATAACCCCAAATTTACACGTGTGCAGTTCGGTGGCATTAAATGAGTCACAGTGCTGTGCAACCGTCACGGCCATCCATTTCCAGAACTCATTCATCTTCCAAACTGAAACTCTGCCCCCCTTAAACAACCCCTCCTACCTTCCCCAACCCTGGGCACACCACCCCCCTTCTACTTCCATCTCTATGAATTTGGCTTCTCTAGGAACCTCAAGTATTAAGTGGAATCCTACAGTATTTTCCTTTTGCGCCTGACTTATTTCACTCAGCATCCTGTCTTCGACTTTTATCTGTGTTGTGAAAAGCATTCTTTTAATGGGAAGAAAAGTGAAAGGAAAAGAAGGAAAATCCAGAGTCATGGAGAATTTAAATCCTCTCTTATAAACATTTATGTTCAAGTAACTGATCCAAACCACATCTCAGCCTGTGGGAACTCTGAGGCTGGAATGCCGTGTGTTTCAGACCTCTGCTCACAGCCCTTCTCCCAACCAGACGAGCATCACAGTGAGGCCCCAACTGACTTTTTTGCTTCCAACTTTCTCTGTGAATTCCTGGTGGCAGTGAAGCAGCTTGACACAGCCCTCCAGCTCATGGTATTTCAAATGTTGCCTTTTCTGCATCAAGGGCCTTATTTGAATGTTTGATATACATACATCTTTACTTTGTTTTTACAAGAGGCATTTGGGCCAGGGTATAGAAAGGATACATCAAAGTGTCAAGGAAAGTCATTGGTTCACAGAGCTGTTTCTCAGGCTCTGTTTAGTCTTTGTCCCAGTTACAATGTGCACCTTAAGATCTGGCTCCTGAGAAGAAACTGTATATTACAGGCAACAACAGAAATGGGGAAAATCAAAGCTCACCTGTTTCAGTTCTATTACCCGTGTGCCTTACTCCTGATGGCCACCCAGTGAGGCCTTTCTGCTTTGCCTTATTCTTGCTAACTCTTTGAATTAAGCCTGGTACGAGTCTTGGTCTTTTAACTATATCCAACACAAATTATTCTTAACGGAAGCATTCCCTCCCAGCGTCCCCATGGAGATGGAAATAAGTGCCATGTGCCCTCTTCCTAGCCTATATTTTAATAATGCACTTATTTCATCTCACAGTATCTCTCCCATTCAACTGCAAACACCACTCATTTCCCCCCAAAATGAAGATCCACAGAAAACTCAGGCTTTCATTTGTCCTCTCCGTGATGTCGGGGAAAGACTACAGTGGGCGAGCCCTGGGACTCACTTCAGGGCCTGGGAGAAGGTGGATTCAGCCAGAGCTGGTAGAAGGTGGTGGTGGTGGTGTGTGAGTGTGTGTGCACACATGTGTGTGTGTACCCCTGTGTGTGCGTTGGTGGGTAGATGTGGGCGGAGTCAGATTCTAGAGAAGGCAGGACTCAACCATGATCGACAGCTGGCAGCTCCCGTAGGTCCAGTCTGGGGGCCCTGCACAGCCCTTTGACTACATGCGTTCTCATGCTCCTCTGCAGCCGTCTGGGGTGGAGCCTAGTCAGCAGGGGACCCTCCCTGCACAGGGACACAGGTATTGCAGAAAGCAGGGAGCTGCTTGACTGGCACCCACAAACTTTGCTCTCTCCCTAGAAGCATGATCATTGACGTGCTGGCGACAGGAATGCTGGACCGCCTGGATCCCAAACAATTACTTTCCTCAGCTGTTAGATTTTCAAACGTGATCTATCGAGTGATGCTGACAGTAGATTTTCTGCCGGCGATAAAGGTGGCCTGATTCACAGAATAATTACTGTATGCAAATGAATGTGATTTTCCTCTGCCCTTTTATGGATGACTCTGCTCTGCCATTCATCAGGGCCACAAATTTCACTTGGGAGAAGATGGATTTAAAGAGACAGGCACCCCTGGAGCTTTGCAGTGAACTTACTAAATCCACACTAAGTGTCCTCATAAACAGGCTTGCCTGTGCCAGAGTGGGGCTGCCAGACTCTGACCTTTTGATCTGTGGATTGTTGCTGGGAAAACTGTTGCGAAAACATCTGACTTTGTGTGCTCCCAGGTCAGGGGTGCTTTGCTGCTTGGAAGAGCTGCTTCTTCCAGGTGCAGGGTGATTGTATGTGTGGATCAGGAGAACCTGGTGGACCTCCCCACCACCCACTGAACCCACTTTGATGTTTATGCACCTGCAGGAGGGAACGGGAGGAGCGGAAAGCCCGTGCTCATATCCAGCGCTGGATCCGATGAAATTCCAGCTGAAGTGACGTGAAACAAGAGGTGGGTTTTTGTCTGACACTGAGGTGGAAGCAAAACAGACAGGAAAAGGAAGGAAGAAATGAACTGTTAGAAAAGCTTAAGTTCCACATCTTTGGGCCTGGTTTCTCAGGGACCTGGCAGCCTCCTCTTAAGTTGGTGGCATTTCTCTGTGAGCATCAGTGCCATGAGGACGTGGGAGGGGCGGGTTTGCCCTGGTTCCAGTGGGAGGTAAGACTGGCCAAGCCTGCAGGATGGAGTGAGCCGCCGGTCCCGATGCTGGGACCGGACCAGGCGGGCACAAGCTTGGGGAACATCCGAGGTCATCACGTGTCCCTGCTAAAGCCTCAGTTCCCCAGGTTTCCCCCAGCACACGGCGTGCACCTCATCCTCCGAGTGTGGAAAGAAGAGGACCCTGAGCCAGTGTTATAAATGGAAGTGCCCATCTGTCAGTGGGCTGTCTTGTTACTCATATTGTAACAATATATTGATGTCAGCACATCCAGAACGCACTTTCTTCCTCTGTCACTCACAGAAGAAAGGCAAGACATATCCATGTTTACCTGCGTGCCAGCAGCAGACGCCGCTGGAGGCCATCACAGCCTTCCCAAAATAGAGGCCCCTTGATACCGACTTTCCTGAGAGGACAGAACAGGTGAGCGGGGTCTCCAGGAGTTCCTTCTCTTCCCGGACCCAGCAGGTCTTCCCAACGGCTCACATGAGGGCCAGCACGTGACATTATTTGTGTATTTCTTTGATTTTTTTTTGCATATTTTTATTTAAATTAAAAAAACAAATTCATGTTAAGTGTTAAAGGTTACTTTTCATTTACCATTATTAACCATAACTATGTGGCTCAGTTGGTAACCAATCTGCCTGCAATGCAGGAGACCCAGGTTCGACCCCTGGGTCAGCAAGATCCCCTGGAAAAGGGAATGACAACCCACTCCAGTCTTGCCTGGAGAATCCATGGACAGAGGAGCCTGGTGGGCTACAGTTCATGGGATCACAAAGAGTCAGACACAACAGAGTGACTAACACTTTCACTTTAAGACAAAATTTTAGATCAGTTCTTGATTGTGATAACTTTTCATAGGAAAAGAAAATTTTCCGCCCTTCACAAATGATAATGATGAATGATACCTCTTTCTTTATACGAATTGTGCTATAATGTGGAAGGCTAATGTTGGAAAGGTGATTCAGTATTGGATAACCACAATTTATAAAGCAGCTTTAACCTGGCATACTACAGATTTATACAGTCGATAAAACATTTATTGAGAATTGCTTTTGTAGGTAGAAGGGGAAACAACCAGTTTCTCAAATGGAAATTTGAGAAATACTCTCATGAAAAACTAACTCAATTGAAAAAGTTCTAAATAACATACTTTTATAATATATGTTGATTTTTCATAGGTTTGCCAAAAATGGGTAATGACTTAGTATTTGGGAGGAGTCAACAAAAGTAAGGTTGCTTATACTTGTGTTGCTAGATTTAAATGCAAATTGACAGGTTTAACTTTGGTTAAAAAAAGTCCTGAGATATAAGTAACAATGTGAAGAAGACATAAGAAATTAATAACTGAAAGAGGGTTTTATAAAACAAAGTAACTTGAGTGGTATTAATTCTCAACAAGTTGACTTATTTTGTTTAGCAGGATTGTCCATCACCCTGTGTAATGGGTTGAATTATGTCCCCTGAAAAGAATATGGTGGGGGCCTAACTCCCAGTACCTCACAGTGGGACTTTATTTGAAGACAAGTCTTTAAGGTCATCAAGTTTAAAAAAGGTCATATGGGTGGCCCTAATCCAACATGGGTGTGTGCAAAGTCCCTTCAGTCATGTCTGATTCTTTGCAACCCTATGGACTGTAGCCCACCAGGCTCTTCTGGCCATGGAATTATCCAGGCAAGAATGTTAGAGTAGATTGCTGTGCCCTCCTCCAGAGGATCTTCCCAACTCAAGGACTGAACCCACATCTCTTGTGTCTCCTGCATTGGCAAGCAGGTTCTTCACTACTCATGCCACCTGGGAAGCCCTGTCCAACACGACTGGTGTCCTTAAAAGAAGGGGAGAATTGGATGGGGTTGCACACATGGAGAAGACTATGCCTCTACAAGCCAAGGAATACCAGAAATTGCCAGAAAACCAGAAGTAAGCAGGAGAGAGAGGGACCTGGAATAAATTCTCCTGGAGAATCACTAGACCTTGGACTTCCAGACTCCAAAACCATGACTGCATACATCCCTGTCGGTTAAGCTGCCCAGTTGGTGAGCATACTAATACCCCCTCCTGTTCTCACCCGCTGACTGAGACCTCCACCCTGCAGTTTTTGGGAAACCTGTCAGTCATATTCCATTACCTTTTGAGGCAACGCAGGACTGGCATCTTACTTTGTCACCCAGTCAGAGCATGGAGAAGAAACTGAGTTCCTCTTGGGGTGGAGGAACTCAGGTGGATCACCAAAAAAGCAAGAGAGTTCCAGGAAAAAAACATCTACTTCTGCTTTATTGACTATGCCAAAGCCTTTGGCTGTGTGGATCATGACAAACTGTGGAAAGTTCTTAAAGAGATGGGAATACCAGACCACCTGACCTGCCTCTTGAGCAATCTGTTTGCAGGTCAGGAAGCAACAGTTAGAACTGGACATGGAACAACACACTGGTTCCAAATAGGAAAAGGAGTATGTCAAGGTTGTATATTGTCACCCTGCTTATTTAACTTCTATGCAGAGTACATCATGAGAAACGCTGGGCTGGATGAAGCACAAGCTGGAATCAAGATTGCCGTGAGAAATATCAATAACCTCAGATAGGCAGATGACACCACCCTTATGGCAGAAAGTGAAGAACTAAAGAACCTCTTGATGAAAGTGAAAGGGGAGAGGAAAAATGTTGGCTTAAAACTCAACATTCAGAAAACTAAGATCATGGCATCTGGTCCCATCACTTCATGGCAAATAGATGGGTAAACAGTGGAAACAGTGACAGACTTTATTTTCTTGGGGTCCAAAGTCACTGCAGATGGTGACTGCAGCCATGCAACTAAAAGACACTCCTTGGAAGGAAAGTTATGACCAACTTAGACAGCATATTAAAAAGCAGAGATATTACTTTGCCAACAAAGATCCGTCTAGTCAAAGCTATGGTTTTTCCAGTAGTTGTGTATGGATGTGAGAGTTGGACTATAAAGAAAGCTGAGCACCGAAGAATTGATGGTTTTGAACTGTGGTGTTGGAGAAGACTCTTGAGAGTCCCTTGGACTGCCAGGAGATCCAACCAGTCCATCCTAATGGAAAATCAGTCCTGAATATTCATTGGAAGAACTGCTGCTGAAGCTGAAACTCCAATACTTTGGCCACCTGATGCAAAGAACTGGCTCATTTGAAAAGACCCTGATACTGGGAAAGATTGAAGGCAAGAGGAAAAGGGGACGACAGAGGATGAGATGGTTGGATGGCATCACTGACTCAATGGACATGAGTTTGAGTAAACTCTGGGAGTTGGTGATAGACAGGGAGGCCTGGCGTGCTGCAGCTCATGGGGTCGCAAAGAGTTGGACATGACTGAGAGACTGAACTGAACTGGGCTGGAGAGGTGAGTCTAGGGCTGCTGGCTACCATATCTTCCTTAGTGTGAGAGAAGCTAGCAACAGTATAAAGAAACAGAGGTAACATAGAGAAATAACCAGACTGAAGTGGGAGGGAAGGGAAGCTTGGTGGTGTTTGAATCCCTGATTTCAATGGCCCTCAAGGTCAAGTGCACACCATCTTCCCAACGATATCGCATTCCTGCCTTATGTGTGTGCTAGGTAACTCAGTCGCGCCTGACTCTTTGTGACTCCGTGGACAGTAGCTGGCCAGGCTCCTCTGCCCATTGATTTTTTCCAGGCAAGAATACTAAAGTGGGTTGCCATTTCCTACACCAGGGGATCTTTCTGACTCAGGGACTGAACCCAAGTCTTTTGCATCTCCTGCATTGACAGGGGGATTCTTTATGACTAGCACCACCTGGGAATCCCCTTCCTGCCTAATGGCTTGTTCATTTCAGCACACAAATTCCCCTAAGCTAGTCTGAATTTCTGTTCTTGCAGGTAAACTCCATATTAATACAGTACTAGAAAATGAACAACATTTTAGCATTCCTATGTACCAAAAGTGGTGTTGGGGTCCCTTTTAGCAGGTACCTAAATTTATATCACAGATTAAAAAAGGTTTTGAAAACTATATGCTTTGTTGACTTAACATTATACTCAATGAATGTTTACCTGAAATCAAATTATATTGCCTTGGTATTCAAGGTTACTCTTGGAGAGGCAGTCAAGGCTTTAGTCATTCTGATGAGAGAATTTTATTTATCTCTCTATGCAAATTTTACAAGATATTTCTTTAAATCTTGCACTGTGTCTTTATAACACGTTGCAATGACATTGCACCAGAAGGAATATTGAGTTGCAATTTTAAATATCGCTCATCTTTAGCCAGGAACTCACTGAGCTGAGACAGCCAGTATCTGGGCATTTGTCAGCGCTTATGAGAGTCTTATAAATTCTCCTCTAGACTTTTCCAACATTGTCTGCATTTGTTTGCCCCAAGTTTGTACCTCCCCCAATTCAACCTGCTCCCACCACAACATTCATCTTCTTAAACCTCATTCAATCATCCACTTGGCCATCATATGGCAGTTTGTGCATCACACTTCTATCGTGTGTGTATGCATGTCCATTACTCTCATCAGTGCTGAGAAGGTTTAGATCCCAAGATACAATGCTTGCCCTCAGGAGTTTTCAGTTAGGGCGCCGTTCCTGCTAGTCTACCACTCCAAAAGCGGTTAGTGCCTGCCACGGCTGGTTGGACAAAGTCCAAATGCCTTAGCTGACCAAAGTGTCCCTTAGCAGGAGTTGGAAGTGCAACTTACTCAAACATGGAAAATTTAGCTGGCATCCGGGTAGGTAATCAAATAGGCTGCCAAAACCTGGGAAGGTGTTAGGAGTTGGAGCCCAGAAATTCACGACAGACAAATGATGGCCTGGGGAGATACACAGCTGCAGGGACTCAGGCGTGAGTCAGCCCCTGAGCGGGGGAGCTCCCTTGCAAATAGATACTCAAATGTGGATGACATCAGACAGGAAGCATGAAAGTGCAATTGTTTGCCACCCTTGGGAAGTCAACCAAATGGCTTAATGATTTATTCTTATTCTTGGTTCATTCACTCAGTCGTAATGTCACCGAGTATGGGTTATATTTGCCAGTCTGGGTCCAGAGGACAAGCTAGGGCAGCTGTGGTCTGGAGAGGAAGGAACATGCCCTGGTGAGGTGGGTGATGAATGTCTATAAGCACAGCAAAGGGTGCCCATCAGCAGTTTCCCACAGCCGAGAACGGCAGCACCATCTATGAAGCAGGAGAGAGTCCTTCCCTAGAACCAGAGTGCTGGGGGTTGTCCTTGACACCTCCAATGCTTGGTGTCAGCTGTTTCCCTCTTTCTTTCCCATAGAGACTAGTTCCACTTCTCCATCCCCTCGACTCAGTGACCCATCCTTGACCATGAGCTGTAGGCAGAGATGACTGGTGTCATGTCTAACTCAGGAACGAGTCTCTGAATTCTCATAGCCCTAATTCAGCTGTCAGCCAGCTTCCAAGTGGAGAGTCTCCATCAGCCTGGAGACTGACTTGCTGCTGACTTGCTGTGAATGTGGAACTTGAAGGTGGAGTTGCTCTAAGAACTTCTAAACTGTCAGGATGTTGGTGCTCTTTGCCCCATGATGCAGCCGGGTCACCCTGAGCTGAGGCTCCTCCATGTCCCAGCGCTGTGCAGTCCCTCAGCTGTTCCTGCTGATGCTGCTTCCAGGTACGTGCTATGTCCCTACCCTTCTCACTGTACACCTCTATCCACCCAGCCCTCTTTTGCCATGGGTCCTCTTTCTCTCTGGCCTCCCTGTTTCGACTTTTGGTCACTTAAATAGATATTAGAATGATCCTTTTATAGTTCAGCTCAAATCAAGCCGCACAGTCTCCATCCTGAAACCCTCCCCTGGCTTCCCATTAGACCTCGAAGATGTACTGCTGCCCAGGGTCCCCACGGGGCCAAGAGCCCACCTCTTCCTCCCACCCACCTGTCCTCACCTCTGGCCACGTCACCCTTGTTCATTACTCCAGCCTTTATTTCAAGTCCCCACACTCCAAGCTACCGCCTTTGCCGGGAATGTGCTTGCCTCGACCTTCACTCATCTAAGTCCTTCTCTGAAATGTCACCTCTTCAGAGAGATCTCTCCTGACCAGAACACCCCAGGAGCTTTCTCTCCCCACACGTGTTAATTTTCTGCAGAGCACTCATCGCCATCTGATGTTTTTCTTGCTTACGTGTTTGCTTGTTTTCAGTCTATCCCCATGAGGATGCGAGCCCATCTGAAGCAGGGGCCTTGCCTTGCTTGTTCACAACTGTATTTCCTAAAGCAGAAGGAGATCTGAAGTCAAAACGTGTAGCTCTCATGCTTGAGGGAGTGGCTCTGCATGTGAGGGAAAGAACACACGTGTGCTGACCACGAGCCCAGGGGCGCCAGGCGACCGAGGAGCAGCAACCATCAGGGATGTGGTCCAGCGGCTTTCCTGGCCACCTCTGTGCTCAAATTGACCCAGTGAGCTGTCCTTGACAATGTGGGCAGAGATGATTGGCATCATGTCTGTGCAGAAGCATTGACAATTCAGGGATGAGTCTCTGAATTCTCTGATCCTGCCTTGGTGATCGGTTCTGTAAAAATTAGACGTATGGCACGTAAGTGAGGTCTTTCCTCTTTCTCTTAAAAGATTTTAAGAGGAAATGAGCTTCTGGAGCCGCACTTTGGAATGAAAGTGGTGAAGAATTTCAGAGCATGATAATAGAATACTCTTCTATTTGTGAAAGTCTCCTTCCTGGAGACCTTTAAAAATGGGATACCATCAAGATGGAGTTTAATTTTTACTCTGTTCTGAAATGCAGTGGTGATGTTAACAATCACAGCCATGAGAGGTTGCTCAGAAAGTCACCATCCCACATCTCTGTGCAATATTGATTGCTTGGAACCAGAGGAAAGCTATACACTTTAATAACTATTTCAGTGTTTTTCTCTTTTACTTGAAGACTGTAAGGAAATAGCACTCAACAGAAATGGTGGGATTAAATGAGGATCAGCCCGTCTTTTCACTGTTGAGGACGTATTTAGATTTGTCTTAATAGGGTTTGCATGCTTTAGCTTTCCATGACTTAGCTTTAAATACTGTTTTGCAGCAGGTAAGGATCCTGTCGGGGCAAAAACACAGGCAGCTTTTTGACACTGCAAAATGTCAGACCGTATGGATTGAAGCTCCTTCCGGCTCATTTAAAACAGCATTTGGTTTATTTTTTTCTACTTTATGATGTTACATCTTCCTTTCTGCTCTTAGACAATACCACTATTATTTCTTCTGACTCTACTTTTTCTGGTTAAAATGGCCTATTAAGTTGGGAACTTAAAGGTTGTTTAAAATGGGGTGAGACATTCAAAACA
Organism: Bos indicus x Bos taurus; assembly: GCF_003369695.1. Taxonomy (NCBI): domain Eukaryota; kingdom Metazoa; phylum Chordata; class Mammalia; order Artiodactyla; family Bovidae; genus Bos; species Bos indicus x Bos taurus. The sequence continues at coordinate 3,178,758 of NC_040099.1, forward strand.
AGGAGCAGGACTGGGAAAGATTCTGGTTCTCTTAACCCAACATATTCGGGGAGCCTGGTGACTTGTTTTATGGGCTATGTGAACATGGCGAGCTATCTGATACAACCCTGACGCAGCCATAAACTTTGTTTTAACAGACATTTAAACAAAGCCTGCTCATTCTTAAGGTTATTGAAATTGATCACTCGCTACCTAGACTGGAACCATAGAGAAATTTATTGAGCCCCGAGAGGGCTGGCACTTGAGCCACTTGCCAGGTAAACCGAGGCCTGGGAGGCACTCAACACAGAGCAGGTGGGGGCAGGGGTGTCGGGCTCTAGCTTTTAAGTCTCCAGAGCTCCGGCCACAGGCCACTTTCTGGCCAGGTGGTACAGGTTTTTGTTTTGTTTGGCTTTTTTGGTTTTGTCTTTTAGAATAGCAATTTAAGCTGGAGTGGCTGCTGTTGCTGCTAAGATTTTAGGCACACTGCCAGACATTTTCTTCACAAAGAAGAATGGGCAAAAGCCAGAAGCCTGCTGATTTTGCTTTGGTTGCGTGTATGATTTTTTTCATAGCTTCCCGGTTGGTCCTGCCTGGCCTTTTGTCTTCAATCTTAGTGATAAGCTTATCAGAATCCCAGCCTGTTGTCTTTGGTTGATGATTGCCGCATCCTTCTAATGATATAATTCTAAAAGAATTCGAGGAAGGAGGATAAGATCCAGGCCAGCTTGGGAAAATCCAATGTAAAGTAAATTCTGGAGGGGAGCCCCATGTGCCAGGCCTCCTCTGCCGCCCTGGGTTGCTGGGACGGCTTGACTTCTCCCTTCCTCCCCTGCTCCCAGTCAAGGAGTTCTTCCTCTGAGTCTTGGATATATTACCTATACTCACAGGTTCCTACACTTCCCAAAACTGGCCAAAGGATTGCAGACATACCGCTGGTGAACAGTTAGAAAAAAATAGATATTTTTTCAGTCATAGCATCCCACGGTGTCTCCACGTACAGTCTCGTGACACATGACAAATATAAAATGGCATTTCTTAGAACTTGTCAAAAATAAAATCCAGGTTGAGAGTGAATTGCCTTTGGGGAAAAAAAAGAATAAAAACAATCTGGAGTCTGTGTTTCAGGGTCACCCAGCCTACAATCGGGGTGAAAGGTGAAGGAGAGGAACAAATTGTTAATTAGGGGATGTTAAATAAGACCAGTGTTAAAAAAAGGAGAAAACCCAGTTGACTTCCACTTTGTGAAACAGCATTTAAGACATTATTTTCTGATTTATTGTGGAGGGGGGGGGGAATTTGAGATTTTCTGTTTGAAGGAGTTTTAAAATTCAACAGATCACAAAGAAAACATGTCTGTGAACTGCACTAAGAAGTAAAATTAGCATGTGTTAGCACAGAAATCATGTAACACTCAACTAGCAATGTTTCCGGCACAACACGGAAAGCTTTTCCTGAAGAACACTGTATTAAAATGACTCCTAATACTTTGACTGTTTTAGAACACAAAGTTTGCAGGGTTGATTGCAATTACAGAGTCCTTTCTTTTCATTTCATTTTGGTTTATATACTCTTAAGTTTTTGCTTCACTACCTTGCCTCTTAGACTTCTGTCTGTGTGTCTGTCTGTCTGTCTCTCTCTCTCCACATACACACACACACACTCACAGAGTAACCTCATTTTTAGGGTTTTTCATAGCGATTGCTCCCAAAGAAAGGCTCTCCACCAGTGCTGGTGCCTGTCACCGCAGCCCATCACTTGCTTGGTAATTAAACTCTGACTGATTTATTGACTGACAGCCAACAAATCCCAACCCGGTTTTTATGATATACATACGTCCCCGGGCTAAATTCACTCAAACAACAGCCCAGAGAGGGTTGGCGAAGGAGATGGAGGCGGGAGGAGGGAGAGTGATATGAAAATAAATAGGGAAACCAGCATCCCTTGGCCAAAGCAGACATTTTGCAAAAGAAAGAAAGGAAGGAAAAAACTCGATGCAACATCGTTTTCAAACCCTGAGTTCTGGGGCGCAGGGGAGGTGCTGGTAAACACCATACTTCAGCTTTGAGATCCATTTGAAGCGCCTCACGTACAAAAGCGCTCTGAAGGGGAAAACAAGATGGGCTTGCAGCTAATATTACAGTCAAGTTCCAATTTTACCTAAGGGAAGGCGGCTTTATTAAAAGTCATGGCTGAAATTGCGTGACAGGTGCCAATACCCCGCGTCCTGACAGATGTGCCGGTTGGCGGATGCCGTTCCCCTGTCAGTGGCCCCTGGATGGAGCTGCCCGCAGCCCCATTTGTCTCTCTTCCAGCGAGATCACACACGCCCGATGTTTGCCTCCAAGCTGCTCGGCGTGGTTTGATATGTGGAATCCTCACAATGAGACTTATTAAAAGACAGTCCATTATTTTTATTTAGAGCGTTTCCAAAACAAGCAGAGCGCGCACGGAGATAATTTAAAAATCGTGCGGCAGGCCATCTCCTGGCCAGCCTGGCTCCGTTTGAAATGCATAAGAAAGCAGCATTCTGGTCTGTGCACATACACACACGCACACACACACACACACAAACACACGCACACACTTCCCTGTTCATGATGGCTGTAATCGGAGCGACAGAGTGTCAGGGCATCTCCTGGCCAGCCTGGCTCCGTTTGAAATGCACAGAAAAGCAGCATTCCAGTCTGTGCACACACACACACACAGACACACAAACACACACATACATGCACGCACTTCCCTGTTCATGACGGCTGTGATCGGAGCGACATTTAACCCCTGACTAATAGCCCTGACACTCGAAAGCACTATTTTGCTATAAACCACGGGAGCATTTCAACATGAAGGATGAAACTTGCTGCCTTTTTTCCCTAAATCTTTCTTCCTTTTTGTCTTCTTTTTTTTCCTCTCCCGCTTTCCTTGCATCCCTCTTCTATTTTGTTACAGGTGGGTTTTCTCATTGCAGCAAGAGATATAAAATACTCCTGATTGGCTGTATTTATGGGGCCTTTTCGTCCTCCTGTTGGTTTCAAACACAAAGAAAAATGGTCTCTCTCGACCGTGCCTGGTTGGAACAGCAGGTAAAGCTCCAGCAGCCTCTTCTCCCCAGCCTCCGATGGAAAATTATTGCAGATGAAATGATTCTGTCCTGGAAATAGTAAGAGGAAAGTTTCAGGTTAGAGAGTGCTCGTGGCACACAGTGGATTGGCCACCAGGACGTGCAGGACCCAAGCCGGCTTTGCTTTCTCAGCAGGGGAAAGGCCGGAGGCAGAGCGGCCTCGAGAGTTGGACCACGCTTCCGATACCAAAGGGCAGGGTTTACCAGCATGACATTTGTTCTTAAGTGTGCAGACCGCTGGGCCCTCTCAGGTGTTCGAACCACTGGGCCCAGGGCCGCCTTGTGGCTTTACCCAGTGGGGTGAGAGCCAGCTCAGTGTTGATCAGCATCGCCTCCGTGACCTCATCCAGAAGCAGCGTGGACACAGGCTCACCTCCTCGCACCGAGGGCGGCTTTGGCCTGTCGCCCCAGCCAGCAGTCCACATGCTGGGGGCGGAGCCCATCGCGGAGCAGCCTTAAGGTGTGGCCCACACAACACACGGCCCTGGTGGAGTGCTCAGGGACGGGCTGGTGCAGTCGGCCCTGTCACTCTTGCTGATTCCCCCCAAAACTACGTGGCTCTTGTTTTTACGGGCACCCTGGCAAACCACAAACAGTAAAAAAGAAAAAAAAATCATAATGGAAAAATTAAAAAAAAAAAACCACCAAATTACTGTCCTAATGGTGACATGTAAGATGGGTTCCAAGAAAGGACAGCCTCCTGAGGCTCCCCAGGTGACAGAAGCAGGTGGTCAGGTGAACTGCAACACCTTCATCCCTGGAGGCAGGTATGGTTGCAGACCCCAGAAGATGCATCTGTATAAATTCATTCATCTGCTTGTGTCATTCACGCATCAAGTGCCTATGAGCCTCCTAGGTCATTGTGCTAAGACACCGAGTAGGTCGTCCTAGCTTCAAAGAGGTCACTGATATGTTTAAGCAGAGAATAGGAGACCCTACATTGTTCTTTGCAAGAATTATGTGTATTTACATATTGCTTCTGCTGAAGGTATTCATTAGCTACTCTGTATATATTCTGCTGTGGAGCGTTTGGGTTATCTCTTCTAGCGCCCTTCTTATCAGGGAACCCAGATGAATACATTCAGTGTTCTTATTTTCGTCAGTTACAACATCACTCTCACCTACTTGCTGTGTGAGAGTGTTGTGAAAGTGTTGGTCATTCAGTTATGTCTGATTCTTTGTGACCCCTTGGACTGTAGCTCGCCAGGCTCCTCTGTCCATGGAATTCTCCAGGCAAGAGTACCGGAGTGGGTTGCCCTTTCCTTCTCCAGCGGATCTTCCCAATCTTCCCAAACCTGGGTCTCCTGCATTGCAGGTGGATTCTTTACCGTCTGAGCCACCAGGGAAGCCAGTGAAGATGCGTAGACTTGTTTAAAGTCCTCAAGACGTGTATTCACTAGGAATAGCATCTGTTGTTTTTCTCTGACTTCCGGATGTTTTCCTTTTATTAATAGTATTGCTAGTTACTGAGCTCCCCAGAGGGAGAAGCAGCTTGTAGAACTGCTGCCCCCTCCTTCTCTAGAAGACCATGCCATGCTATCTTTGCATTCAGAGGCTGTCCATCCAGAAGAGCACTGATCTTCCCCACAGTTGTTCCACCTTTCGTAAATATTAGAATTATTTTGGGGTCATTTTCATTGTTTCATTTACTTATCAGATATATTCCTCACTTTCCCCACAAATATCCATTAAATTGCTGAGGCCTGATGATATACAAACACAGACATCCATGCCCTTGTGGATCTTAAAACTCTTAAGATCCTGTACTTGATTATGATCAAAAACTTCAAAGTTACTTTATAAACCAAATTACTGAGATTCATTTTTTGTCTATTTGTGGTTATCTTGTTTTTCAGTTGCTAAGTCTTGTCCCATTCTTTACAGCCCCATGCAGCATGCCAGGCTCCTATGTCCTCCATTATCTCCCGGAATTTGCTCAAAGTCGTGTCCATTGAGTTGGTGGTTCTATCCATCCTCTGTTGCTCCCCTTCTCCTCCTGCTTTCATTCTTTCCCAGCAATAGGGTCTTTTCCAATCAGTCAGCTCTTTGCATCAGGTGGCCAAAGTATTGGAGCTTCAGCTTCAGCATCAGTCCTTATAGTGAATATCCAGGATTCATTTCCTTTAGGATTGACTGGTTTGATCTCCTTGCAGTCCAGGGGAGTCTCAAGAGTCTTCCCCAGCACCACAGTTGGAAAGCATCGATCGTTTGGTGCTCAGCCTTCTTTGTGGTCCACTCTCATATCTGCACATGACTACTGGGAAAACCATCGTTTTGACTATATGGACTTTTATTGGCAAAGTGATGTCTCTGCTTTTTAATATGCTATCTATGTTTGTCTTAGCTTTCATTCCAAGGAGCAAGCATCTTTTAATTTCATGGCTGCAGTCACCATGAAGGTGAAGAAAGTGAAAGCAAAGTCACTGAGTCACGTCCAACTCTGTGACCCCGTGGACTGTAGCTCACCAGGCTCCTCCATTCGTGGGGTTTTCCAGGCAAGAATACTGGAGTGGGTAGCCATTCCTTTCTCCAGGGGACCTTTCCCACTCAGGGATCAAACCCAGATCTCCCACATTGCAGGTGGATTCTTTACCATCTGAGCCATCAGGGTAGTAAAAGAAGGTTCTGTGTTTCATTTTGGCTGAAGAAGAAAGGTATTTGCTTGTGAATTTTTTTGTGATTCTTTGTTTTCCTTGCTTAGAAGGCTTTGTTGTCTAGTAAATAAATTCAGGTTCTCTTTGTTTTTGGCGTTAAAGGTCCTTCCCAGTCTGACCTTGACCTGATTTCCCAGGCTCCCAGGCATCTGGGCCCTCCTGGCAGTCTCCTGTCCTCAGTGCTCTGGACAACAAAACCTGTGATTTGCTCAACAGGATGTGTGTTTCCCAGCTCTCAATCTTTGTATAAACTCTTGCTATGCCTGTAATCACTTCTGGGTTGGTAAAAATCATGTGTATTTTTCATGATCGGTCTTTATGGCTTTTTCTGACCCACTGTTCTGTACCCTTTGTGAATATCTCTAATATAGCACTTTGAACACTGTATTAAACATTTTTTTTAATTCCTCATTTGTGGTATCAGCCTCGAATGCTCCATGGACAGAATCTGTGTCCTTCTCATCATCACTCTATACGTGAACTATCTCAGTGACGTGACTGAATGTTTCCCACATACACCCAAACCTCACCTCTTTATGGGCTTTATAGGCAGTATTTCCATGGCTTTGAAACAAACTCTTATTGAGTCCTTAATAATTCTTGAAATATCTTCTGGGGGAAAATCCATTCCTTCTGGAAGACTTCACATTCCTGTAGTTAGAGCCTACCGTTTTCTCCTAAAAATGCTCAAGAGCTTCACTCATATTTCTATGGGGGCATTAATATGCTACGGTGTAATGTTATTTTAGTCCATAATTTGTTACCATGACTAAAATACTTAGAAGGTATGTAGTGACACACAGCTTCTTTCTCTCATGTAGCCCCATAAATACAATGATCATCACACAGGAAGTGAAAGTGAAAGTCACTCAGTCATGTCCAATTCTTTGCAACCCCATGGACTGTAGCCCGCCAGGCTCCTCTGTCCATGGGAATCTCCAGGCCAGAACACTGGAGTGGGTAGCCGTTCCCTTTTCCAATCACACAGAAGGTACATCATGAATGCTAATCCAAAGGCGAGACAAATGAACTGATGCTCTACATATTCACAGACTACTTCAACTTGATCTGTCTAAAGTTGACTTTGTCATATTGTAGGATGGCACATGGTTCGTATTTGTCATTCAGGGTATCCTCTTTCTTCTCTCAAGGGTGAAGAGACAGTCTGGTGAGATCAAAGTTAACTTGGACTCACCGCTTTCCTTGAAGAGCCTTTCTTGGACTTTTTCAACTATTTTTTGACCTACACTCAGGATCCTGGTTTCTGTAACATTTGAGCCCAAGATAATTAGAGTTGTGAAGATTGCAGGGAAAACCTGCAACATGCAATGAAACAGAAAGCACGGAAGAAAGAGAATGAGGAAGGAGGAATGGAGGAGCACCAGCAAGTCAATGACGCCTTCAATTCTACCTCCGGTTGCAGGATGTTTAAGCTTCAGTGCCAAGCACTGGCCACTTAACATGGTGGAAGTGTGCCAGGATTTATGCTGGCTTAGATCATTCAAGCTAGTGGGACCAGCTGTAGGGGGGCTCTGGGGACCCTGTTCAATATCATGACTGAAAAGGGAACGGTTAATACCTTTTTTGAGCTCTTTCAGGAAGTAATTTTACTCATATTTCAAGAGCCACAGTGTATTCAAGAATCAAAACTCTACTTTTCCTGTTTCTATGAGATTTTGTCTGTAGCTTTTATTTCAAGTGGCCTAAAAATACCTTTCACTGCTAGAATGTTCCTTCCCAGGTCACTGACCAAGCCTGCATTGAACTGGAATGGTTATGAGCTTGGGGTCTCATCTTCTCTTCCATTTCTGATGGAACTTTCTTTCATTTTCTTTTCTTTTTTGTTTAAACCAAAAAATTTGGATGAACAAATCCCACTGATTGTCTTAAAGCTGAGATGTGCAGTCAATGGATTCATCACAGAAGGTCAGGAGCAAAAAGAGGTAACTGGACAAAATTCTCTAAAGGAATGAAAATAGAGAAGAAAATGAAAGGAAAGTGGAGGAGTTCCCCTCTGACTGGGAGAGACCTGTGCTCACAGCTGGGACGTCCTGAATGGACCCCCTCACACACAGCATCTGCCATCCACCCACTGAGGGGAGAGTTAACAGGCTTGGACGAGAGAGAGAGATTGGGATGCTCTCATGGAGAAAAGTCAAATTAGTGGAAGAGTAACGCTGAGTAAAAGCTCAATAAATGAATGTGTGGTTCAAGGAGTCAGTCCAGCCACACCCATCTCCCAACCAAGTAGCACCTTCACTGTGTTATGGGTGATACTGGCTCCATCACACAAATGCAGCTGCCTCCACACACAGAAATTCATGCCTGATGAAACGATCAACCTCAGTTGTTATCTTATAATGACACATTAGTAGCTGCTGGATATGTGTTAGGACACCAGGTCTTTTGCTGAGTTGAGAAAAGATCGTCAGGTTTGCAAGAGTTTCTCTATCACTCGCCGCATTCAATCATTTCATCATTTTAGCACACTTTACCTAGAGATTATTTTACACTCAATGAAAAGACTCTTTATTACCCGAAACCTTTGGTCCCCAAATTCTAAATCTGTTTGTTAAGTATTCTGTGGCTCCTGAGATTGTGGAATAAATGTCAAACAAAATGCTCCTAACTAATTTGCAAGCCACATTTGAAAAAAAAAAAACAAAAACCTTATGTCATTCAATATAAGAATCTATTTTGAAAACAGTTCAGTTGGGTTCCCTCCCCAAAGGCCAAGGTCCTGTGGAGGTTGTCACTCGTTCCTGCTTTGTTTGGAAGACTTACCTACTCCCCTCACTGATCCAGTCTTGGGGTTCATGCTGGGAAAACAGGTATTGACACCATCTTTAGGATCTGAGGGTAGAGTCAGAGGTGTGCACACATGCGCATGTGTATGTGTGTTTACATGTGAACATGTGTGCGTGTGAATGTGTGTGCATATGCACGTGTGTGTGCTTAGGCCAGTGGTTTCCATCAGAAGACATGAAAGGATGGGGGGAACTTCCCACTTGACACTGGCCTGGAGACTCAGAGATCTGCCTCAAGTGATGGCTCAGCATCCAGCTTCCTTGGAGGGAGGCGCCTCTCCCCACAACATCTCCACCCCCACTTGGCGTGACCTCACTTTCAGGAAGGATGTGCATGTCCTTCTGGTTTCTTTCTTGGGGAAACGCGTGGGAGGCTGTGAAGGTTGGAACTCTGTGCAAAACGTTCCTCTGGTCTTTGGGAAGCATCACACTTGGTCTGCCATGTTTCTCACTGGCCAGTTCCTTTAGTTGCTGCCCAAATGTGGAGCAGAGTCGATGAAATCCCACGATGTGAAGAGGTGAGGCCCAGGCAGTCAAAGGACCCGAGACCTTTCTGTGTGGCGGTGACTCGCAGGCTGTTGACCAAGGTCCGCGCTGACCGGTGCGAGCCTGTGCCGGGCGTCTGTGGCTGCATGTGGAGCCCGTCCTGGGGTTCAAGAGATGATCAGTAGCCAAGGCAACAGTGGCCTTCAGCCCAGCTAGGATGCCTGGGGAGGGCCGTGACGGGCTGAGGGGCAAACACAGGAGCTGATATGAAACAAATCACTTCTTCCCAGGAGTTTCGGAGGCGGTGGTGTGACCAGACAGAAATCAGGCTGAAAGGACATCTGCTCGCGTTCAATGTGTTCAACTGTCTTCTTCCCCTAGGGTGTGAGTTCTTTAAGAACAAGCCCTGCAGTCTGTTTATTGTATTATTTGAGACCCTGGCCCATAGTAGGAATTCAGTAATTGTTGCCTAAACTATGAATTTTGTTGAAATATGAGAATTTCAGTGTGTTGCAAATCATTAAAAGTCTGGAACAATTGTTGTTTAGTCACTAAGTCATGTCTGACTCTTTGTGACCCCGTAGACTATAGCCTGCAAGGCTCCTCTGTCCTTAGGATTTCCCAGGCAAGAATATTGGAGTAGGTTACCATTTCCTTCTCCAGGGGATCTTCCCGACCTGGAGATCAAACTTGGGTCTCCTGCATTGGTAGGCAGATTCTCTACTGTTCAGCACCCGGGGAAGCCGCTGCAACAGTAGAGAGTGTTTTTTTGTTTTTTCTAGATAAATTTCCATAGACAGTACCAGATACAACAGAATTCTCTTTTCTGATTATCTGTCACCCACCTTCCAATAGCCCTTTGAAAGCTTGCTGTTTCATGATGTGTGTCTATCTCTGTACAGAGACACACACTATATTTTAAGGTCTAATTCAGGCCATCTGCTCTTTCATGGAAAGTGATTGCTCTTAGATTCTTTTAATGTTTCTACTTATAAAAGATCATAGGTCTGTATAATAATTAGTCTTTTCCTACTAATTGGTGACAACTTGAATCCCCTTTTATCTAGCATGAAAATGTTTTAAATATTAACTAGGTTTCACAATCTGCGTGCGATTTGTGCTGCGTGACTGTGGCAGAGAGGGTCAGCTGGTCGCCTGAAGCAAGGCCAGCCAGGGGCTGCGGTCCCTGCAGAGTCACACGCGGGTCGGGCGGCCCAGCCCCACAGCCATCTGAAAGCGGCTGTCCCCAGGCGTCGGAACACTGCCGCTCCTGGAAGCCGGCCCCCCGCTGAACAATGTGACAGCCTCGTTTGATTTTTAGGAGTCAAGTCAGTCAACTCGTCTAACATTTCTGCAGTGTGATCAATCAAGTAGGCCAAGGAATCGAATCACGTGTGGGCAAAGAGTTCTAGCAAAAGCAGGTTTACACCATGTACTTCATTGAAATGCTACATGTGACTCTTTTCCCTGGCGGTCCAGTGGTTAAGACTTCACCTTCCAGTGCGGTTGATGTGGGTGCAATCCCTGGTCAGGAAGCTAAGATCCCATACACTCAGGGCCAAAACACTAAAACATGAAACAGAAAGAAATATTGAAACAAATTCAATAAAGACTTTAAAAGAAGTTACATGAGGTAGGCATCATTTTAGAGAAAATCTATATGTCCTATAGCTGCATCTGTGTTTATAGAAGTGGATATTTTTGTAATAATGTGCACTGATTTATCATATAGATGGGTAACTAATTATGTCAAATGCATTAATTAATTATGTAATAGTGTGTATTGCATACTATCAATTATATAATACAATTATATACTATGAAATAATTTAATCATTAAAATCACATTAACAACCATGTCATTATTATATAATCATTTTATTAATTAATGTGCTAAATTTAGTGATTATAATTAATATGATAGTTATATATGTTAATGTAAGGCATTGATAATTTATGTGTTAAAATAAAGCCATTGTCTATAGTAGCAATATTTTCTAAAGATTAATAGCTGTATATTGCTTTCTAGTTTAAAAACTTGAGTAATGCTAATACGAGCCATGACCCTCAATTCCAGCAGGCCCTGGAGCCCTCAAGCCTCGGGAGGGCTGTGTGTGTGTGAGGTGTGAGGCTTTTCCTCTGAGTCCACCCTTCCAGACAGTCTTGTTCTCCAGCTGAAAGGGGAGCAGGAGGTGTCCCGCCACTCAGAGTCCATCTCTGTTGGCAGCTCTGGGTGGCACATGTCAGGGCCATGACATACCCTCTGCCCCCTCAGCTCTCTATTGGCTGTGAGACGCCCAAGGAGAGGGTATGGCCCCCTTTGAACGTGTGGTCATCAGGCAGAGGTTGTCCCTTCTCCACAGAGGTGAGCTGCCAGGTTCCACCTTCTGAACCCACCTGCTGAAGTGCAAATGTGTGGCTAGAATAACCAACTGCACCCTTATCCCCTGACAGTGGATAGGACCTGGCCCACCAGCAGGGCCCTCGGGGAGCCGGAGACGGAGCGGCAAGGGCTAAGCGGCTGTTGGACTCGTGGCCCAAGGTGGACAAATGGGGCCGTGGTGAACCCCGAGGTCAGAGATGGGAAAGCGAGGGCAGAGAGGAGGCAGGGGCTTTAGGAGAAGGAGCAGGACACCTCGGTATGCCATAGAGGAGCTGGTGTGCGGAGGGATACAGGGATGCCCCGAGTATACAGCCCATATGAGGGGCTGGTCCTGCTGGCATCTCCAGGAGCTGCCTGGATTCTCTGCACACACTCACAGAGAGAAGTACGTTCTCCCCAGTTCCTCATCTTTTCATCACTGTGTTAAGTGTGACCTTGAACTTACTAATTATCCACAGAAAACCTGTGGCACCACTGGCAGTACCTTTTGCCTGTCAGGGTCTTCATGTACTATTCATTGACCAGAAAGAGGCCAGGGAGCATCATTCTGCTTCACTCTGGGTCCACAAAGCAGGGGGCTGTGACGTTTATGATTTGTGAAGGAGGAAACAAATCCCAAAGAAGAAAACAAAGGTACATGGCAGAGGACAACACACCTCAGAACTGCATCAACCTCCATCTATTTCATGGCAATGTCTTCCAAAAATGTGGGTTGTTTTTTTTGGAAAGGGGTATCATGGAAAAATACAAATAATGCCTTATTTTGATTGCAATGTTTGAAAGATTATTATTTTTGTCTCACAGAGAATGATCAATAGTTTGTGCTTTTATTTAAAAGTCACACACCATGACTTGACCCCATCCTGACCCCTTCCAGCACTTTCCCGGGTACATCAGTTGTGGAGCTCTGTACTTGGAGTACAGACTCAGAGCTCCAGTCCTTTCCATACTGATGAGATAACGCATGTAAATCTCTTGGATTACTGCCTGGAATTTAATGAAGGCTCAATCAGCATTAGTGAGTTATTACCATTATTCTAGTTTCTGAATCCTCGTGGTTTGGCTGGGAAGGTTCACTCCAGTAACTGGGCCCAGTGACTCTGAGTTTGCCTATGTCATCCTGCATTCATTAGAGTCACATGTCCTGAGAGCACTCTTTGCACCGAGCCAGAGTCCTTTTCCGAATAATACCACTTGAACACCATCAGAAACCGGCTGCTTAGTTGTTCCTGCTTCTTTTGGTTTTGAAGTGCATGTTCATTTACTCTCTCAAAACAGCACTTCACATAAGTGAAGAAACTACCCCCAAAAAGGTTTTGGTCTCATAAAAATGTTTTCAAGTATGAAAAGTATGTCAGTTTCTCAGTCATGTCCGACTCTTTGCGAACCCGTGGGCTCCTCTGTCCATGGAATTCTCCAGGCAGGAACACTGGAGTGGGTTGCCATGCCCTTCTCCAGGGGATCTTTCCAACCCAGGGATCGAACCTGGTCTCCTGCATTGCAGGCAAATTGTTTGCCATCTGAGCCACTAGGTAAGCCCTTCAAGTATGAAAATGTAAGCTAAAAAAAGTACCTGCTGAAAACTGGCAAACAAGCCATTCATCTTAACATGCAAAAAGACTTTTTTTGGTCAATGAGTAGTACATGAAAAACCCAGTAGTCAAAAGAGTGGAACAGACAGTTCACAGAAAAAGTCGTCAATTGATAGGATTTCCCTGGTGGTCCAGTGATTACGACTCCGTGCTCCCAATACAGGAGGCCCAGGTTCCATCCTGGTCGTGGAACTAAGATCCCATGTTCCCCATGCCGCAACCAAGACCTGGTACAGCCAAAACAAGACATCAGCTGGTGAATGGACATGTAAGATTGTTTGTCTTCGCTAGATCTCAAAAACATGAATTTTTAGAAACTCCTACTTTTTGTCTATTAAATTCTAAAAATTTAATAATGCTCACCATGCATGTCAATGTGATTATAACAGTCTTTATGAGTATAAAATGACTGAGCGCCTGAACACTGGGGAGACATATATCAAGGAACTTAGAATACTCACATGCTTTGAGATTTTCTTTTATTATTTGGTACAATAGTATCTCATTTTTTAATTAATAAATTTTTAAAGTGACACATGATATATTGGAAAGTTGTTAAGAGAATAAATACCAAGAGTTCTCATCACAAGGGAAAAATCATTTATTTTTCTTTATTTCTTTTTTAAATCTATATGAGGTGACGCATGTCAACTAAACTTTCTGTGGTAATCATTTCACAAAGTATCCGTATATGGCAGTCAAATCATTAAGCTGCAACCTTAAAAACTATACAGTTTATGTCAATTACATCTCAATAAAACAGGAAAAAAAATCAAATAGTCTTTAAGATTTGCAGCAACAACAGCAACTGACCCCTGCAATTGCTCCCATCCTGCCTCTTTCCACTTTTCTGACAGTAGGTCATCCAGAACTATCTTACCTATACACAGTCTGAGTTGTATCTGTTTGAGATTAATTTAAATATATTAATCCCAGCCCTCTGTTCAACTACTGCTTATTTATGAGATTTGTATAAACCCTTGAGAGATTTACTTGTGACTTAATTCACTTCGTAATATTTTAATTTTATTCATGTTGTGTTTATCACCACAGCACCTGTATCCCATGCAGATAAAAATTTCCTAGATGGTGGTTGTTGAAGCTGTGGTGCAATGAAATCATTGCTCTTTCGAAGCAAAGAAAAGGCAGGTGCCAGATGCGAAAAAGTGTGCAGGTAGGCTTTCTTGCAGCAGGGAGCAGGTCTGTAGAGACCTGGGCTTTGCAGTTCGGAACCCCATTGTCAGAATTGGTACTGCTGCAGGAAAGCAGTACTCAAGTTCTCTTTGCCAAAGCATCATAAAGGCAGCTATAAAAACGGTCAGACAGATTCAAAGATCTGTGTTTACTAGGTGAGATTTCCGGAGGACTTTCCTGCCAGCCTTCTTCTTCTCTGGCAAGGCACACTCCCATCCTATCTTCAGTTTGGTTCATTAAAAACATACCTTTTCCTCTTCCTTCCCTCTTTCTGCTCCCAGTCCTTACTTTTTCCTAATGCTTTGTTCCTCTTCATTTACCCATTCAGCAAAATATTTACAGAACTGTAGAAGGTTCCAGATACTGTTCTGAGGATACAGTGATGAACAAGACAGAGAATGTTCTACTTACATGGAATCTTGATTCTAAAAGTGGAAGACACACAATGATCAGGTAATGTCAAAACGTCAGGTGTAAGGAGATACTAAACAGGGAATTCAAATTAGCGGATTGATAGAGAATGATCAAGTAGCTTCTTTAGCCTGAATGATTAGGACAGACCTCTCTGAGGATACGCTGTCCTTTCATATGTATTTAGTGGCTCAGTGGTGAAGAGTGTAGGAAGAGACACTCCACTTGGTCCTGTGTGAGTAATGATATTGTTCCCTCTAATATATATTTTTAATATGTTATGTAGTTCCCCTTTTCTAGTGTATAACTCAATTATTTTTAGTAAATATGCCAAGTTGTAAAACCATTTTCATAAATCAATTGTAGAATATTTTCATCTTTCATGTTTCAAACGGCCAGGATTCTTCTTGGCCATTTGCTGTTGTTAATCCTTGTTCCCTGCTCCAAGAAATGACTAAGTTATTTTCCTGTCCATAACTGCTAAGATCACGCCTGTGTAAGTCTTTGTGTGGATGTATGTTTTCACGTTTCTTGAATAGATACTTGAATGGAATTGCTGACTCATAGCAGAGATTTATATTTAATGTTTGGAGAAATCACCAAATGGCTTTCCAATGTAGCTGTATTTCTTATAAGGAATGTATGAGGATTCCTGTTTCTCCCTATCCTTGCCAATACTTTTATTGTATGTCTTTTTTTTTCTCACTAGAGCCATTCTAGTAGGTGTGGAATGGTATTACATTGCATTTCTAATTCACATTTCCCTACTGCAATGTTGATCTTGTATTTATTGGTCATTCATATGTTTTCTTTAATAAAATGCTTACAGAAAGCATTTGTGTTTTTTTTTTTTTTTGATTCAGTTGCTTACCTTCACATTGTTTCAGAGAATTTTTTTTTAGGCTTTTGTTTTGTATAGTCTGGATACAAGTCTCTTGTTAGATTTGTGTTTTGCAAATCCAGTCCAGTTAATTGTCTTCATTTTCTTAATAATACTATTCAAAGCACAAACATATTGAATTTTTGCTGAGCTTCAGTTTACCCATCTCTTTAATACTTGCTGATGGTTTCTCTCAAGCTCAGCTCATCTCTTCACTTGCGTGTGCTAATCAGCACTGTGATAATACTGAGGGGGAGCCTCTGCAGACCTCTTCTCTGAAACTTGGCTTTGTGGGCCAGTTGTATTCTCTCCTGAATCTCACCTTATCTCCTCAACTTAGGGTATTTGCTGGTTCTTCCTAGGTTCCTCCTCTCTGCACTGTGGTCTGGAACCTCTCTAGTCAGTAAGCTGTGGATGCAGAGAGTACAGTTCATTTGTTTTCTGTCTCTCAAGAATCTCTGTCCTTTGTTGCCTGGTGTCCAGCTTATTTAAAACAGTTTAAAATATATATTTCTATTCTCTAATTTATTGTTACTATTTTGTTCCATGTTGGAAGATAAATCCAGTCTCTGTAAATAAATCCATCTCGGACAGAAGTGAAGTCCCACCACAGAGCTGACACTGGGTGAGATCTGAATGGCAGAAGGTGCACAGCCTTCTGAAGTCTAAGTGGAGGCTGAGAGGTAAAATGCAAGAAGAACTTATTCCTGGTCCAGAAAGAACAAAGCTGCCAAAGGGAAGATTCTGGGTGGAAATAAGTAGGATATGTTTTAGAAGCAGACTAGAGCGATTGAATCCTAACACTAGAGGAGAAGATGAGGTTAAGACAAGAACGTGTAAAAGTTGACAGCCCGAGGCAAGGTGACTGGATCACCTTGGAAGTGCAATGGATGCCTTTGGCTTCTGCCCCTATCAGACTTGATCCCCGTGTCCGACCCTTAAGTGGTCCTCTGAGCTTCCTCTTGATCTTTGACTTGGTGATGCTCAGCTATCTTCACTCTCTCTCTTAATACTGCTCCTATTGCCTTAATAAAAAATTTCTCCATTTTTCAACCCTAAGAATATGGAACCATAAAAGAAACCCAAGAAGGCCAGGTAACAATAAAAAACCTTCCCATTCTTACCCTTGTAAGAATATCTGTACACGTGCGCACACACACACACACACACACTGCCATGGGGAGAGGGTGGATTGAGATAAGCCACAGAATGTAGGCAGAAATAATGGAGGCAGTTCTTTTCTGCCCTCCCTCCCCAAAGAAGCATTCTCATGAAGAAGAGAAGCAGAAAAGGCAACAATCAATCCTGACTGGACTTCTTTGTGTCCTCTCCTATGATTTCTTGTGGAAAACTGGAAATTTGGAAATTGGGAAAAAGCTGAAATAATTTACAACCATAGCAATTATTATTATTATTATAATGTATTCACTTTATTACCTCTCCCGGGGAGAAAATTGTTAGATGCTTGGTATCTGGAGCAGAAAGGAATTTACCCTGACAAGGTATTTTTTTGTGAATTTGTTTTCTTTGGTGTGTGATGACTGGGATTGCTTCTTAATGGTATCCTGATGTTTGACAAGATCTCCAAGCTATAATTGTACCACTGCTGGTTGGAAAATTTTATCCCTGTCAATTTTGTTCCTTTAGTTATATTTTGCTAATAAAAATGTCAATACACAAAACACATTCTGTTGCCTTTTTTTTTCCAAACCAAGCTTGCATCTATCTCATCATAATTTATGACTATTTCTGCTAAAGATTTGCAACTTGCTGAGTATCCTCTCATGCTTAAAAGTCCCTCAGAATCAAAGAATACCCACAATATGCGTCTTGCTAATTTTATTTTATTTTAAATTTTTATTGGAGTGTAGCTGCATAACACTGTTAGTTTCTGCTGTACAGCAAAGTGAATTGGCTGTGCAGGAAGGGAATGGCACCCACTCCAGTATTCTTGCCTGTAGAACCCCAAGGAGACAAGAGCCTGGGGGGCTACAGTCCATGGGGTCGCGAAGAGTCGGACACCACTGAAGCGACTTAGCACGCATATATATATATATTGTGTGTGTGCTAAGTCTCTTCAGTCCAAGGAAATCCAAAAAGAAGGGATATCTCATTAAGGCCATAGAGCACTATAGAGCTCTGAGTAGAGTTCCCTGTGCTGTACAGCAGGTTCTCGTTAGTCGTGTTTTATACATAGCAATGTATGTATGTCAATGCCAGTCTCCTGGTTTATCCCACTCTCCCTCCCTTGGTGTGCATATGTTTGTTCTCTACATCTGTGTCTCTATTTCTGCTACATATAAGTATTAATATATTTGTGTTTCTCTTTCTGACTTACTTCACTCTATATATTCTGCTAATTTTAAAATTTGGTTCCATTGTATGCCAAAAGCATTTAGCGCTTTATATTTTCCACACAATGTATTGTAAGCGTCCAGATGCCAGTGAATCTAGATATCGTGTGCACATCAATGACACCAAACTCAAAAGTTTTAGAATACAGTCCCCTGCCTGTGGGACCCGTCTGATGGCTCCCGTGTGTTCCTAGACCCATCTCTTACCGTTTACTGCGTCCATCCTGAATCTTAGCAAGTTGGACACATAAGCGTCAGAGACACAAGAAGAGATGTGATTTAAGGGGCACGTCTGTCTCCAGGAAGCTACAATATAAAGGGCAGGGAGAAAAGAAGAAGGAAGGAGGGAAGGGAATAAAGGAAAATAAAAACAGGGTTAAGTGGTGATGAGTCATTTAAACACTATATGATCTGGCGACTTCAAATAGTAAGAGAGAAGCCATAACTCTTGCTTCTCTGGTCCAAAGCATGCTCTCTTCTCTACCTGGTGAACAGGCTTCTCTAGATCCAATTTACTTCAGGCTTGTCGCTTTCTATCCTGGAGAATAACTAAGTTTATAAAGATCCTCTTGCCTCCTGGGCGTCTTAATCATGATAACTGGTGCCTTCACCTCTCCCCACTCCTCCCCACCTCCACCAAAGTCCATTTCTTTCGTGCCCCCCAGGATAGAATAACTTTTACAAGGCAATCTGTTGTCATCCCGTCAATTTTCCTTTGTGAATGGAGGCCAGAGTAGTGCATCTTCAAGGGTCACTCTGAACGATTTATTCCTGCAGAGCAAGGCTTTCATGCGCTCCTGTAATGCAGACTGCAAACCAGAGGGCTGATACTGTGTACAGCCCAGTTCAGAAGGCATCACCAATAACACGCACAGGACACAAACAGCCCCTCAGGTGCCTTCATTCCTTTCTCTGAATTCTTTCTTGACTCATTTTGCGTTTGAAAAACTGATCAGAGTAACAGCCGAAATACCAGAAGTTTTAACTAACTGCTGCATCCTCCTTGTTTGAGGCTTACTGACAGTGAGAAGACCCAGAGTTCTCAGTCTGCTTCAAAGGGTGCTCAGATCCTTCTAAATCTAAAAAAAAAAAAAAAGATTCTGGTTTTCCATTCTTTACCACAATGTGAACACGTGCAACGTTACTGTTTATCATGTATTTCAGCATTCTGAAGAGTTTAAGGCAGAGAGCAGCAGATTTCTCCCAGTCCTGTAAAACACCTGCTTCTGAGTCCAACCTACTCATGAGCAGTCCGTTTTGTGGAAACGGGACCTTCGATTCTCAGAACTGGGAGTATCTTAAAACTCTGCTCATTCCTGTCATCCGTGTCTGTCTCTACATCTCTGGCATCAGAGAGCCCATTCCTTCCTTCCCATCCCTGCCTTCTTTCCTTTATTAGAAAACATCTCCTCATGCTGGACTCATATCCACCCCCCAGTAGTCCCCACATTCTGTGTCTGGAATCCGACAGTCTCTGTAATTTGGTCCCAGTATTCCTCAGTGCTTGTCTGAACTCACTTTTCTTCCCACCCATTAGCTCCAGGTGAACTGCTTCCAACTTGGAGTCCACAATAGCGCTCCTGGCCTGCAATCCCCAAGCTTTACTCCATCGTATTTGCTGTCTGTGGCTGGCTGGTCCCCTGCAAACACCACTGCGTCCTCATCCTTGAAAGCTATATCTCACTTCACATGGCAGAAAGGGCTTTGCTGATGTCGGGAATTAAGGACCTTGAGATGGGAAGATTATCCTGAATGATCCAAATGGTCATGATTAATCCCAAGGGTCTTCATAAGAAGGAGGCAGGAGGGTCAGAGTCAGAGAAGTGGGGCTGAGAGCGGAAGCTGAGGGAGGAGCTGTACAGGCAGAAGCCAAGGTAAGAGAGAGATTGAGGCTGAGCTGCTGGCCTGCGCTGGGAGGGGCCCGGAGCCAAAGCAAGCAGGCGGCCTACAGAAGCTAGAAAAGGCAAGGCAGAAGGTCCTCCCCTAGAAACTTTTGGAAGGAACCAACCTTGCAGGTGCATTGGTTCTAGAACTTCTGGCCCCCAGAGAAAATAAAGTCATGGTTTCTTAAACCTGTCATTTATAGTAATTTGTTACTGCAGCCAGAGGGAGCAAAGAGACGCTGAAATGCCATCCTGTCTTCCTTCTCCTCCTTGCCCTCCTCTTTCTGCTGGTTGCAGCACTTCTTTGTGTCTCCCCTCTGAAGGGGTAGACCTCCCTCTTTGACCGGAACGATTATTGCCTCGGTTACGTTCAGGTAAAGCAAAAATCGCACTGTATCACTCTCTCTCGGCCTATACATGAACACTTCTGTAAGTAGTTGGTTTATTCAACTTTTCCATATTTATGTGGGCTTCGCAACTTGATTATAGCCTCTTTGAAGACAGAAAGTCTGAATTTAATTTTACCCTGCTGGTTCCCCTAGAAGCATACCCAAGACCTTAATAGGCGTGATCCATCAATTGCTCTTCTAGTGCCTCAATCACACCATCGGCCAGCTGACACAGGAAGAGTGTGTTTTGACATGGTAAGAATATAACCTTTGCATCCCAGGTTTTAAGCCCAAGATATTTGAGCCAATACACTTATTTCACTGGCTACAGGCTTACCTTTCTCTTCTCTAAACAGGGAATCAGCATCACTAGGATTTTCCAAAATACTCCGAGTTCTGACTATTTGCATTTCTTCTTTTCACTGTTTCAGTGACTCTTCTATCCTATCAATTAATTCTTCATTTTTCCAGTAAATCCCTTTCCTTTTTCTTTTTTTAAATAAGAATTTAAGCATATTGGATTTCTTTTTTTTTTTAAACTCAAGTCCTGCCAAACCCACATAAAACCAAAATATAATTAAATTTCGCAGTATCTTAAAACGAGCATCAAACAAGAGAGTGCATTGAAATTCCCCATTTCATTTGTAGCTGCGTATCAGTGAGTGCATTAAGGGTCCATAAAGGCAGTTTTGCTTTTAAAGGCAGGTGTTGGACAAAGAACTTCCTGCAGATGAAGGACTGCAACACCAGAACCACCATCCGTTTAAAATAATTCAATTAAGCGGAAGTCACCCTATAAATAAACATATTGAAACGTCCAATGGAAAACCAGAGTAATGATTAATAGAGTGTTTCCATATCAAAATTAACCCAGTTTTTAACATCTGCATTATTAGAGTGTGGGCATGTCCGTGGCTCACCATGCTCATTTTTGCTTTACAAACACATATTAAACGTACATTCCATTATGCAAACTTTTACGCATGTGTATAATCTTTGCAGTAATTTAATTTATTTAGGGGAACCATAAAAAACTTATATCCCACTGATTTAAAAAATGTGTATCCCCATCTCTACGTTGAATGTATTCATTTACTGGGGTATAAATTTTGTTCGCTGTTATGGGTTTCACAGGCCCTAAGAGCCCCAACCTGCCTAGGACCCCTGGGGACAAAGTGGAGCCCCATGACCCCCTGAGCCTGGAGGCTTTCTTTTAATGCGATCCCCTTTTTGGTTGTCGTTGTTTTCAGGGAAACAAGCGCAGCTTGTACTTGTGTCTTGGATGAGTTGATGCTGTTGTCCCAGTACAGCCCAACATCTCTTTCCCGCCTCTCACCCGGCCAGCACGATCGTCTCCGACTCCTCGCTGGCCTTCAATAAGGACAGTATGTGCTGTGTAGCAGCTGCAAAAGACTTCACAAACGCTGGCTGACGAGAAGTGACAGCCCTGTATATCTCTCACTGGCATTGACAGCTGACAGATGGATACCACTCACACACAGAAAAAGAGCCCCCGGGACGATTCCCCAGCATTCTGTCTGTTCGTAGGGCCACATTTGATGGAGTGCCGCTCAGAATAATAAACCCGCACCGATCCGCCGCCGAGCCCTTCTCGAGCGCACAATGCCCTGGGTTTTTTGTTGCTTTTTTTTTTCCCCTCTAAAACATGAACAAACCTATACATCGAAGCTCTGTTTTGTGCATTACTTTCTTTCCATCTTGGTTTTGAAAAACAATAAAGAAAAAAAAAAGAAAGAGGAGGGAGGGAAAGAGAAAGCAGAAGAGCCCCCAACATTTGTGACTTTCAGACAGGGGAGCGATCCGTGTATAATGGCACAGAACCCTGCCTGGGCTGGGTGTTTAATAATTCCTTCATCTCTCCAATCTGTTTGTTATTATCCTTTGGATTGTTTTTATTTCCTTCCATAAATCAGCCCATCCTTAAAAGCATCGCTGCTTGGTTAGCTGGGAGACAGTGACATAAAACTGGACAGGAGGGAGGCGCGTGGATACACAAGGAGGGAGGTGGGGAGGAAACACAGAAAGCACCCCCTCAGCCCCCTGGGTCGATGGACGATAAGGGGAGAGGAAGAATGGAGGTGAGAATGGGAAAGCCCTCCAGCCTTTTGTCCCTAGATTTGAAGACTGTCTCTGCAGCTTTTGCCACCGCCCTTGTGTTGCCTTGAGTCGCCCAATCAAGTGCACCAGGACCCAGCTGTGTCCGGGAGGCGTCCAGCTGCCAGAATGGAGTGGGAATAGAAGGTGCCTCTTCCACAAGGGGCTGGGGCGGGATCTGAAAACCAACAGCCCCAAGATAAGAAAAAGGGAGACTCACATCAACACAGCCTCCAAAGTAGTTTGTGATCTACACATGAGCTCTTAGCATGTAGCAGGGGAGAGGGCTGGTTTGCACTTGGATTCTCTCATGAGTTACATTGGAATGTTTTAGGGTGTTCAGGTCATTTGATCCTTCTGTCCAGCTGTCTTATAGACACCCATGGCAGGTCAGCAGATGACACATCCTGATGATTTTTCCGCCTCCTCTCCTGACCTGGTCTCTGGTTTGTGGTCCCCGCCCGATAGCACACAGTGCCTCTTCCTCCAAGACTGTAGTTTTTGGCAATGCGGAGGCTATGAGAGGGCAGCAACTGGGTGCTGAGGTCTTCCTACGCCGATGGCTCCCATTGTTGCCATAGAAACCAAAGGCTGGGCTCCCACCAGGCACTCCGTCTCATCCTGGTACCCGGGGGTGTGGCCCATGTGTTTCTGTGGACTGCCGCTTTCATGCTCTGCTAGATGAGGAGGGCAGAGAAGTCCATTGCCCTGGCCTGGAGGGCATCAGCTGCCAGTCCACTCCAGAGCTGCTGACCGTGGAGGGTCACTACTTAGATGAAGGAGGCATACCGGGCTAGGATTTTTAAGCAACCCCAATGTGGGGAGAAAATCTTGTTTGTTTAACACATCCTGGAGGAAAGTGTTCTCCTGAAATCATCTCCCTTCTAAGTACAGTGGGTCCCAATATCCATGAAACAGTAAATGTCTGTGTAGGGGCAGGCTGATTGTCAACCAGGAGGGAGACAGACACTCATGGAGGTAAGGAGTCCTAACCAAGAGACTGCATTACTGCTTCTGGTTCTCAGAAAGAAGAAAACCCCTCGGTGGCCGGCAGTGATCAGGGTGGCCACACTGGCAAATATGAATGAATGAACAGTACTCTCGACCTTGAAAATCAGTCTGGTGCTATTTATGTCTGAATGAGCTACTCTGAGGTAACAAGTCTGGGTTTGCAAATGGTCCCGGAGTGATGCTACTTACTTTCACAGCACGTGCTCTGTTGCCCTTTTCTTAAATATTATGGGGTGTGGTGTCACTGCACAAACTAACCCAGAGTGTGGTTTCAATATCCATGTCTATCAGCAGTCAAGGGTTCCTACCACAATGCCCATTCTTCCAGAAAGGCCTCTTGATGAAGGATCTGTAAACGCTTTACAAAATCTCAACTAATGAAGTTTTGCATCCCCCACAAGGCAAACAGCACATATCACTTCTGCCATGTGCTGTGATCTTCAAAGCGGCGGACACAGTGTTAACGTATTCAGATCACCTAATTTGTCTCTCATAACTTCATAAAAAATTCCTTAATGGAAATTTCCCAAGTGGACCTTGGCGAGAGGAAGTTTCCAGTGAGAGGAAATAAAGAAAGAAAGAAAGGATCACTTTCACTTTATGGTTTCTGTTCCTTTTAATTAAATAAAAGCAGCCGAGTGTGCAAAACTGGATTTGTGCCATATTACTCAACCTGAAGGGAGCATGATGTCAAGTTGCAAAAATCTAAAACTATGGAGAGTGTACCATTTAGGATTAGAAATGTTTCCCCTCCAAGGGAAGTGTTTACTTGGTATAATCACCTTTTGAATCTATACACAGTCTTCTCACACAATATACAAAATCTTAGGTGTGGACTCCAGCTTTAGATGGGGGTGGGGCGCCATCTGAGTCTTGACCTGAGTTTGGTCCACTCTGCTCCTGCTGCTCATTCTCGGGGGGGCAATGATTATAAGACTCTGCATCTGACATAATGGGAGCAAACATCCATGGAGCCCTCCCAGCACCCAGGGCGTGTTGCAAGTGCCCTGGTGGGTGTGGCTTTGAGCTGTCCCCCGGCCCCACAAGGGGAACACTGCTGCTGTCCCCAGCTTGCAATCGGAGGAGCTAGGACAGTTTCTCCTGGTCCTGGAGCAGGCTGCTCCCTAACAGACGGCTCTTCTTCACCATCCCATACTGATCTCCTGCCATAAGGTTTTTCCAAGCAAAACTGATTTGAAATGTTACCAATTGTGCTGATAATTAAATTTTATGTAATTTGTATTAACTACTCATTAATGTTCTAAGTCCTTCCTCCCTCCAATAATGATAAGACTGAATGAAAGTTGGCTTAAAATTAAAGAGAAGGTAATTGTGAGAGTCCCAGGAAGGAATGATGAGGAGGCAGAAAGGAAGGAAGAAAAGAGGGTACACGTGTTTTCACTTTAGCAGCCTGGAGGGAGAAGCAGGAAACTCGGGGTCAGGGGTTGGAGGGGGTGGCCGCTCCAGGACCCCGGCAAGGGCACCTCGTCTTCTGAGAGACCAGCTGTGGGGCCACCCCGACAGGACCTAGACCTTGTCCTTGACAGTGGCCTTGTCCTGTCCTGCCTCCCATGATGTGAAAACCGCCCAGCTCTGGCTGCTCATTACAACCGCAGAAGTGCCGGCCACGAGGTCTAATTGGAATTGATCTTGGGATAAATGCACTATAACAAGCTTGACAAAATGTTTCACAACACACAGAAGGAAGAGCCCCTGTCTTCCTGGGCCGGCGGGGAGGCTACTCAATGTGACCACTTCCACCCCCCACTCCAAGTGCGGTCTCACCGGCCCAGCCTCGCGGCGAAGGACCAGGCCTCGTCCTGCTAGGAGCAAGTCTTAAAGACATTCTCTCAGGAGCCAGCTAAGCTCATTCCTCCATGGCCCTAATGAAAAAGATTGTCACACGCCTTGCAAGGAGCACCCTGAGGCAATACCAGTTTTGTGCGCTCAGCTTCGCAGGCCTCTGTGCCTGGAGGTGCAGGCGGTGGGGGGTAGTATTCACCCCCATTCATCACACACTGTTCTCCACCTTTCCACTGATAAATCATCATCAAAGTAAGAATCCCCAGAATTGTAAACTTGTTACAGGCCCACTCTACTGTTTGGAATAAAGTTTGGCCATTAGGAGAGTGGTTGAGTTCATCTGAGCTCCTCCCTCACCCTCCTGAATTCCAGTCTGCTGTACTTCTTTCCCATCCACTGTCCAAGTGCAGTAGCCAGCTCCCCGGGCACCTGAAATAACTGCACCCCCACTTCCCAACTTCTGGCTGCCTCTTCCCGGGAAGGCCCAGAGGTCGGTCCACCAGTGTGTGGACCCACAGGGCACACAGCATCCTTCTCTGCTGGACTGCAAGCTCCTGCGATCTTGGGGGGTGCCGGAGGAGAGCTGTTATCACAGGCCTGGGGATGCTGAAGCCAACGGGACTCTGAGCTACGAGCTGCTTCCTGGAAGTGGCCTGATCACTGACCTGGTCACTGGGTAGTGGCAGACTCCAGGATGTCTGGAATCCAAGGTGCTCCTGGGCAATGACTCCGAGTTTCTTTGCGACCACAGTTTGAGGCTTTTATTTTTAATTAAGGAAGACAAGGGCATGGTAAAATGAAGGTGTAATATATGTACATACATGGGTGCTCAGTTCAGTTCACTTCAGTTAAGTCTCTCAGTCGTGTCTGACTCTTTGCGACCCCATGAGCTGCAGCACGCCAGGCCTCCCTGTCCATCATAAGCTCCCGGAGTCCACCCAAACCCATGTCCACTGAGTTGGTGATGCCATCCAACCACCTCATCCTCTGTTGTCCCCTTCTCCTCCTGCCTTCAATCTTTCCCAGCATCAGGGTCTTTTCAAATGAGTCAGCTCTTCACATCACGTGGCCAAAGTGTTAGAGTTTCAGCTTCAGCATCAGTCCTTTCAATGAACACCCAGGACTGATCTCCTTTAGGATGGACTGGTTGGATCTCCTTGTAGTCCAAGGGACTCTCAAGAGACTTTTCCAGCACCACAGTTCAAAAGCATCCATTCGTTGGCAGTCAGCTTTCTTTATAGTCCAACTCTCACATCCATACATGACTACTGGAAAAACCATAGTGTTGGCTAGACGGACCTTTGTTGACAAAGTAATGTCTCTGCTTTTGAATATGCTGTCTAGGTGGGTCATAACTTTCCTTCCAAGGAGTAAGCATCTTTTAATTTCATGGCTGTAATGACCATCTGCAGTGATTTTGGAACCCCAGAAAATAAAGTCAACCACTATTTCCACTGTTTGCCCATCCATTTGCTGTGAAGTGATGGAACCGGATACCATGATCTTAGTTTTCTGAATGTTGAGCTTTAAGCCAACTTTTTCACTCTCGTCTTTCACTTTCATCAAGAGGCTCTTTAGTTCTTCTTCACTTTCTTCCATGAGGGTGGTGTCATTTGCATATCTGAGGTTATTGATATTTCTCCTGGCAAACTTGATTCCAGCTTGTGCTTCATCCAGCCTGGTGTTTCTCATGATGTACTCTGCATATAAGTTAAATAAGCAGGGTGACAATATACAGCCTTGACGAACTCCTTTTCCTATTTGGAACCAGTCTGTTGTTCCATGTCCAGTTTTAACTGTTGCTTCCTGACCTGCATACAGGTTTCTCAAGAGGCAAGGCAGGTGGTCTGGTGTTTCCATCTCTTTCAGAATTTTCCACAGTTTATTGTGATCCACACAGTCAAAGGCTTTGGCTAGTCAATAAAGCATAAATGGATGTTTTTCTGGAACTCTCTTGCTTTTCCCATGATCCAGTAGATGTTCGCAATTTGATCTCTTGTTCCTCTGCCTTTTCTAAAACCAGCTTGAACATCTGGAAATTCACGGTTCACGTACAGCTGAAGCCTGGCTTGGAGAATTTTGAGCATTACTTTACTAGTGTGTGAGATGAGTGCAGTTGTGCGGTAGTTTGAACATTCTTTGGCATTGCCTTTCTTTGGGATTGGAATGAAAACTGACCTTTCCCAGTCCTGTGGCCACTGCTGAGTTTTCCAAATTTGCTGGCATATTGAGTGTAGCACTTACACAGCATCATCTTTCAGGATTTGAAATAGCTCAACTGGAATTCCATCATCTCCACTAGCTTTGTTTGTAGTGATGCTTCCTAAGGCCCACCTGACTTCACTTTCCAGGATGTCTGGCTCTAGGTGAGTGATCACAGCATTATGATTATCTGGGTCATGAAGATCATTTTTGTACAGTTCTTCTGTGTATTCTTGCCACCTCTTCTTAATATCTTCTGCTTCTGTTAGGTCCACACCATTTCTGTCCTTTATTGAGCCCATCTTTGCATAAATGTTCCCTTGGTATCTCTAATTTTCTTGAAGAGATTTCTAGTCTTTCCCATTCTGTTGTTTTCCTCTATTTCTTTGCATTGATTGCTGAGAAAGGCTTTCTTATTTCTCCTTGTTAGTCTTTGGAACTCTGCATTCAAATGGATATAGCTTTCCTTTTCTCCTTTGCTTTTTGCTTCTCTTCTTTTCACAGCTCTTTGTAAGGCCTCCCCAGACAGCCATTTTGCTTTTTTGCATTTCTTTTCCTTGGGGATGGTCTTGATCCCTGTCTCCTGTACAATGTCACGAACCTCCATCCATAGTTCATCAGGCACTCTATCAGATCTAGTCCCTTAAATCTATTTCTCACTTCCACTGTATAATCATAAGGGATTTGATTTAGGTCATACCTGAATGGCCTAGTGGTTTTCCCCACTTTCTTCAACTTAAGCCTGAATTTGGCAATAAGGAGTTCATGATCTGAGCCACAGTCAGCTCCCAGTCTTGTTTTTGCTGACTGTATAGAGCTTCTCAATCTTTGGCTTCAAAGAATATAATCATCTGCTTTCGGTGTTGACCATCTGGTGATGTCCATGTGCAGAGTCTTCTCTTGTGTTGTTGGACGAGGGTGTTTGCTATGACCACTGCATTTTCTTGGCAAAACTCTATTAGCCTTTGCCCTGCCTCATTCTCTACTCCAAGGCCAAATTTGCAGGTTTTTCTTGACTTCCTACTTTTGTATATTAGTCTCCTATAATAAAAAAGGACATCTTTTGGGGGTGTTAGTTCTCAGTCACATCCAACTGTTTGTGATCCCGTGGACTGTAGCCTGCCAAGCTTTTCTGACCATAGAAGTCAAGAATACTGGAGTGGTTTGCCATTTCCTCCTCTAGGCAATCTTCCTGACCCAGGGATTGAACTCACGTTTCCTGTGGTTTCTGCATTGCTAGGCAGATTCTTTAACACTGAGCCCCCTGGGAAGCCCATGATGTATATATAAATAAGCATACTTATGCACTTACAATATTTGTACATTTCAAACCCTACCAAGTGGGGAATTGTGACCCAAAACTGATGCTTCATTTGTGTAAATTTGCTTTCTATTTGCCATGGATTCTTAGACACAAAGCAGATTCTAAGAGAAAGAGAAAACTTGGAGGAGAACACAGCAGGAAGTGAACTCCACTTTCTACCATTGTCCTTATTTCTGTGGACAGAACTTCATCAAAACGCAGGAAGCAGCTTCAGACACCTCGGTCATTTCCTGCTAGCCTCCCATTCTGTTTAGCAGTTTCAATCGACAGGTTTGGTGGCAGGAAAATTTCATCAAAAGGGTGTCAGGAAAGTTTCAAGGGATAGTTGTGTGTTCAGCAGTCCCCTTGAATGGAGCTTAATGTTATTCATTACAGAGCAGAGATAATCTTCTGATCCTCACCTCACATGTTTGTTGTAAGGATTAAGTGAACTAAAAGCAGGTTCTCTGTGTGAAAGGAAATGGTAAGGCACTGTGCAAATGTTTGTATATAGGCTATTCAAGTAAATAAGATCACACTGTTATGTTTGTACACAGGATGTTCAAGTAAATAAGAAGACACTACTATCTGTGTATATAGAATATTCAAGTAAATAAGAAGACACTGTTTTTTAAAGAAACAAACCAATTCTTTCTTTTCTACCAGCACCCTATCGGCCAAAAGATTGCAGATAATCATGGATTAATTGCAAACATGAAGAAGGAGACTGAAGAAAACCATATCAGAGCTGTTGCTTCAGGGCAGACTCCAGTGCATGAAAGCTGAAATGTTTTCTGTTATCGGAGATCCTTTTCTGGCACCTGAAATTATTTCTTTCATGTCTGATACTGAAGAACGAGGCAGCACAGCTCCCTGGAGATGAGCGATTGTTACCATGGTCTCATAACATATTGGCAGCCGATGCGGCGTCCATGTACACCTGTCACTCAAGGCTGCGACGTGCAGATGTGGCCGGCAAGCTCAGGTTCAGACCCGGGGCCCTCTCTGCCGCCAGCCACACCTGGCACTCTGCACACACAGGCATGCGCTCCAGCACCCCCGCCCACCGCCTGGCACGGCTGTGAAGGCCACACACGGTAGTCACGGGTCTGCGTGTCAGTCCTGGGAGCTCGGGCTGGCAGGCGTGCAGGGCAGCGGGCAGATGTGTGGCCGGATAGACAACACTGCTGCCCGGGTTCCCAGAACATCCCCAGTCCCGGCCCAGTAAGTTCCTTCCAGCCAGAATCAACTGTCTCCTCTTAGGCACAAGACTGAGGAACGGTTTATAAATTGGGGGGAACATTTTCCTAGTTTTTTGATTACACAGTAAAGACCTCGGCATATAGCTACTTAAAAGCTATCAAAGAAAAACCAAGGCTTCCTGTTATTTCAAAAACAAGTTCCCTGGTGGATGTGGTGAACTTTTGCAAAGGCTTGGCTCCAGAGCAGAGATGCAGGAGTGAGCAGGTGGTGGCGCTCTCGGGGCGGGTGGTGCCCCGTGATCCAACTTCACCCCACGCTTCAGTGTGGGCCAGGCTCCACAGAGCCTGAAAAGGAACTTGAGCCTCTTTTACTGTTGTTACGTTCAGATAGCCAGAATAACCAGATTTTCAACCTAAAATCTATTCACACTGAATTTTCCCATGGGTTCATGCCACCAAATTTATGCCCAAATCCCTGCTTAAAATGTAGGTTTTGATCCTATTTAAAAGACCATAGTGACTTCAGATTCTTCCTTCTTTTCCCTCCATCTAGGCCCCAGGGAACCAAGGTTTAGGTTATCTGTTTGCTTGGTGAGAAAATCCAGAAAGACAGAATCTGTAGGCTTATATTTACCTTTTGCGACCAAAGTGAAGAGCTCTGCAAACTATCTCCCTAGAGGCTTAAATTTAAGTACCCCCTCTTTTCCTACAGGCCAAACTCAAAATATACTAAAAGTATACCTAATTAGAATTCACAAAGAATAATTTTCAGTGTGTGAGGAACACTATGCATAAAAAATATAGGTTGTATGAGTGTGTGTGTGTGTGTGTGTGTGTGTGTGAAAAAAGAGAAGAAAACTATATAGATTCTAGTAGGAGAGAAAGCAGAGAGGGGAGAAATAAGCAGGGGGAGGGGTGGGTAGGAATTGCCATTTCTTCAGTAATTGGCTGTATCAGGCCTTCTGGGAGCTCCTAATCTCATTTAAACTTCATAGTGAACTTGGGAAGTTTGGTGTCAGTATCCCTCGTCTATAGATGAGAAGACTAGTCATCAGTCCACATCAAACAGTTGTGAATGGTAGAGCAAGTGTATGAAACCAAGGCCCCTAACCCAAACTTGCAGTGCGTTTCATTCTACCTGGTAAATATAGATCTAGTTTACTCAGAGAAAATGAGGTTTGAAAAGTACCAGAAAAGGGGGAATATATTTATAGCTACAGCTGATTCACTCTGCTGTACAGTAGAAACTAATGCAATATGGTCAAGCAACTATACTCCAATAATTTTTTTTTAATCACACAAAAAACCACCAAACACTTCCTGCTCACGTGGGTTGTGGCAAATAGTGATGACCCAAATAGTGATTCCCATTTTCCTTCCTTCGTCTCTGGGCAACATTCCTTTCATCTTGGGAAGGAGAAGGTCCAACTCTGTGAATCACCTGCTATCAGCTGGGGCGAGGAGGGGGTGGCTAGCGTGGATCTTGTCACCTTGATGCTACCAGCCTGGGTCCACTGGAGAATTATCAGTCCCCGTCACGCATCCCAGTCTACCCCTGAAGAATGAGCTTCAGGAATCGAGGGGCTGGGTAAAGAGGCTGCTGGGGCAGTCCTGACCCAGGAGACCCTGCTGGCCTAGTCGTCCCCGTGTGACTCCGAGCTGCGGCTCAGCGTGGGCCTGGAAGAGGAAGACAGAAGGCGAGCGCTCCTGTCCGTCACCCACGATAAGAGGCAGCATCACCCAGTCCCGGTACCATCGCTGGACTTCTCGTTCGTTCTGCTCTTTCTACACATCCAAGCCTTTGCTTTTCCCCAGTGCAGCCCACAGTGAATACAGATTTGAATTCGCTCCAAGCAGACGTGGGCATTTGCCCTGTAATCTGAGGGGTTACTCATACTCTTCCACCGGGCTAATTAAAAAAAAAAAAACAACAAACCTGAGACAAGAGTAGCCGGTGGCCCTGGCAGTTCTGTCCAGTTGTCAGACATCACGGTGATTCCCTGCCTTCCCCACAGAAGCAGCAGGAGCCCGAGGGCTGGGCTTGCACGTGTAAGGATGGAGCTGTGTTTGCAGCTGCTGGTTGGGGGAGGCTGGCTGGAAGCAGAGTTCCCAGTTACTGCAAGATGCCAACGGAGGCCAAGATGGAATTCAAGGCCCCTGTGATAGAAGAACGTGGAAGTTTTCAAGGAGCCAATCATCAAGCTTAATTCCTGGGTTGATCTCCAAATAGCAATTTTTTTTTTTTCTAATGTGGGAAATATCAGAATGAGTTCGAGTCTCTCCACCTCAAATTCATAAATGCATCACTTTATGGAATCATTTGTCCATTTTTATATGCTGATTTACAGGACCAGTAATGTGATTCATCACGTCATCTTGTAAATAAATGCGACACTTCATTAAACAAGGTAATCAAATTTAAGCAGTTCTCTTTTTGTGTTAACCACCGAGACCTTTACATCTCCATTGCTCTAGAGACTCTCCTACCGTAATGAACACAGATTCCAGGAAACGCGCACCGGGCATCTCCTTATGGGGTGGGGAAGGGTGCTTTCGCAAACAACCAATAATGACATTAATAACAACCAGCAATTTGCTGTAATGAAGCATTTTAATATCAGGTGGGGGGAGAGTTTGAAGGGGAGGAGGGCACATCGCTTAGATTCATTAAAGCTGGAATGTTGGAACATCTTGGAGGATCTGTTAGCGGGCTAACAGAACACTTTAAAAGAGTGCATTTCGGGAGGAAATTTTTCAGCTATTTTTGTATTTGCCATCTGGAATGACACTGCAAGCTGGCAAACGCAAGAATAATGTATGATATTTCCATCACAGAGAGTTAGTTACGGATTCAGCTGGGAATGCGAGAGCGTCTGAACACCAGTCGGATAACTGTAATTACCCCAACTTTGACCTTCTTGGACGGTATAGACAGCTTCAGTGCACTTAATGTTCATTTCCCTGTGGAAGCAGGCGATGTCTAATGACTGAGATGAACAGAGGCAGTACCTGCCCTGTGCAAACTGCGACCAGGAGCAGGATAGGGGGAGGAAGGTTATGCTTTCAGGTGACGGCAGCGGCCTGAGGACTGACCTCCCATGCCCCAGGTTCAGGGAAGTCAGCTGACACCCTGGGCCTCCAAGCGGCAGGCTCAAACATCCCTTGGGTGTAGTGAGTTCTCATGCCTGTTGACGAGTAGGTTATTTTCAACTGAGTGTTTAGTATAGTCTCAGAAATAAATATCCAAAATACATGGGCTGAAACACTTCACAGATCATCCAACATAGCGTAAGCAGTCACCTCTCCATCTTGACTGACAACATTTTCCAACCATAAAAGCATTCACTTTGTTGTGAATTTACATTGCTGATGCTTGTGAATTAGAAAGGACTTTCCGCAGAACAGAAAAGATCTAATTATAATGGCTTCTTCAACCACTGGCTCCAAAGTTTTAACAGAAATAAAATTTTTGAAAATTTCAAGAGTTGATTTTTAATAGCTTAAAAACTTTGTCATCAAGATATTAAAAATTGGAACAAAAAAGTTTTTCTCTTTATGGCCCTAAAAGAAGTGGCCTTGTATCTGGCCTTTAAAATAAGAATTTAAGTGTTTTTTGACAGGCAAGAAATAAAACACGTTAGAAGTTTCTTAGAAAATATGTGTTGACGTCAGCCCGCTGGACCAGGGTGCTGGCACTATGACTATCCCAGTGGGGGAGTGACCATACCCTTTTGATCAGGGCTCCAGGTCAACACCTGTAACGCTTTGGGGGTGCACCTGGACCTGTTTGCTTTGATTTTTGTTAAAGCAAAATGAGCAAAGACACATGAGTGAAAACAAAGCACAAAGATAGTGACTCTGTAAATTAAACAGAGTGTCCAAGTGAGGATAATACAAAATACAACCAGAATGGAACAATATCCAATTTTATAAGAGCTTAAAAATATACCACAGTAGTAACATGACACAGCACAATGCCGTGGCGTACTCTGCCACACAACGCAAGGCGATCGAGTGCTCTTGTTAGGGTATCGCCTCTACTCACCTACTGAAGGCCATCTTGGCGCTTCTAAGTTTTGGCCCAATAGAATTTTTCTTTTGGGGAAGTACAGACGCCAGTTTTAAAGTAGAAGCGTATGTAGTTGAGAACAGCACAGAGAACACTGCTCAATATGCTGTAGTAGCCTGAATGGGAAAACATTTGGAAAAGAATAGAGACATGTATATGCATAACTGGATGTGCATGACCGAATCAGGGAGCTAGCACAGACATTGTAAATCAGCTGTGTGTGCGTGTTGAGTCACTCAATCATGTCCAAGTCTCTGAGACCCCAGGGACTGTAACCCACCAGGCTCCTCTGTCCCAGGGATTCTTTAGGCAAGAATACTGGTATGGGTTGCCATTTCCTTCTCCATGGCATTTTCTAGACCCAGGAACTTAACCCATGTCTCTTATGTCTCTTGCATTGGCAGGTGGGTTTTTTACCACCAGGGAAGCCCAAAATCAACTATACTCCAACACAAAATCAACTATACTCCAATATAAAATTAAAATGAAAACAATTTTCTTTAAAGGTAGCTGTCTTTCCAGTTTCTAATGCAACCTGCTTCATGTTGTATGAAGGCTTTGAAAATCTAGATCCACAGGAAACCACAGCTGCTGGGGCCCCTGCTCCTCGGGCATCCTGTAAAACCATCATGGAAGGAAATTAGGTTATTCCTTTCCCATAGTATCCTGGGGTTTGGCAGTGTGGACTGGCGTTTCCATTACACAAGGGCTTTACCAACAGTATTTAGTGGGACTCCATGGAATTTTTAATTGCCCTGCTGATCTGATCATTACATTAACTCATTTCCAATAATTAATGTTTCTTATATTTGACTAACTCCTACTTGGTTAAAATGATTATTATAAAAAACACAATGTAAAATTTTAATTTTCAGAGTTTCATGTAGACTTCCTGAGTCTACATATATATGTGTGTGTGTTTATATATATAGGGGAGTTTGTATATATATAGGAGATGATTCTTAATTCTTTATCTTTTATTTTTGCAGAATTTTCAACTGGTTTTAATACATTATATGCTAAATTTAGAATATATATTAAGTGCATGTTTTGTTTATGCTATTTTTAGTTTGTATCTTATAAATTAATATTTGTACATTTTAACATTGTTAATACTTTACTGAAATGGCCTGATGTATCTTGAGTCCTTTGTAGTCATTGTATTACTTTTGAGATATTCCATGATTTAAAATGTTTTTATTCTTATTTCACACTTGGTTAATAGTTTAATGAATAGACTTTTCAATTCTGCTCAGTAGATCTGAATTTTCAATATAGAATGTTCTGTGTTCATTATACCCTGCTCTTGTTTCATGAAAAGACTAGGTTCTTTTATCTCCCTGAGGATATCATTGATTTCTTTTTTTAAATTTTCTTCAATCTTAATCTCTTTTTCCTCTAATAATTTTAACCTTTTGTTCATTTTGGTCTTTGTTTTTTATTTTGAGCAGTTTCTTTAAATTTCTGCTCCTTCTTGGCTCATATTTAAGAGGAAAAAAGAGAAAGGACCCTTTATGTAGGATCTTTTATATAGTTAGGCTCTACTAATGTACATAACCAAGCCTTACTTCATTCCAGGTATGTCTCGTCAGCTATGCCTTTGATAGATATCGTCTTCCATTTATCGTCTTTTGTTTTTCTTCAAAAACTGATGATTTTAGGTTGGGCATCTTATCACATCTCAGACTTTTCCATCTCTTAAAACTTTTGTTTTCTTTTTCTCTGTCTTCTCCTCTTGGACAACTTCCGTAAATTATTCTCTATATTAATAATGCAATTTCCTGGCTAGTATAAATTCTGACATTTACTTTTTCCTAAAGGAGACCTTTGGATCCCTTGTAATTCTTCTGTCTTTACTTATCTCCCATTTCCTCACACCCTATTGTGTTCAAGCTTCCAGCTTTGATGTTCCACTCCTATTTCATAACTATACCACTGAAAAGATACCAAAAAGTTTTCAAAAATTTAATCTTTTTTCCTGTGCTGTGCTTAGTTACTTAGTCTCGTCTGACTCTCTGTGACCCCGTGGACTGGAGCCCACCAGGCTCCTCTGTCCATGGGATTCTCCAGGCAAGAAAACTGGAGTGGATTGTCATGCCTTCCTCCAGGGGATCTTCCTGACCCAGGGATTGAAGCTGCATCTCCCATATTGTAGGCTAATTCTTTACCATTTGAGTCACCAAAGAAGCCCATCTTATTTCTGACTAGAAATCTATTTGAGCATTCTGCTCTTTCTCTTCCTAGCCATGCCATTTCTCATCTCTTGCAGATGTACTTTGAAGACTTTATCACCCATCAGAGGGGTGGGCTCTGCAGACCTGCTCTAAGTTCCATTTTTGCTCGAGTGTGGATTCTTGTTCTCAGCCTGGTCATCTGGTGAATGTGCCCACCAGAGACTCCCAGAGTCACTCATTGACTGTGTCCCTTAATCAAATTTCCCTGGAAGGGAGCCAGTAGAAAAGTTTTCCAACATTCAGTCTATAAATTGTCTAGAAATCCTTATTTTTGTGGCACATTTGAGTCTCCATAAGCATTTAGTGAGAAGGAATCAGCCTGTGTTGGGAAATTTTAACAGACACCATTTTTAGATGAAAAGCTTGATAGGTCCTACCCAACCTGCCCTCCATCCACTTTTCAAACTTCCAGAAACCCACTGGTTTGTGGAATAGGCCACACTCTGCAACATTTCTCCATTTCTCAGGAAAACAGCCTACTGTTCTTATTTTCCCATCCATTAAGCAAGGGCGTGTTCATCTTTGGCACTTGGCTGTGTGTTCATTAAACCAATGGCTGGCTCTGTTCCATGTCTTCTTGATGAAATGATGAGAAATGTGGTCCTGAACTGACTGAATATACATGATGCCATTGAGCCCTGCTCCTTGGTGGCATTAGTATTGCTATTATTTATTATTTACATATTTAATAACCTTATTGATATTATGCACTGTTAGTGCTACTAATTATAACACAATAAATATAATTTATAAACATAGTTTATGGGGATCTACGTAATCAACCACTAGCAACAAAGCCTGCTGCAGCTGCAGACATTTTTCCCTGTAAGCACAGATGATCCTAAGAAAGAGGGCCATTGGCTCACAGAAAACCTTTTAAATAAGTATTTTAATGCATTGTAAACAGATTACAAGTAACACGTGTTACTTGCTTCAAAATTTATTTTTGAAGATTGCTTCAAAAATAAATCCAAATGATCATTTTATGAGAATGGCGTGCTTCCCTGTCTCTGAAATTTCACAAAGTGTTCACAAAGATTCTCCTATAACATGCCGGCAAGATTTATTGTGTGGAGTGTCAATTTAAGAACTGTGAGGATTCCAGGATAATATTATGGCCAAAACATAGAGGTGCCATGGGATAAAGGAAGACATCTCTTGTCTCTGGGAAGAGAGGTGCTAGGTCATGAGAGTGTTTTTCTTGGATTCAGAGATAGAGAAAACGAGGAGTGGGTGAGAGACTAGGGAGTGGGTACAAATTAGAAGTGGATGCAACTGAATAGGTCAGATTTCCAGTCATCTATTCAAGGGAGTCAAAATGTTGGAGGAAACAAGCCTTGATCTGCTTCTCAACTCCTGAGTGGCCATTGCTAGGTGTTGGGTGATGCCAGCAGAGGAGAACAATTTCCTAACTTTCTTTACCATTGAGGCTCACTGAGACTTCACACACATCCATATCTCACGCCAAAAATATCTTACTGTGCATAGGTTCAATCTGAAAAGGACAGATAAACCAAATAATTTATTTCTAAACCAAATAATTTATTTCTAATAACATTGCTTTACATGCAAGAAATATCACCACAGAGAACCACATCTGGTGTTGGAATCAATCATGGCTTCGTGTAATTGGACCTTTTGTGCTTGGTTGCTAAGTCATGTCCGACTCTTTGCAACCCCATGGACTACAGTCCGCCAGGCTCCTCTGTCCATGGGATTTCCCAGGCAAGAATACTGGTGTCTGGGTTGCCGTTTCCTACTTCAGGGGATCTTCCCAACCCAGGGATCAAAGCTGCATCTCCTGAATTGGCAGGTGAGTTCTTCACCACCAAGCCATCAGGGAAACCCCAGTTGGACCTTAGTTAAATGTAGACCTTGCTTTGTCTCCTGTGTGAAACGTGGGCATGGAGAAGCCAGCCAACAATGTCCATCTTTATGTCAATTATTTGCTAGTTATTTCTGGAGGGGCTTGGCTTCAGCCTCACACTGTGTGCATAATTTAGAAGCATTTAAAGTGCCTTTACCAACCTCAACTAGCTTCTTCTGCAGCATGCTTCTTTTTTGCTTTTCGATACATCTTTTTTTTCCCCCCAAAAAAACCACACACTTTGCAGACCTAACTCTTCATCCTTCAAGGTAGCTCCTTTTAGTTTCAATTAATATGCTTTCTGACAGGAGACCTATGTTTCATTTTTAGGAAAAAAAAAGTGTCTTAAGTAGGTAAGTGTGAAATATTCTTAAGTACCAAAACACCATCCAATACTGCTCTTTGACCTTAACTTTTATTCCAAATGCCCTTTGAACACATTGTACACATATTCACAACAGTAATTTGGGCTATCCTCCTCACCCCCAATCCCTAATATTCTTCAATACAAACAAGATAAATGAGATTCTCTCGGTACAAATTTTCTTACCCACTGCCTCACTGAATCAGTTAAGAGTTCCAAAACTGAGATGCTTCCTGTAATTAATACATATATTTGATGTGGTTTTGTTCAGTTTTCCTCTTCAAATTAATTGTTTCCTTATATCCACAGAAAAGCCTATATTTGATGACAAATCTTAGAATGGAGCAAATAGAATAATTTACTTCCCAGACTTTATTGAAACTCCCAACTTGTGAGGGGGGAAAAATGTTATTTTGCATGCATGTGTGCTAAGTTGCTTCAGTCATGTCCAACTCTTTGTGACCCTATGGATGGAAGCCATAGGCTCCTCTGTCCATGAGATTCCCCAGGTGAGAATACTGGAGTGGGTTGCCGTTTCCCCTCCTCCAGGGGATCCTCCTGTCCCAGGGACTGAACCTACACCTCTTACATCTCCTGCATCGGCAGGTGAGTTCTTTACCACTAGCGCCACCTGGGATGCCCCAGTGTTCCTTTAGTTTCTAAAATTATTCATGAACCAATCTGGCTACTCTGGACACATCTTAGAGCAGTAGCTTCTCGCTAGAACCTCTTAAAGGGAATGTGCCATTCTACAAATACGTGGGCAAGCTAGAACATTAATATTCTTTCTGCTGACAAGCATTATTTTCCAGTTCTATGGAAAAGTTGCCAAGTGGGAAGAAATAAAAATATTCCCAAGTATTAGGCTGGACCATGCAAAACTGCTAATATTGGATCACATTTTTACTTACAAAAGAAAGCAATTTCATGAGGCTCAGTCCAATATCGAAGCATTAATGGTGCTTTCTAGACACAATAAATTTTATTCCACACACCTAAGCAAATAGCAAGGTGGTGGGCGACCAGTTAAGTGCCTTAAATAGCAGACCCTTTTACAGTTGTAGCTTTATGAGTCTCTCAAAGAGGCTATTTGGTTCCCTGAAATGTCCATCCCCCTCCACAGAGGAGGGAGCCTCAACTCTGGCAGCATGAGCCAGGTAAAAACTAAATAAGACGCCAATGGGAGAGTCCTCACGCTTGTAATATGGAGCCATTACTCTCTGGCACATCTTTAAGCAGTGACCCCAAAGACATTTGGAAGTTGCACCACCAACCACGCTGTACTTTACAGAGCTTTCCTTTTGGTTACTTCCCTCAGCTAAAAGCAGAGATGTTAGAGTTGCTCCAAGAGTCAGGAAATGGAGCTGAGCAGATGTGCACAAGATAGATCACTCCTGATGCACCCGAGAGAATTGCATTGACAATGTATTAAAACGAAATTATCTTTAAAAATGAGCATGATTAATAACAACGCAGAAAGTGAGCCAGGATTTCTATGGTAGAAGAAAATGAAACAGGGTTTTTGGCATCAGGGTCAGTCTCCAGACACCCACATGGTTACGTTATCAGCACATTAAAGCAGGAGTGCTTAGAGACAGGAAGAAACAGATAAGGACTACGGTCTTCACAGAACTCATTCTAATACCTTCCACATCTTGGAAGGTGAGAAACCAGCAGAGGTTGCAAGTGTCCTGCCATGGCATCTCCTGTCCTTTGTCCCTAGGTCAGGAGAACACGCTCCTCACGTCCAGCAATGCAGGTTCAGGAATGAACACAGGTGACGTGCATGGAAAAAGTTTAGTTTTTATTAAAGCTGCATCTCCCATACCTTCCCTTTTCCTTACCACACCAGCAGTGTCTGAAAATGTGAAATTCCAGTGAAGTAATGACTTTTTGGTTTTGTACACCTTTCCTCCAAAACATCAGGGTGGTCACAAAGCTGCAAATGACACTTCTCACTCATTTCAACAACAACAATCTACAGTAAAATGTGTCTTCAAAGACGAGAAATAAAAAGTTCAAGTTTTTTATGCATAAGGCCAAATATGTACATAATCGAAAGCTTCAAATTTGGGGACCTCATGTCGACATCACCATTATCTATAACACATCTGTAACTGTGGGAAGGAAGTTGTTAAAGTTACGCTGTGTCTTCATGGCTACTTATTATTTATATTTTAAATATATGCCCTTTACTTTTCTAGTGTTTATCTCATGTGCGAATTTATAATTTATGACCAACTAAATTTTCCATGTTAAAGGAAGATTAACTAGAATTGCCATGATCATATTATGATGATAACTATATTAAATACTTCATATTGTTATTCTACTTTAGATACCTATTTCACTAATTTATCATTTTAAAGCACTTTTTGGACCTATTCTCTTTTTTTCCCCTTGTCATAGATAGGATTAGATTATTCTTGTTTTATAGCTAGTGAAACTTAAAACCTCGAACCATATCTTCATAGAACCTGTACCTAAACTCATACCGTCCAAATGTAAGACAAATGCATTTTTTTGTGACTCCTAGAGCTAGTGCTTCCTAGCTGCCCACAATGTGTGTAAGTGATGATACAAGGGGACATAACCCACCTTTCCTGCCCCCAAGAGTCTTGTTTACCTCAGTCCTCAAGCAAAACAGCCCGAGACATCGGTGTCCTCTTCATAAAGCTTTGCAAGAAAGAATTGCATCAAAATTAATTTTCAAAGGTAAAAATTACTGAAATGAACTTGTTTAAAGCTAGACATTGAGTCAAATGATTTCTCTGAAGTGAAAGAGTTCCAGGAGCCTCATTTTTCCCGGCATAATTTTAAAGATTAACACTCTTGCCCCTCCCCGCCCCCAAGAAGATCATCGTCAAAGATTTATGTCTATCATATTCAAGAGCAGCTCTGAGTCGGGGTGGATATTTTTTACATAAGTGTAATTATATGTAAGTGCTATAATTTAATTACCACAATTCCCTCCCTATTGATTTCAGATACTCATCTGGTGCCTACAGATATGGTGGTGTGAAGCTGACGGATAGGATCATCTGTTTGAACGCCCATGGACACTGCAGGAAGGCAAAAAATGATCGCTCATTAACGAATATCACGGAATTTTGTTCCAGGAGACATTAAGGTAACTATTTTAAATTAAGAGCTAGGTTGTCAGATAAAGAGGACAGAATAAAGCCTAACCATAAAATGTTACTCACACAACATCTAAGAAAAATAGATACAAAAGGGCAAAATGCATATATTCAAATCAAATATTAAGAGCACACTGATACAGAAAATTAAAAACTAGTGCAAAATTTGCCATTGGCAATAATTCAAACCAGTGGGATATTGGTAGATAATAAGTAGAAAATTCAAATCAGTAAGGTTGTTGTCCCTGTCTCCAAAGAACAGGACTCAGAATATGAACTGATTAAATCCTAAATTTTCCCACAGGGTCCTATAGTTTTCAGAAGGTTGGAGATAGCAACCCACTCAAACGTTCTTGCCTGGAAAATTCTATGGACAAAGGAGGCTGGTGGGCTACAGTCGGTGGGGTCGCAAAGAGCAGGACATGCCTGAACACACACAACTGTGCACGTTCAGTTACTTTGCTGTTCCGTTACTCAGTGGTTTCCGACCCTTTGGGACCCCATGGGCTGCAGCATGCCAGACTTTCCAGTACTTCAGTATTTCCTGGAATTTGCTCAAACTCACATTCTTTGAGTCGATGATGCCATCCAACTATCTCATCTTCTGTTGCCTCCTTCTCCTCCTGTCCTCAATCTTTCCCAGCATCAGGGTCTTTTCCAATGAACTGGCTCTTTGTATCAGGTGGCCAAAGCACTGGAGCTTCAGCATCAGTCCCTCCAAAGAATAATCAGGACTGATTTCCTTTAGGATTGACTGGTTTGATCTTCTTGCAGTCCAAGGGACTCTCAAGAGTCTTCTCCATCA
Organism: Bos indicus x Bos taurus; assembly: GCF_003369695.1. Taxonomy (NCBI): domain Eukaryota; kingdom Metazoa; phylum Chordata; class Mammalia; order Artiodactyla; family Bovidae; genus Bos; species Bos indicus x Bos taurus. Next base: position 3,221,006 of record NC_040099.1, read on the forward strand.
CCACAGTTCAAAAGCATCGATTCTTCAGTGCTTAGCCTTCTTTATGGTCCAGCTCTCACATCCGTACACGACTACTGGAAAAACCATAGCTTTGACTATATGGACCTTTGTCAGCAAAGTGATGTCTTTGGTTTTTAATACTCTGTCTAGGTTTGTCATAGCTTCCTTCCAGGGAGCAAATGTCTTTTAATTTCATAGCCGCAGTCACTGTCCACAGTGGCTTTGGAGCCTAGGGGAGAAAACACCTCAAGAGAAATGTCCCTTTTACAATGATGGGATTTTAGCATGAGCAGAAAGGACTTCTGAGCCTTCCATCTTCCACAGCAAGTTTGTCCCAAGATCAGTTTGCTGTACTTGGGATGTGGTCCAGCCTGGGGATCTGTACAAGACATTCTTTAATGAATATATTGTTAGGTTGACCATCTGTCTCTCAAGACGAGGACTTAAAGTTCATAAGTACAAGATCCTATCTCCCATGTTCATTGCTACACCCCAAAGCCATAATAAAAGGGCTATTTAAGGCCAAAATAAAGTACAAAATATATTAATGACAATAATTAGTGAAATAAAAAAAAACAGGTAAAACCTATGGGAAGAACCCACTTGGGGGAAAAAAAATGAAGAAATGGCTTGGGCTTCCCATTAAAGAAGAATTTAATAATAATTATAGAAACTCAATAAAATGAACCCTCAAAATAAGTTGATAAAAAAAAAACATGAATGAAAGAATCAAAGTATATCCTATGGTCAATTTGACTCTTGCCAAAGCTAGATAATAAAGACTATACAGTATAATTTTTGTTTTAACAATATACTGAGTACAGACAAATTTTATCCAGTCAACAGATGTTGAGACTTTCAGCTGAGTTATAGCCATAAATTCTTGGTGCATGTTTTGGAAGCTATTCTCAAAAATTGTAACACTTAATTAAACTAGTAAAACTTTCTCTTAAAATTTATGGTTTTGTTATTAGATTACTTTGGGGGTTTTAATATTCATTTTAAATAATTTTATCCTAAATTCACACATGAGGCCCTCTGGATCAGAGACAGATTTCTGATTAAATGACTCACAGTAAATAATACGTTCAAGGCCCTTTTTGTCCCTAGTCCTTTCCCTAAGGCAATGCAAGGAAAATGATGGGGATTCTTCCAACACAAATGTCTAGACAGCTCAGAGGTGAGTGTGATGGGTGGTTCCAGGTGGCAACTTGGCTAGACTCTAGTGCCCTAGTTACTCATCAAACACTAATCCAGGCGTTGTTGTAAAGTTATTTTCTAGACGTGGCTGACACCCACAGTGAATATCACTGTCTAATATACTATGTAATTCATTTGTGTGCTCTGTTTATTACTTATAGTCTGTCTTCCCAGTCGAAACGTAAGCTCCAGGAGGGCAGGAACTCGAGTTTACAGCAGTACCTGGGGCCTTGTGGGCACACGTGATGATTAATTTAAAGAGGAAGCAAATGGCTTGATTTTTCTCAAGAGCCAACACCTATATTTCACCATAAGTCAAAAAAGTTATCTTAGTAGAGAGTTCCTGGTGATTTTAAAGGGATGAGTCCATATAACTTTCTTGGAAAGCAACTGAGTGAGAGAAAACAAATTGTAAAATGTAACCTCGACTCTGCAACTTCCAGAATTTTACTTGGAAGAAATAATTGCTTAATTATGGAAAGATGTTTGCGTGAGAATGATCATTGCAATGCTGTTTATAACAGTCAAACTGGGGAGAGGATTAACCATGAGAATAGTGGTGATATAAATTATAGTACAGGACACCAAGTAACACTGAGAAACAAGTATAAATATAATGCCTTGAAGCAAGGTAGCAACAGTGGAAAAGCGGTGAGAGAAGATTTATTAGACATCACTTATGCAATGTGAGAAAAAGAGAGGACTCAGAAATGATTCCCAGATTTTTGACCTGGGGAACTGGTAGGTAAGCTTGACATCATGTAGGAAGAGAAAGTTTGTGGTGGGTATTTTCAGTGGGGAATATCAGAATTTCAGTTGGTCATGTTAACTTTGAAATTTCTAAAAGACCACTTTTGTGGGTTTAATTTTGTCCCCACCCCCCGGAGACGTACCGAAGTCCTATCCTCTGGTAGCTGTGAACGTGGTCTAACTTGAAAATAAGGTTTTTCCAGAGATATCAAGTTAAGAACAGTAGGATGGATGCTAACTCAGTACGACCTGTGTCATGATACAAAGACACAAATGCTGATCACAGTAGAGTTGAACTAAAAGCCGATAACACAAGTATAATGCGAGACAACCAAAGGAAAGTTCTAGAAGGGGAAAAGGTAGAGCAGTCTGACTGGGGACCCGAGAGCTGGCAGGACGAAAGGGGAGCAGGCATCTTAGGACCCTTCCAGACAAGAGAAAGAGGTGACCCAGCTCAGTGTTCTCCAGCCTCCAGACTCATGCTATAAGGAGGTCCAAATAGAGTCCTTCCTCCCTGGATAGAATCAGTCTCGAGAGACCTCATAAGAGGAGGATGAAACAGCAGCTAGACACTGGCAGAAAGCACATATCTCACAAAGTATTTGTAACTAGAATACGTTAAAGAACTCTTAAAATTCAATATTCAAAAAAATTCCTATGAGAAAATGCATGAACACCTTCATTATATGGAAGACAGTATGCAGATGGCAAATAAACACAGGAAAAGATGTTCAATATCATTAGCCATTAGGGAAACGCAGATTAAAACCGCAAGATATCACCATACACCTATCAGAATGGATAAAATAAAAAACTGTGACGTTAGCCAATGCTGGCAAGGATGCAGAGACTTTGGACCATTCATGCATTGCTGAAGGTATGTAACATGGTATAGCTACTATAGAAATACAGTTTAGCAGTTTCCTTTTAAACATGAAATAACCACACAAGCCAGCAGTTGGGAATTTATTCCAGGAAAGTGAAAACTTACGTTCACCCAAGAACCTACAAGTGGCTGTTGCTAGCTGCTTTATTAGCAACAGCTAAAAACTGACAATAACCCAGAAGGTGATCAGTTAAACAAACTGTCTCAGCAATAATAATAGAAAGAAATATTGATACACATGACTCAGATGAACCTCAAAGGAATTATACTCAGTGAAAAAAAAGCCAATCTCACAAGGCATAACTCCATTTATAGTTTTCTTGAAATGACAGTGCTCCAGAAAGGAGATCAGGTTAGGAGCTGCCAGGGGTTAGGAGAAACGGAGGTGTGGTTACAAGAGCATCCTTGTAGTTACAGATCAGGTCAGTATCCTGACTGTGGTGATGGAGATACAGACTACCCACGTTATACGTAATATACAGGAGACACACAGACACATACACACACATAGAGAGAACTACTGCTCAAACTAGGGGAAGCTGAATACGAGTAGCAGATTGTGCCAGAACTCAGGGCTGGCAGGACGAACTGACTGCAAAGAGACAGCATGAGGGAGCTGATGGTGGGGGTTGAATGGTTGTTTATTCTCTTTTTAGCTGTGGTTACAAGAATCTATGCACATGTTAAACCTTACAGGACTGACCCACAAAAGTGACTTCTCACAATGCCTTCTTCTATATGTTGCCCATATCTGGAACACACAGTAGGGAGAACAATTACTTCTAAGTCTAGCTTCTGTAATAAAGATATTTTTTGAAGTTGTTTTTTTTTTTTTGAAATCTACTAGTAAACATTAATTTTATCTATTTTTCTGGTCACGGCTTCTTGTTTTCCTTCTGGGACCATGTCCTCTCCTCCTCTGATGTGTCCATGTGATTCTCCAGGCAAGAATACTGGGCTGGGTCGTGTGCCCTTCTCCAGGGGATCTTTCTGACTCAGGGATCAAACCTGAATCTCTTATGTCTCCTGCATGGGGAGGCGGGTTCTTTACCACCAACTCTTCTTGGGAAGCCCCTCCCCTGATATCACCTTTTAAATTCACTTCATTTTTGGTCAGCTGGTGACAGATTCCCTCTTTTGTTCAATTAATATGGTTCTACCTTTTTCCTTGAAATTTAGTTTTGGTTTCATAATTCTAGTTTGGGCAATTATTTTATCTCTGAAATTTGAAGGTAGCATTCTAAAATTTTCTGGTCTACTTTGTTGTTATTGAGAAATGGCTTTTCACTCTGTTCTTGCATGTGAAAGTTATTTCTCTTTTCTCTTGGGCTGACTTCTGAATTTTTTTTTCCTTTGAGGATTTTTAGTTTTATTCAAGTACATCTGGCATAGATTTCTTTTTTAATTCATACTGCTTGTTTACATTGTACTTCTTTATCAGTGGATTCCTCCCTTTCATCACTCCTGGAAAATATTCATCCATTATTTTCCCCAAATAATACCTCTTCTCCATTGCCTCTCTTCTTCCATCTGAAACTACATTTGACCTTACTCTACCTCATATTTCTTTAACATTGTCATATTCAAAATTTCTTTGATTGGTGTGGTATTCTTCACGTCCGACTTTCAATTCAATAATTCTCTGCATTATTTGTGTCTGTTTAAACCTTCTACTGGGTTTTTAATCTCAATAGTTAAATTTTTCAGATCTAAAAAATCCACTTAGTTCTTTTTTAGGATTTTTAGAACATATCATTGCTGCTTTTTAAAATTGTCTTTAATTCCTTTATTTTCATAATCATTTCATACTTGCCCATTCCGCATTGATCATTCCAATATCTAAAGTCTTTAGGAGCTTGTTGATGGCTGTTTCTGGGGACTTTCACCAGTGGTAAGATTTTGCATTCATATTTTATTGCATGCAACCTGAGGCCTAAATTGAAGTTTATTTCTTCTAGAAATTTGCATTTGCCTCTTCTGGGAATCAATAAGTGCTAGCAACTTGGGATCACATTAGACCCCTTGCAGGGTTCTGATTTAAGAGTTCGTGTGAGAGTTTCATGGAGAAGGCAATGGCACCCCACTCCAGCACTCTTGCCTGGAAAATCCCATGGATGGAGGAGCCTGGTGGGCTGCAGTCCATGGGGTCGCTAAGAGTCGGACACGACTGAACGACTTCACTTTCACTTTTTCACTTTCATGCATTGGAGAAGGAAATGGCAACCCACTCCAGTGTTCTTGCCCGGAGAATCCCAGGGGCAGGAGATCCTGGTGGGCTGACGTCTATGGGGTCACACAGAGTCGGACATGACTGAAGTGACTTAGCAGCAGCAGCAGTGAGAGTTTCAAGTTTATTCCACCCCCTTGCCTCTCACTTTCCTGTGATCCCAGAGAACACTTTTTCTAACAGCTGATGCAAGCATTTACTTCTAGAACGAATCTTGATTTTGTGTTTATTTGGTTGCCACTGATCAGGGTTTTCTATCATTTTAATTTTGTTTTCCATTCCATTTTTTTTTCTTGAGATGTCCACTTATTTTCCACTAAGTTCTTCAAAGGACTAAAAATCACTTTGCTGTAATTTCTCCTGGATCTCAGATTGTCCAATCAACTACCACTCCATGAAAAACGAAGTGCATGTATCACTTTATAAAACAATATAGACATTTATTTAAAAATGAAACACAGTGAAGCACAGCAACACAAGTTTGAAACTTGCTTAATAATTTTGTCTCTGTTTCCCAAAAGAAAATCTTACATTGTTTTTTAATCCAACAATTGTATTGCAATGGTTTACAAGGATATGCTAGTTTAGGTAGTTATTGAAAATAAGGTGAGAGCCCCAATATATTATCATCCAAAATAAATTTTCATCAAAATAATAATCATAACCAGCATCATCATTGTTATTTTCAAACATTTAGTTTGAAATGGAAACAAGTTATACAGAATTAGATTACATGATTGTTATGTTTAAGAACATTATATGGTAAATAAACATACACAAATAAAGAGATAGAATTCTGAATTAAGAGTCACGAGACTCGGATCTAGTTTAAAATACATCTTGTAACTATGGTATATAGCAGAAGCATTTCATCTCTTTGCATCTCTGTTCCCTCATCTATAAAATAAAGATATGTCAAGGTAAGTGGTCTTCCAGGTGTGGCTTATATTTGAATTAATAACACTTTATGTTTAAGTGATGCTTTATAATCTACGATGAACATTTATTCATTTATCAAGTATATAAGTTACTTAGTAAATTATCAAGTGTTTTAGTTAGTGTTAGTTGCTCTGTCATGTCTGACTCTTTGTGACCCCAGGAACTGTAGCCCGCCAGGCTCTCTGTCCATGGAATTCTCCAGGCAAGAATACTGGAGTGGGTTGCCATTTCGTTCTCCAGGGGATTTTCCTGACCCAGGGATTGAACCCACATTGCGCAAATTGCAGGCAGAATCTTTACTGTCTGAGCCACCAGGGAAGCCCTATCAAGTGTTTACTCCTAGGCATTCCCTCCCTTGGAGACAGTTCAGATATAAATAAGGCAAATCCTTACCTTTGAGACACCATCACATTAGTAGAAGCATATACATAATAAACTGAACTAGAATGTAGTCATGCCATGACGGAGTTGGCTACCATTGGGAGCACCCAGAGGATGGCCAACCTGAAAAAATCATGGAAAGTGTTTTGAGAAGATCTTTTAGCTAAATGTTGAGGGTTTCACATGCGTTTTCCCATTTAATATAGCAAGTCTGTGCTCCACTTTAGAAATAAGAAAACTGGAGGTCAGAGGTTACATCAGATACTCATCATCACTCAGACTCACACTGGCGACTGGGACATCAACGTGTCATCTCCAGCCTTTAGGAGCTCTGATGGACCGCATGACCACAACTCTATGGTTTCATAAGCCTGTAATTTCATGAATGGTTGTGCAAGTCACATAAGCTATGAACATAAAGAGCCGCTGGGGTTCAGGTAAGAAAAGCCAGCTGCCTCAAAGGTATAGCCTGGAAGGACAGGTAAGGTGCAGAGGTGAACTGAGTTGCAGAAGTCACGTGAGCAAGTGGAAGGTGAGTCAAGAACCACCAACACAGCAGGAGCCAGGTGAAAAGGACTAGTTTTCCTGATCTTGATGTTGAATAGAGACGACCTTGTGGGATTCAATAAATCAAGACCCATGGAATCCAGGAAAGCAATACATTTGGAAGATCACTTTATTAAAAGTCATGAACACGCTGCTACATTTAAAATGGATAGCCAACAAAGGCCTATTGTATAGCACATAGAACTCTGCTCAGTGTTATGTGTCAGACTGAATGAGATAGGGATTTGGGGAGAATGGGTACATGTATATGTATTGCTGAGTCCCTTCACTGTTCACTCGAAACTGCCAGAACATTGTTAATGCCAACACAAAATTAAAAGTTTAAAGTTAAAAGGAAATAAAGTACACTTATCCTAGGGGAAAAAAAAAAAAAAAAAAGAATACCCTGGCAAGAACTCCTAAAGTAAACTTCAGATTAAACAGCCAATCCAAATTTCTGTTTGGCCTCAGGAACTGTGCAGTGTCAGGGCTTTCATATTATCTGTTATTATTATCATTTTTTTTTATTTCAACAGAAAACAAATTTTTTAAAGTGGAGTTGTTTTCATTCTCCCATTTACCTGCCTCATCCCCACCATGTTATTTACACGTGAGTCTGCAAAGCAGGTTTCAGGCGGCAAAAATCATTGTTTTACTTTATTTTTAAAAATTGCATTTCACCCTTCTGCATGTAGCGATGTGATAAAGCTGAAATCGAATGACACCATCGGATGGGTTTTTGTCGCTAATGCAGCGGGAAATGGCTGGGGGGAAAAAAAAGCACTGTCAAAGACAGAGGCATTCATGTTTTGAGGCAATAAAGTGTAAGAATAACCGGAAATGGACACTCATAATAAAACCTGAGGGGATCCTAGCAATTCAGTCTTTTTCTTCTACTAAGAAATAACTTGACTTGTTGGTTATTTGACGATATATGTGTGTGTGTTGCTTCTTCCCCTCAATTTGATTTGGTTGTAGCTGCTGCAGTGTTTTACCATGTGCAGGGTAGGTATTTCAGGAAATGACCCACGTCGGTAAGATATTTATGACCTCGTAATATGGCTGTTGAAGTTCTGATGTGCACCCTCTAAAGAGCTCCCTGGGAAGATTTCTGCCTGTTCTAGAAATATGAGTGGGCCGAAAGCTATCCACAGGAACCTGGCAATATAAGGCGCCAAGACACCGGCGGTAACAGATGTCTTCTCATTTATAAACCTCCTTCTTTATCCTCTTCAGTGAGGTTCAGAATGCTTTTACAAAGTGACGGGTTGGTTAAAAACTTCATCTAGCCCGGTGGGGTCATTGCCTTGGAGCCCACTGTGCTGAGGGTTTGCAGCAGCTGGAGACCGGGGTAAGGTCTCCTGAGAAGTTGAGAATTTTCAGGCTATCACTTTGATTAGCTGCTCGAGGCATCTGCTGGTTTATATAATTGCCCCTGCAACTCTAAAATGAATATATATTTCTTGTGACAAGGAAAGGGTGGGGTTATGTGCTCAGAGAAACTTAAGATTCCTGCAATGCTGTGGAGATCACATTAAAATGGTAAAGTGAAAATCTGTGGCGACTGTACTTCATTAAACACTGATTTAAAAAATGGGCTTCCCAGGTGGTGTAATGGTAAAGACCCCGCCTGGCAATGCAGGATACATAAGAGATGCGGGTTTGATCCCTGAGTTAGAAAGACTCCCTGGAGGCAGGCATGACAACTCACTCCAGTATTCTTGCCTGGAGAATCCCATGGAAGAGGAGCCTGGTAGGCTACAGTCCACGGGGTCACACAGAGTCGAACATGATTGAAGGAACTAAACACGGCACAGCACATGGAACAGACAGATTTTAAGGTCGGCTGCTAGAAAAGGTTGGCAGAGACAATTCTTGCAGTTAAAAGTGAAATTAAAAATGAACTAAACTTTACGGTGACTCTGCCTCTAAGATGGGCTTCCTTTGTGGCACAGACCGTAATGAATCTGCCTGCAATGCAGGAGACCTCTGTTCATTTCCTGGGTTGGGAAGATCTGGAGAAGGGCATGACAACCCCCTCCAGTATTCTTGCCTTGAGGATCCCATGGACAGAGGAGCCTGGCGGGCTATAGTCCATGGGGTCATAAAGAGTCAGACATAACTGAGAGACTAACACTTTCACCTCTAAAATATTAACATAAATGATAACTCATATTGAACAGCTAGTCATTACTGTAGTTGGGTTTTTAAGAATTTTTTAGTTCTATATACTAAGCTCAATGAGAGGAAAAACGCGTGGGAAACACGATAAAGGGCCATGTTTAGCACTGTGACCCAAATAGGAGACGAGGGCCCCTGTGAACACGCGGTCCTGAGAAATTTCATTCGAGCTATTTTATCTCTTGTTGTTTATTTCCATTAACTTCCCAGCACACTGTTTAACCTTGGCCTCCTTTTCCTTCTGTTTTTAAAGAAGTGTTTCTATCTTTCTGAGAAGAGTTGGGACTAAACGTTCCTGGTAGAGACAGTTTAAAGATCTCTTGGCTTCAAACACCAGGTGGATGTGCATTGAATTATGAATTCCAGAATTAACTAGCTCCAGAACTGGCTGGTTGACTAAGTAGCCTCTGGACCTGCTGAGGACTCCCTGGAGCCCAAGTGCTTCCGGAAATAGGTGGCGTGTCAGTATCTGGGGCAGGTGTGTGCCATTCTTCTACCATTTGGACAGTCTTGTTTATTTCATATCAGCCAGACACCTGATCTTCACCCTAAGTTGTCCTTGCAATTTGGAAGTCAAAAAAGCTATTTACTGTAGAGAAGTTACTGGTTTAAACTGTAACAGCCACCAACAAATTATTTTTAAAGCTATGCACACATCATTGTTATTCAGCTTCTCTTTGTAAATAACTCAGATTTTCCCCCTAGGAATCATAAAAAAAATAACCTCTGTGTCTGAAGTTTTCTTATATCTCAATTATGGCAAGATTCATATTCCTTTTCCTTTGTAAAGACTTAATGATTAAAAACTTTAAGAGGAAAATATGTTTTAAAAAACAAAAGAAAACAATATAACATTTAAAACTATATTTCCCTATGAAAATTCAGGGAGTTTTTTTTTTTAATTTAGTAAATCTTTTGATAAAGATTTCAGCAATGTGGAAATCCTACCTTTACTTCCCTTCAATCCAGAAAAAAATAACCCCAGAATAAGGACATTATTTTGCAACAAGCATTTGGGGTATTTCTCTTAAATTGTATTTCTTTTTATTTTGAAAGTAATGTATATACATAGCAAAAATAATTCCAAAAATACATTAAAGAATTAAATTTTAAAAAAGCATCTCATTTTCTATTTCCATTCAAAGCATCATCTTTATTTATTCTGGTGGTTAACACCATAATTTAAGTTAGATGTTGCCTAGACGGAATATTTGTGTGCCCTCAAAATTCATACATTAAATCTGTAACCCTCAGTATGAGTGTATTTGGAGGTAGGACCCAACAGTTCTAGGCTGACTTTAATTTCTTCACCCACAAAGCTGAAAGACTGTCCCATTACATTTTTATCCAGTTATGATAATATTTGCATCCTTCTGATCTATCCATGAGTTTTATAAAAAAATAAAAATAAAAAAGACAACAACAAACCTCACAGTTAGGACAGTATTATTTTGTTTGTTTCAATATCAAATAGTTTAGACTGGTAGGGGAAAAAAAAAAGGTGAACCTATTTCACGAAATCTATGTCCCTTGAAAGAGAATGTTTAAAACATCAAGGTCAAATTGATTTCTGTTCCTACATGTCATTAGTTGTTTAAAGGTACACCATATTTCATTTTATGGAAAACACCTCCAAGGCACTTAATACATGTCAGTGCTGTTCTAAGACACATACATGTATTAACTCAGAAAGGGCTATCATTAACCCCATCTTACAGATAAAAAAGTAAGAGACAGAAAAAATAAGTAATTTATCCAAGATCGCAGAGCTTTAACCATTAGACTAGAATTCATACTTCAGCAGGCTGGCCTCAAAAGGTGGTTCTTTTAACCATTATGCAAATATCAGGCCATTCTTTCTCCTGTGGCTTTGTGTAGAGTTTCAAATAGTTTTTACATTTTTCTTATTCACAGAAGAAATACAAGCATTCTCAACTACTTCATTAAGACTTTCCTGATTCTTAATCAGAATAATTAGATTTACGGAATCGATTTATCCCTTACAGGCATTCCTGTCAAAGACTGGTGACTTACTGAAAGGTACCCAAGGGAAAGTAGAATTAAGCCCCAAATCTCGGAAAATTGATGCACATTTACACCAACGATTTCTTAAGACTCCCAGAACATAAGCCATGAGAGGTAAGACTGATAAATCTTGACACATCAAAGTGAAATGCTCTTTTCAACAAAGGATGCTACAGTTGGTATCTTCATGTCCTTTGGGATCCAGGTTCTACTCCATCCAGCTCCATGCCCTGTGAGGCTGACCCTAAAGCACAACACTGACAAGTTCTTAGTCCTGCACCAACCAGCTGGGTTCACTCCCTGGTCGGGAGGTGCCCGCAAAGGGTTGGAGGGAAGCACACTGTGGTGTGATGTTCCAGCCTCTGGCCCTCTCTCATAGACCACAGATTGGCTGTCTGTCAAACGTAGAATAAGAAGTAGACATCCTTTTGCATCAACACTTCTCCAAGCTGAAAGAGGAGGGTGAAAAGTTGGCTTAAAGATCAACATACAGAAAACACAGATCATGGCATCTGGTCCCATCACTTCATGGCAAATAGATGGGGAAACAGTGGAAACAGTGGCTGACTTTATATTTTGGGCTCCAAATTCACTGCAGATGGTGACTGCAGCCATGAAATTAAAAGACGCTTACTCCTTGGAAGAAAAGTTATGACCAACCTAGACAACATATTAAAAAGCAGAGACATTACTTTGCCAACAAAGGCCCCTCTAGTCAAAGCTATGGTTTGTTCAGTGGTCATGTATGGACGTGAGAGTTGGGCTGTGAAGAAAGCTGAGCGCCGAAGAATTGATGATTTTGAACTGTGGTGTTGGAGAAGACTCTAGAGTCCCTTGGACTGCAAGGAGATCCAACCCATCCATTCTAAAGGAGATCAGTCCTGGATGTGATGTGAACAACTGACTCATTTGAAAAGACCCTGATTCTGGGAAAGATTGAAAGCAGGAGGAGAAGGAACCTAGAAAAATGGTCCTGATGAACCTATTTGCGGGGCAGGAATAGAGACGCAGATGTTGAGAATGGATTTGTGGGCACAGAGAGGGAGGGGAAGGTGGGCAAACAGAGAGCAGCACCGCCGCGCACATGCTGCCATATGTCCAACAGCTAGCCAGCAGGAAGCCGCCGCGTAACAGGGAGCCCAGATCGGTGGGATGGGGGGAGGGGAAAGGGAGCCAAGAGGGAGGGCTATATGAAACATGTAGCTGATTCACCTTGCTGTATGGTGGGAACTAACACAACATTGTAAAGCAATTACCCTCCAATTAAAAAACAAAAAAGAGGCTCAAGTTGCCACATAATCATGACCCTCATCAACATACAAAACATTTCCTCGATCCTAAAAGGAAATGTGCCTTCCTTGTGCCTCTTTGCAGGAACCCCTCACCTCAGCCCCAACCCTTGGGAAACAAAGGTCTATTTCTGTCATTTATCTCTTTCCAGAATGTCATATAACATGTAGTTTTGGAGGTCTGGCTTCTCTCACTTAGCAAATATATATATGATTCATCCATATTGTGTGTATCAGTAGTTTGTTCTTACTTACTGCTACTGCTGCTAAGTCGCTTCAATCGTGTCCGACTCTGTGCGACCCCAGAGATGGCAGACCACCAGGCTCCCCTGTCCCTGGGATTCTCCAGGCAAGAACACTGGAGTGGGTTGCCATTCTCCAATGCATGAAAGTGAAAAGTGAAAGTGCAGTCGCTCAGTAGTGTCCGACTCCTAGTGACCCCATGGACTGCAGCCTACCAGGCTCCTCCGCCCCTGGGATTTTCCAGGCAAGAGTACTGGAGTGGGGTGCCATTGCCTTCTCCATCTTACTTACTACTGATAGTATTTCATCATATGGATGTTCCACAGCTTGGTTATCCGTTCACCAGTTAAAAGATGTTTACAGTGTTTCTAGTTCATGGAATTATGAATAATTCTGCCTTTGACACTTATGTATGGGTATATGTACATAAGACTTCTCAATTTTGCTGTGACCATGAAACTGTTATAAATAAAACACTAAGAAAATGTTTTGTGGCTGTTCAAATAGTATACGTTTCACATGAATTATAAAAACATAACAGTATCTTTCTAATTTCCTCCTACAGTCTTTTATCTTACTGTGGCCATACACTTGCTTTTATCCTACTATAAATCCAGAATGCACTGCTAGCATTTTTGCTTCAGTTCATTTCAGTCGCTCAGTCGTGTCTGACTCTTTGTGACCCCATGAATCCCAGCATGCCAGGCCTCCCTGTCCATCACCAACTCCCGGAGTTCACTCAGACTCATGTCCATCAAGTCAGTGATGCCATCCAGCCATCTCACCCTCTGTCGTCCCCTTCTCCTCCTGCCCCCAATCCCTCCCAGCATCAGAGTCTTTTCCAATGAGTCAACTCTTCGAATGAGGTGGCCAAAGTACTGGAGTTTCAGCTTCAGCATCATTCTTTCCAAAGAACACCCAGGACTGATCTCCTTTAGAATGGACTCGTTGGATCTCCTTGCAGTCCAAGGGACTCTCAAGAGTCTTCTCCAACACCACACTTCAAAAGCATCAATTCTTCAGCGCTCAGCTTTCTTCACAGTCCAACTCTCACATCCATACATGACCACTGGAAAAACCATAGCCTTGACTAGATAGTGATTATTTAGAGAGATTACAAACTGGAAAGTTTCCTTTCAGTCATGTCCAGAGTTCTTGTCTAGGCTTCTGACTGCTACCCTATTTCCTCTCCCTGATGACTGGCTGATGTTGAATTCTCTCAGCTTTTGTTTCCCTTTAAGAGTCTTTATTCTGACTTTATTTATGATACATATATTGGCTAGGTATGGTGCCGGGGACCAGCCCCGGCTGATCCAGGGTATTCGAAGCAGGGACGGCATCGGCAACCTATTTATTTAAATATTTTATCAAAGATATAAAGAGTAATAGGATGAGGATAGCTCAGTAGGAAAATTTAGTGGAGAAAAGAGGCTGAGTAGCTTGGTTTACGCGGGAGACCAATAAAACTTCAAGACAAGAAGTTTGCACCACTTACGTAGGCCGCAGGCGTCCTTCCATTCTCCCGAAGGAGAGGAAACACTGAGGCCTCCCCGGTCGGATCTTAGAAGCCCAGGCATAATTAGCAAGCATGGCGGGTTCCGCGCTCCAGATGGAGACTCAGCCAGAATTTGAGAGAGAAAGCGACATGGGGAGACCAAGTTTCGGTGAACGAGGCCCGCACTTTATTTTCCAAAGTAGTTTTTATACCTTAAGTTGTGCATAGAGGATAATGGGGGAAGGGGTGGAGTCATGCAAGGACAGCAGTTCCTGGTCCTAATCGAAGCCAGGCTTTCAAACTTATCATATGCAAAAGTTCAGGTGAATTACATCATCTTCTGGCCAGGAGGCCTGTTAACATTTTAAGAAACTTATCTTTCTCTAAAGGTGATTATTCCAAAGTCAGGCACCAGCCGTATGGAATTTCAGATTTTCAGTTTCCATTTTACCAGTACTTTAGCAGGGCATCCTGTTGACCTCTGGCTTTTGTGGTACTCTCCAGCCCTGGTCTTCAGTGGGATCTGTGTGCTGGAGTCTCAAGCTTGGGGCTTCCCACAGTCTCAGCTTCCTCCTCTTCAGCTGATCTCTGCCTTGTGCCTTTGGTAGATCTTGTTTAAGACATAGTCTCTTGCCTTTCTTCTGGTCTAGGATACTGGATCATGAGCCCAGCGATTTCTAGCTTTCCTTCCAGGTAGAAGATTTCCCCTTTATTCCCCACCTAGCTGCAGTAAATCTGCCTCTGCCCATGGACAGCATACTATCTGCCTCTCCTTTAGGAGGAAGCTCTGGTTCCATAAGGAGGAAGCATCAGGTAGGGCTCCATGCCCATCCCACAGCCATGGCCATCCTTGTCTTCAGACCTGCATCATGGTCCAGTTGTTCTTTGCTTCCCCATTCTACCAAGATCTCTTGTCAGCATCTGGTGGACATCTGAGAAAAGAGACTCTTAAATGGACACAAGCCTTCCAACATCTGACATCTCCAAGAAGTCTCCTTTCTCACACCCGTCCACATGTGGCCTTAGAAATGCTCCAGATTTTTAACTGCGCTCTTCCCACCCACTTGCATAGTGCCTGAAATCTCCTGTTCCTTGACTCTGCCATGGGAGATGGGCAAGAACACACATCTCCACCCTTCTGGCAGGGGTGGGAGGACTGACTGTCTCTCCCTTGATTTACGGCTACTTGTTTTCCTTGTACCTAACCTCTCTGATGGTTTCAACAAAACGAAATGATTTTATAGTTTATCCACATCTCTCTTGCTGTTAGGGTTCCAGCTTTTTATATTCTAAAGTGAAAGCAAAACTAGATCAATCTTACCACCCACCCTGTCTTCGTCCATAATCCTTTTTTTTTACTTGTTTGTTAGAATATGACATGATATAGCCAAGTGGGCTAATTGAAATACTCAGCTTGATGAACTTGATGCATATGTACATGTACCTATATAACTTAGAACTCCTCCTTCTGCTCTCTCTCAGTCAATAATGCACAGAGAGAACCACTTGTCAGATTTCTAATGGCCTAGGTTAGTTTCGTCTGTTACTGAACCCCATATAAACATCAGACAGTTTTTACTCTTTCGTATCTACCAAACTCTTCTCTGTGATATTGCAGATAGCAGTAGGGTTTTGTTTTTCTTTTTGTTTTTTAATTGTTATGTATCTCCTTGTATAAATATATCATGATTCATTTATCTGTTTGTCTGTTGCTCAACATTTGGGTTGTTTTTACTTTCTAATTACTATGAGCAGATCTGTCGGAAACACTCTTAGGCATGTGTTGGCTACACACCCAGGAGTGGATTTCCTGGGTCAGACTGTGGGCACATGTTTAGCTTTAGTTTCTACTGCCTAACAGTTTTCCAAATATTTTTCAGCCATATATACCCACACCAGAAACATACAAGAGCCCCCCTTGCTCCACATCCTTGTCAACAGTTGGTATCATAGTAGCATCTCATTGCGGCTTTAATTTTCATTTGTAAGATGACTGACAATGGCAAACCCCCTTCTTGTAGGCTCACTGAGATATTTTTGTTCTGAAATGACTATGTTGGATGGATGTATTACGAATATATTCCCTTGGTGTGTGGCTTGAATTTTGACTCTATTAGAGTGTCTTTTGTCAAGCAGGACAATGTCAATGAAGTACAATTTGTCAACATTTTTAATAGCTAATGGTTTTTGTGTCCTGTGTAAGAGATCTTTTTCCCTATCTCAAAGTAATAAAAATATTTTTCTACATTTTCTTCTGGAACTTGTATTTTTATATCTCAGATATTTAAGTCTATGAACTACCTTGAATAACATTTGTTATAGCTTGCTCATTTTTACTCTGATTCAGTGCTTTAGACTCACAGACTGAAAGTCTACCCCAAACTGGAATGAACATGGTGCTGTGTAGACTCTCCACTGCTTGGGCTCTGGGAGGACCAGGTGTTCAGTGAGGTGAGTGGCACAAAGAACTCTGAGCTGGCTGCTAGGATGTCACCCTCGGGGTTTGAAGATGGCCATGTGAGGGAGCTTGATTGAAGAAACAGAGTCTTTACCTACTGAGCTATGAGGGAAGCCCATGAAGAAATGGAGGCTTATTCTTAATTTGGAGAACTGTGCTTTGGGCTTTGTCTGATGAAGCAACTTGAGACTTGTGGGTGGAAATACTCCCGAGAACTGATCTCAACTCCACCAAATTTCAAGCTCCTAGAAGAGTGTTTGTTTAGCTTACAAAA
Source organism: Bos indicus x Bos taurus (assembly GCF_003369695.1). NCBI lineage: Eukaryota > Metazoa > Chordata > Mammalia > Artiodactyla > Bovidae > Bos > Bos indicus x Bos taurus. The sequence goes on from NC_040099.1 coordinate 3,237,900, forward strand.
AATCTCCAAGTTATGTTCTTGGCAATTAATTTTTGAGGATGAAAGGGGCGTATGTGTTTTTTCCCTGATGTTTTTGCATGACCTCTGTGTGCTTCCAAGTGAAAATCAGGACCAGGATGATGGAAGGGTTTTTATTTTCTCCTCTTCTTCACAAATCCTCTTCCTTGTAGAGACAAATCGAGGCAGCAACCAGGAGTGACAGTGTAACAGCATAGTCAGGTAGTAATGGGCATGACAGCCAGCAAATCACAAATCATGGTGCTGCATCTATATGAACAGCAGTTTGTGCTTAGCTGAGTAACTGGGAAACTCAGAAAATCCCAGAGAAAGAGAAAGAACAGAATCAAACAGATAAATTCCTTCCATCCCACACTACCCTAAAGCAATCGACAAAATGAAGGACAGCAGTGTTCATGTTTCTAGTACTTGCTTAAATTCCACTTCTTGACACACCCAAGGGTTTAAAAATCAGATCAATAAAAAAATAGCTACAAAAGCGTTCTATTTTCTTCTTATAAGACCAAATACATGATATGCTGTCCATCTAATTATTTTATGTTAGATTTCCAGAAGTTTCTGACTCAGTATTATCCAGAGGATGGAATAAAATTCCAAACCACAAAGTACAACTTCTAAAAGTTACACTATGTTTCATAAACTTGGATGTTCTGTTTTGTACACCTCAAGACCTTGGAGATTTTTTTCCCTCTTCTTTTGTTATTTTTTAAAAATAGCATTCATATACTGTTTTTCAAAAAATAACATTCATACATACTAAATATCTGTAGTTGTTGGAACAGATATTTTCACAAAGCTTCCATGGTTTTCCCCAACCCCCTCACATCTAGTGATGAGGAAATTAGATACCAGTTCACAAGAATCATATAATATTACTAATTAGGGAAACAAATTACAGACTTATATTAATAAAACCCTGCTCCTGTGATGGAACAGGGCAGTGAGATTATGAGGAAGAGAAAGATGTGTGTGCTGGGCTGAACTGGGGAGTTGGATTGCACACATCACATGATGTGATTTTTTTTTTTTTAGTGAAGGTTTAATATGGAACAAGTATTACAAAATTGTGTCTTGAGAAGAGTTTGAATAATCCAGCAAGTCAAAAATAGGTTTTCCAGAAGCCCGGAGTCACTAGCAGCTCAAAGGTGAGCACATATATTAGATCCAATGCTCTTATAAATGAGAAAGACTCCAATTCAACTTGCTGATCCCATATAATATGAATGAAGACAGTTTCCAGAGACCAGAAGTTTGCCCACTCTTCCTGCTTGGAGCCATTACATCAATTGGACGTCTTATCAAGCTAGACTCCCAGGTAGAAGATGAAGAGATTTGAAAAACTCTCTCTCTCTATTATGCCTGATGCAGAGTTCCTAAATAGGATGGAGAAAATAGTAAAAAAAAAAAAAAACCAAAACTGATCAAAAACTTAAAATCTGGTAAGGATGCAAGTGGACTTCCCTGATGGCTCAGTGGTAAAGAATCTTCCTGCCAATGCAGGAGACTCGGGTTCAATCCCTAGGTTGGGAAAATCCCTGGTGGAGGAAATGGCAACCAGCTCCAGTATTCTTGCCTGGAAAATTCCATGGACAGAGGAGCCTGGCAGGCTAAAGCACATGGAGTAGCAGAGTTGAACACAACTGAACAATGAAACAACAACAAGAAAGGATGCAAGTGTCCTGCCAAAGTTTAATAATTAGAAGTCAGGACTCAATAAAAATAGTTTATCCAATTGTTGCCCCACAGAACAGAGAACTTCCTTTCAAAGACTTGACATCTCACACCCCCAGGACAGCAAAAATCCTCAGGTATCAATGAGTTCAGGGGATCCTGTTACGGGATCACCAGGAACAGAAGATGTCACAGTTTCCATGAGAGGTGATCATTCATCGCCTTGATGTGGGTAATGAGAGTTTCTCATGATGGAAGGACTGCCAAGCTTCATCAAACATGTGACAATTACTCATTTCTGCTGATTCATGTGTGAATAAATGAGAGACCTTAAAAAATCCTGAAACTTATTTTTATTGACTTTGAAAGAGGAAAAAGGATGTAGAATAGGTGTAGCTAGATTAAAAATAAAAGCAAGAGCATGTAGTTTTCTGGATCACTGCTTATGACATCTGAATGATGGGCTGGTAGACCGTGGGCAACATGCATCTTACAAAGACTTAAAGGAAAGAATAAGAATTTGACCAGAAGGGCTCTAACCTCAGTGTGAGACGTGGGGTAAGAAATTGGATACTGTGTTAGAATTGATATATTGGTATGATGTAGAATGAAGAAAAATAATGGAAGAGATTCCAAGGAAAAAATAACAATGATGATAAAGAAGAATGCATAAAAGCATAAGTATAAAGTATAAATGAAACAAATTTTACAAGTTAGCATGCATTATCTTATAGATGGCACAGAAATTTATTTTTAAATGTTCATGGTTAGAGGAAGATTAATAAAAAGAAATGATCCCAGTAGAAGAGGAAGAGTGTATTATATGCCATTGTAGGAACTCAGGAACTTCAGCTACAGAGTGATTGATTGAATTCCTAAGGAAGTCTGTTCCGAGAAGGATCTTTGATCTTAGTGGCAAATTTTAATCTGTCTGCATCCACTGCCTCATTAGAGAAAAGATCCTTAATTTCAGGTTAATAGACCTGATGCCCCTGATGGTAGAGATGCCATGAACATTGCACGAGAGAACTGTAAACATATCTACATGATACCTGCTCCATGGTAGATACTGCAGATGGTGCCTGTAAGAATTAGGCCAGGGAAGAGGACAGTGCCCCCTTCTGAAAGTTAGCAAGATGTTGGCTATTCATATAGCACTATTAGAGTTATTTCTGACTCCAGGCAGTGGAAGCGTCTCAGCTCCTGATATAGTCCCACCTGCTCCCCTGGCTTCATCATATGACCCTTCCCACTCTAAACTCAAAAGTGGTCTGTTTTTTGTCATTGCAAAGTGGCTCAAATTGTTCAAAAGGAGTTTTAAGGGTGGGAGAGTTTGTCCTGAGACAGCTGAGGGGAGAAACCAAACAGCTGTGGTCAGAGAGCCAACAGCTAAAGATGAGACTTCTGTGTTTGAGATGCAAAATGGGACTTTGACTCCAAGCAGTTGTACCAGCTGGAGCTGATGTTGTCAGGGGTGAAGATTATAAGAAACTAAGAACAGAGTTAGCATGAAGAATGCAGGTCATTTCAAGAAGAAACGGTGTTGATCCCAAGAGCAAGAGCTATCAGAAGTGTCAGAGGTAGGCACCTTGCGACCCTATATCACATTTGAAATGAGAGCATCCCAGAGTGGAGGTCATGGTTGTCGGGATTAAGCACAGTTGGATGGCAGGTGCCTGGGGTTGGAAAAGTGTAACATAGGACTTTGCTGTGTGTATGCTCGGGTACTTGTCATAGAACAATTGTGTCATAGAACACAATTGCATAAAACCAAATACGCACTCACATTCAAAGGAGTACATGTGAAATAGATGAAATGTGAATGAGGCCAGTGGATTGTGTGAATGTCAACCTGATGGCTGTAATACACTCTAGATTTTCAAAATGTCACTCCTAGGGGAAGTGTGGTGATGGGTATACAGGATCTCAGGGTATTATTTCTCAGAATTGCTTATGATTATATAATTAATTCAAAATAAAAAGCTTAAAGGCTTTTAAAGGAAATGTTCTTGAATGCATAAATTAAAAAGAGATTGGCTATGAGAAGTATGTGTACAGAATGGGGTTGTTGTTCAATTTCTAAGTCATATCCTACTCTTTGCAACCCCAAGGACTGCAGCAAGCCAGGTTTCCCTGTCCTTCACTAGCTCCTGGAGTTTGCCCAGACTCATGTCCATTGTATCGATGTTGCCATCAGGATGGGGTGAAACTCTATAATAAGGGAGGTAGAAGGATACTGTTAACCCATCTCCCAGAAGCAGAAGTTGGGCAATATTGAGAAAGAAATAGAGCACATATTTGGCAGAATGGTGCTGTCAGACTGAAAGGCCATTCCAACTACCCAGAGGTCTGATGGAAAAATCTCACTCTACTGAAAAAGAAAAATACTTTACTTACCATGCCAACTGCTTATTACTCTGAGAACAATGAAAAAAACATTTTGGTAAAGATTTAATTTTCAAACAATAAATAATTATTGCCATACAGGAATGAAAGAAACCTCGAGAGAACGCTATTGTGCAACCTGTAAATTAAAAATAGCAAAGGGAGTGAAGAAGAAGCACTTTCACAGTTTTTGCCTAAACTTTAGAAAAGTCCATATCAAAAATGCCAAAGAATAGCAAGGAGAGATAAGAAAACCTTCCTCAGCGATCAATGCAAAGAAATAGAGGAAAACAACAGAATGGGAAAGACTAGAGATCTTGTCAAGAAAATTAGAGATACCAAGGGAACATTTCATGCAAAGGTGGGCACAATAAAGGACAGAAATGGTATGGACCTAACAGAAGCAGAAGATATTAAGAAGAGGTGGCAAGAATACACGGAAGAACTATAAAAAAAAAAATAACTTTATAAGCCAGATAACCACGATGGTGTGACCTAGAGTCAGACATGCTGGAATGTGAAGTCAAGTGGGCCTTAGGAAGCATCACTATGAACAAAGCTAGTGGAGGTGATGGAATTCCAGTTGAGAGATTTCAAGTCCTAAAAGATTATGCTGTGAAAGTGCTATACACAATATGCCACCAAATTTGGAAAACTCAACAGTAGCCACAGGACCGGAAAGGTCAGTTTTCATTCCAATCCCAAAGAAAGGCAATGCCAAAGAATGTTCAAACTACTGCACAATTGCACTCATCTCACACACTAGCAAACTAATGCGCAAAATTCTCCAAGTGAGGCTTCAACAGTATGTGAACCATGAACTTCCAGATGTTCAAGCTGGATTTAAAGAGGACAGGGGAATCAGAGATCAAACTGCCAACATCACTGAAAAAGCAAGAGACTTCCAGAAAAACATCTCAGTTCTGTTCAGTTCAGTCGCTCAGTCGTGTCCAACTCTTTGTGACCCCATGAATCCCAGCACGCCAGGCCTCCCTGTCCATCACCAACTCCCGGAGTTCACTCACACTCACGTCCAACGAGTCAGTGATGCCATCCAACCGTCTCATCCTCTGTCGTCCCCTTCTCCTCCTGCCCCCAATCCCTTCCAGCATCAGAGTCTTTTCCAATGAGTCAACTCTTCGCATGAGGTGGCCAAAGTACTGGAGTTTCAGCTTTAGCATCATTCCTTCCAAAGAAATCCCAGGGCTGATCTCTGTCAGAATGGGCTGGATGGATCTCCTTGCAGTCCAAGGGACTCTCAAGAGTCTTCTCCAATACCACAGTTCAAAAGCATCAATTCTTCGGCGCTCAGCGTGCTTCACAGTCCAACTCTCACATCCATACATGACCACTGGAAAAACCATGGCCTTGACTAGACGGACCTTTGTTGGCAAAGTAATGTCTCTTCTTTTCAATATGCTATCTTATTTGGTTATAACTTTTCTTCCAAGGAGTAAGCGTCTTTTAATTTCATGGCTGCAATCACCATCTGCAGTGATTTTGGAAGCCAAAAAAATAAAGCCTGACACTGTTTCCCCTGTTTCCCCATCTATTTCCCATGAAGTGATGGGACCAGATGCCATGATCTTTGTTTTCTGAATGTTGAGTTTTAAGCCAACTTTTTCACTCTCCTCTTTCACCTTCATCAAGAGGCTTTTTAGTTCCTCTTCACTTTCTGCCATAAGGGTGGTGTCATCTGCATATCTGAGGTTATTGATATTTCTCCCAGCAATCTTGATTCCAGCTTGTGCTTCTTCCAGCCCAGCGTTTCTTATGATGTACTCTGCATAGAAGTTAAATAAGCAGGGTGACAATATACAGCCTTGACATACTCCTTTGCTATTTGGAACCAGTCTATTGTTCCATGTCCAGTTCTAACTGTTGCTTCCTGACCTGCAGACAAATTTCTCAAGAGGCAGGTCAGGTGGTCTGGTATTCCCATCTCTTTCAGAATTCTCCAGTTTATTGTGATCCACACAGTCAAAGTCTTTGGCATAATCAATAAAGCAGAAAGAGATGTTTTTCTGGAACTCTCTTGTTTTTTTGATGATCCTATGGATATTGGCAATTTGATCTGGTTCCTCTGCTTTTTCTAAAACCAGCTTGAACATCAGGAAGTTCATGGTTCACATATTGCTGAAGCCTGGCTTGGAGAACTTTGAGCATTACTTTACTAGCGTGTTAGATGAGTGCAATTGTGTGGTAGTTTGAGCATTCTTTGGCATTGCCTTTCTTTGGGATTGGAAGGAAAACTGACCTTTTCCAGTCCTGTGGCCACTGCTGAGTTTTCCAAATTTGCTGGCATATTGAGTGCAGCACTTTCACAGCATCATCTTCCAGGATTTGGAATCGCTCAACTGGAATTCCATCACCTCCACTAGCTTTGTTCGTAGTGATGCTTTCTAAGGCCCACTTGACTTCACATTCCAGGATGTGTGGCTCTAGGTGAGTGATCACACCATCGTGATTATCTGGGTCGTGAAGATCTTTTTTGTACAGTTCTTCTGTGTATTCTTGCCACCTCTTCTTAATATCTTCTGCTTCTGTTAGGTCCATACCATTTCTGTCCTTTATTGTGCCCACCTTTGCATGAAATGTTCCCTTGGTATCTCTAATTTTCTTGAAAAGATCTCTAGTCTTTCCCGTTCTGTTGTTTTCCTCTATTTCTTTGCATTGATCACTGAGGAAGGCTTTCTTATCTCTTCTTGTTATTCTTTGGAACTCTACATTCAGATGTTTATATCTTTCCTTTGCTCCTTTGCTTTTCACTTCTCTTCTTTTCACAGCTATTTGTAAGGCCTCCCCAGACAGCCATTTTGCTTTTTTGCATTTCTTTTCCTTGGGGATGGTCTTGATCCCTGTCTCCTGTATAATGTCACGAACCTCCGTCCATAGTTCATCAGGTACTCTACTATCAGATCTAGTCCCTTAAATCTATTTCTCACTTCCACTGTATAATCATAAGGAATTTGATTTAGGTCATACCTGAATGGTCTAGTGGTTTTCCCTACTTTCTTCAATTTAAGTCTGAATTTGGCAACAAGGAGTTCATGATATGAGCTACAGTCAGCTCCTGGTCTTGTTTTTGTTGACTGTATAGAGATTCTCCATCTTTGGCTGCAAAGAATATAATCAATCTGATTTCGGTGTTGACCTTCTGGTGATGTCCATGTGTAGAGTCTTCTCTTGTGTTGTTGGAAGAGGGTGTTTGCTATGACCAGTGCATTTTCTTGGCAAAACCCTATTAGTCTTTGCCCTGCTTCATTCCATATTCCAAGGCCAAATTTACCTGTTACTCCAGGTGTTTCTTGACTTCCTACTTTTGCATTCCAGTCCCCTATAATGAAAAAGACATCTTCTTTGGGTGTTGGTTCTAAAAGGTCTTGTAGGTCTTTGTAGAACCGTTCAACTTCAGCTTCTTCCTCCTTACTGGTTGGGGCATAGACTTGGATTACTGTGATATTGAATGGTTTGCCTTAGAAACGAACAGAGATCATCCTGTTGTTTTTGAGATTGCATCCAAGTACTGCATTTTGAACGCTTTTGTTGACCATGATGGCTACTCCATTTCTTGTGAGGGGTTCCTGCCACTTCTGCTTTATTGACTACACCAAAGCCTTTGACTGTGTAGATCATAACAAACTGTGGAAAATTCTTAAAGAGATGTGACTATCAGACCACCTTATCTGCCTCCTGAGAAATCTGTGTGTAGGTCAAGAAGCAACAGTTAGAACTGGACATGGAACAACAGACTGGTTCCAAAACAGGAAAGGAGTACATCAAGGCTGTATATTGTCACCCTGCTTATTTAACTTCTATGTAGAGTACATTATGAGAAATGCTGGGCTGGAAGAAGCACAAGCTGGAATCAAGATTGCCGGGAGAAATATCAATAACTTCAGATATGCAGATGACACCACCCTTATGGCAGAAAGTGAAGAGGAACTGAAGAGAGGAGGGTGAAAATGTTGGCTTAAAATTCAACATTCAGAAAACTAAGACTGTGGCATCCAGTCCCATCACCTCATGGCAAATAGATGGAGAAACAATGGAAACAGTGACAGAATATTTTGGGGGGCTCCAAAATCACTGCAGATGGTGACTGAAGACATGAAATTGAGGGATGCTTGCTCCTTGGAAGAAAGGCTGTGACCGACCTGGACAGCATATTAAAAATCAGAGACCCTGCCAACAAAGGTCCATCTAGTCAAGGCTATGGTTTTTCCAGTGGTTATGTATGGATGTGAAAGTTGGACTATAAAGAAAGCTGAGTGCTGAAGAATTGATGCTTTTCAACTGTGGTGTTGGAGAAAACTCTTGAGAGTCACTTGGACTGCAAGGAGATCCAACCAGTCCATCCTAAAGGAAATCAACCCTGAATATTCATTGGAAGGACTGATGCTGAAGCTGAAACTCCAATACTTTGGCCGCCTGTTGGGAAGAACTGACTCATTGGAAAAGACCTCGATGCTGGGAAAGAGTGAAGGAGAGAAGAAAAGGGTACGACAGAGGATGAGATGGTTGGATGGCATCATTGACTCAATGGACATGAGTTTGAGTAAACTCTGGGAGTTGGTGATGGACAGGGAGGCCTGGTGTGTTGCAGTCCATGGGGTAGCAGAGAGTTGGACATGACTGAGTGACAGAACTGAACTGAATATCAAAAATTCCCAAGCAACCATTTCCTAAGCTATAAGAAAGAAACACATGGGGTCCTTTAAAAAAAAAAAAGCCTCAGATAAAATAATGACAAATTACCTAGATAATAAAAACAATAAAATAAGCAATAGACAGAAATTAATATTTACCATAAAATAATAATTGCAAATGACAAGGACAAATGCAGCATCTTTGTGTAGCCAGCTTAGGTGCCCTGTCCCCATCCATCTCTCTCCAACTTCTTCATGCACAGAATAAGCTTAACTTTGCCTGCTGCTACTGCTGCTACTGCTAAGTCACTTCAGTCGTGTCCGACTCTGTGTGACCCCAGAGACGGCAGTCCACCAGGCTCCCCCTTCCCTGGGACTCTCCAGGCAAGAACACTGGAGTGGGTTTCCATTTCCCTCTCCAATGCATGAAAGTGAAAAGTGAAAGGGAAGTCGCCTAGTCATGTCGGACTCCTAGCGACCCCATGGTCTGCAGCCCACCAGGCTCTTCCATCCATGGGACTCTCCAGGCAAAAGCACTGGAGTGGGATGCCATTGCGCTCTCCAAAGCTTAACTTTGCCTACCAAAAATTAAACCACTGAACCTAGAAATGCTTTTCCCATCCCAGTTTAACCTGGAAAGCCTACGTCACTATCTAATGGGTTCACATATGCATTAGATGCAGTCACCAAAACACACGGCTGTAGAAACTGTCGTATGACAAGGACTGAATTTCTATTTGCTTGTAGAAGAATGTGTGGTTTTCTGTTTTATTTTTTCAATTGTTTCTCCTGGCATCATCAAAAATCTTATTTATAAATATTACTTTGGGCGCTTTCGAAACTAGTGGAATATCAAATGTGCGTCTCTTCTTTGTCAGTCTCAGGGCTTGATTTGCATCGCCAGACGCCAGACTGGCTGCGGGTTCCCCTCAGGCAGTGTGATCGTCTCACCACGAAGTTGAAGGGATTCTTGTGCCTTGCAGGCATCTCGAGAAACACAACAAACACCTCCCCGCTTCCAGGAAATCTTTTCTTTCCTCTTCGTCAACATAAACGCTAAACAAAACAGACTAAAAATGAAATAACCATGGCCCATCTGTCACAAGGAAATGTCTGTTGGCTGCTGCAGTGAATTCCGTATTGTCAGCCAATCAGAGATGAGACGGAGCTGATCTCAAATAAGCTTTACAAGCGTTGTTGCATGGAGACCTGTTCTGAAGATGCTGAGACATCGGTGTGGGAATGGGTGCAGTGCCGGGCGTAGGGGTGGGGAAGAAGAAAGAGAAGGAGGTGGAGGAGGAAGAGGAGAAGAGGAAGAAGGAAGAGGAAAGAAAAGCTATCTGAGCTTCAAGGTGATGGGAAGCAGAGAAGTCAAATGGGTGTCTTCGTTCTAAAACAACTCAAGAACCTCTGCTTTCACTTGCTGGAGAACCTCTAGGAAGGAGGAACACAATGTAGCCCTTCTTGGCAGCTCGCTTGCACCTTCTGCAGTCTTGTTTCACAGGAGAGCCCCTTGGTCAGCACTGATCCAAATCACTTCTAACCCATAGCCAGGGCTCTGGGTGATTAGAGAAGAGATGACACTGAAGGAAGAGCAACCCCAAAGTTCATACCTGTTAAAACATACCATTCAGGGCAAGAGTCTACGTACAATTCTAACGAGGCAAGGTTGCTCACACAGACATAGGGTCACCTGCGGATGAGTGGATTTTCAGGAGGCTCTTTGGGTCAGTCCTAGACGTTTTCAGTTTAATTTACTGCAAACTACACATCCATCTTTGCCCTGAATCAAGCACCCCTTACTCACAGCCACAGGATATTCATTTCAAACAAAACTCTGGATCATTAGTGTTCTACACCATTTTGGACCAGCACCTAAAACGCCTTCAGTGAAGGTCCACCAGATTTCAGCAAGTGGGTTTTGTTGGACTGCCCACACAAGCAGGGGCCACAGGCACCGTGAAGGTACTCAGAAACGAGTCTGCGTAAATGTCTTTCCCTCCTCTTTCCTCTTCCACTCTCCATTGTCAACTTTATGAAAACCCACATTTTGGTCATTTCTATATTTATCAGACTCCTCCAAATAGCAAGACCATAAAATTAATCGACCAAATAAATTTATAAATTGATTGTATTACTCAAATTTTATTACAACAACAGCCTTAGTAAGCTGGGAAATGAGATGATCACTGACGTTAAGATGGGTACCCTGCTTGCATTTCATCGTCCATGATGCTGCTCGAGAGCTCTGAGTGATTCTGGTGTGATGGCAGAGTGCTGTGGCTCACCCCACAGTGTCTGAACAGAGATATCCTACATGGTATTTTCCTGGTGGACACGTCAGTCGATTGTAACTGTGGTTGCCTGAGTCAGGGTGAAAGCTGTCTTCCACTCATCCTAGAGTTTTGGATACATAAAAATGGGCATCTATATTTTACTGCATAAATCATGTCTTACATGAACATTTAACCTTTTAAAATTATTTTTTTTTTGTAGTATAGTTGATTTACAGTATTGGATTAGTTTCTGTTGTACAACAAATTATCAGTCACACGTACACATAAATCCATTCTTTTTTAGCTTCTTTTCCCATGTAAGTCATTAACAGAATATTGAGTAGAGATCACTATGCTATATCGTAGGTTCTTATTAGTTGATAGATAAAGCAACAAAAATTCAACAGAAGAATAATAAAATTAACAAATATTATCTGATGAATATATATAGTCCCCTTCACTAAACATTTAGAGAATATATAATCTTCTCAAATATATGAGATTTTTATAAAAATTGAACCTTTACCAGGCCTTATATCAAGAATTAACAAATTTCACAGAATAAACAGTATATAAATTATGTTTAAAAATATTAGAATTAATTATAATTTAACAGTAAAAAAGATAAAATTATTTTTAGAAACCTACATTTATAAATGTTTTTAAAAGATCAAATATAATCATAGGGATAATTATATAATACTTATTATTAAAGATAATACATCTTCCCTAATAGCTCAGTGGTAAAGAAATCCTCCTGCCAATGCAGGAGACATGGGCTCGATCCCTGGGTCAGTAAGATCCCTTGGAGAAAGAAATGGCAACCCACTCCAAAATTTTTGCCTGGGAAATCCCATGGACAGAGGAACCTGATGGACTACAGTCCACAGAGTTGCAAAGAGTTGATACAACTTAGTGACTGAACAATAACAACAACAAAAATAATGCAATACTATGTATCAAAAGTTGTGTTATTTTACTTAATCCCATATTTAGAGATATTTAATCTCAAATTTTCATGTTAGAAGGAAAGGACTGGTTATTGATTCACTTCCATAAAGAAAGATATTAAAATACTAACAGGATAAATCTAATGAAAATAAAGGGATGAAATAATAAACAGCAGAAATCAATAAAAGGAAAATAAATATAATGGAATGAGCCAACAAAACCAAATACTAGCTTTGTTATAAAGTTACAAGATGCACAAAATTATCAAGACTCATAAGGATATAGATGGCAGCAATAAACAGTTTTAGGCATGAAAAGAGGGCCACGACTACATAAACAAGAGATATTAAAAAATCAGAGAATATTATGAGCAACTTTATGGCAATACATTTGAAAGTTTAGACAAAATGAATAATTCCTTACAAAAATATAAATAACCCAAGAGGCAATATAAAAATCCTACTTCTCTAATATTTAAAAAATATTAAGTTAGCACTGTAAAATCCTCTGGAGACAAAATGGACAAAGATGACACTGGCCTTGATGATTTTACCAAACATTTAGGAAATATCAATCTTACATAGACTCTTCCAGGGAATAGACAATGAGCAAACACTTCCCATTTGTAGAGAGTATAACCCAAATATCAAAGTAGATAAGCATGATAAAAAGAAAGGAAAATGCCAAGTCAACCCCATTTGCTAATGCACGCTAAGTCGATTCAGCTGTGTCCAACTCTTTGCAACCCCATGAATTGTAGCTGGCCAGGCTCCTTAGTCCATGAGATTGTCCAGGCAGGAATACTAGAGTGGGTAGCCATGCCTTCCTCCAGGGGATCATCCCAGCCCAGAGATTGAACCCAAGTGTCTTATATCTCCAGCATTGCAGGCAGATCCTTTACCACCTAGCGCCACCTGGGATTCCAGGGATGGGATTCCAATCCCATTCTGCTTGCAAATATTCTCAACAAAATGTGAGCAAACTTAGTGCTGCACACATAAAAAATATAGTGTGTTATTCTACAATGAGTTAAGTTTAGATATGCCAGATTCTTTACTGTTAGAAAGTCTATTAAGCTAATTTACCATATTAGCATCTCAGAGAAGATGATCCATATGATCATTCTGAAAAATTCAGGAAGATCATTCCATAAGCTAATGCTACTAATACATTGAATTATATGTACCAGGCAATCACCTGAGTCCTCTACTCACCAACTCAATGGCTTCTCAACCATTCATTAAGGTGAATACTCCTAGCACCTACCTCACTTTACAGCTAGAAACAGAGGCACACGGAACTGAAGTAATTTGCCCCTCAGTTCAGTTTAGTTCAGTTGCTCAGTCGTGTCCGACCCTTCTCGACCCCATGAATCGCAGCACGTCAGGCCTCCCTGTCCGTCACTAACTCCCAGAGTTCACTCTGACTCACGTCCATCGAGTCAGTGATGCCATCCAGCCATCTCAGCCTCTGTTGTCCCCTTCTCCTCCTGCCCCCAATCCCTCCTAGCATCAGAGTCTTTTCCAATGAGTCAACTCTTCGCATGAGGTGGCCAAAGTACTGGAGTTTCAGCTTCAGCATCATTCCTTCCAAAGAACACCCAGGACTGATCTCCTTTAGAATGGACTGGATGGATCTCCTTGCAGTCCAAGGGACTCTCAAGAGTCTTCTCCAAGACCACAGTTCAAAAGCATCAATTCTTCAGTGCTCAGCTTTCTTCATAGTTCAACTCTCACATCCATACATGACCACAGGAAAAACCATAGCCTTGACTAGACGGACCTTTGTTGGCAAAGTAATGTCTCTGCTTTTGAATATGCCATCTACGTTGGTCATAACTTTCCTTCCAAGGAGTAAGTGTCTTTTAATTACATGGCTGCAGTCACCATCTGCAGTGATTTTGGAGCCTCCCAAAAAAAGTCTGCCACTGTTTCCACTGTTTCCCCATCTATTTCCCATGAAGTGATGGGACCAGATGCCATGATCTTTGTTTTCTGAATGTTGAGCTTTAAGCCAGCTTTTTCACTCTCCTCTTTCACTTTCATCAAGAGGCTTTTTAGTTCCTTTTCATTTTCTGCCATAAAGGTGGTGTCATCTGCATACCTGAGGTTATTGATATTTCTCCGGCAATCTTGATTCCAGCTTGTGCTTCTTCCAGCCCGATGTTTCTCATGATGTACTCTGCATAGAAGTTAAATAAGCAGGGTGACAATATACAGCCTTGAAGTACTCCTTTTCCTATTTGGAACCAGTCTGTTGTTCCATGTCCAATTCTAACTGTTGCTTCCTGACCTGCATACAAATTTCTCAAGAGGCAGGTCAGGTGGTCTGGTATTCCCATCTCTTTCAGAATTTTCCACAGTTGATTGTGATCCACACAGTCAAAGGCTTTGGCATAGTCAATAAAGCAGAAAGAGATGTTTTTCTGGAACTCTCTTGTTTTTTTTGATGATCCAGTGGATGTTGGCAATTTGGTCTCTGGCTCCTCTGCCTTTTTTAAAACCAGCTTGAACATCAGGAGGTTCATGGTTCATGTATTGCTGAAGCCTGGCTTGGAGAATTTTGAGCATTACTTTACTAGCGTGTGAGATGAGTGCAATTGTGTGGTAGCTTAAGCATTCTTTGGCATTGCCTTTCTTTGGGATTGGAATGAAAACTGATCTTTTCCAGTCCTGTGGCCACTGCTGAGTTTTCCAAATTTGCTGGCATATTGAGTGCAGCACTTTCACAGCATCATCTTTCAGGATTTGGAATCGCTCAACTGGAATTCCATCACCTCTACTAGCTTTGTTCGTAGTGATGCTTTCTAAGGCCCACTTGACTTCACATTCCAGGATGTCTGGCTCTAGGTGAGTGATCACACCATCGTGATTATCTGGGTCGTGAAGATCTTTTTTGTGCAGTTCTTCTGTGTATTCTTGCCACCTCTTCTTAATATCTTCTGCTTTTGTTAGGTCCATACCATTTCTGTCCTTTATTGAGCCCATCTTTGCATGAAATGTTCCCTTGGTATCTCTAATTTTGTTGAAGAGATCTCTAGTCTTTCCTATTCTGTTGTTTTCCTCTATTTCTTTGCATTGATCACTGAGGAAGGCTTTCTATCTATTCTTGCTATTCTTTGGAACTCTGCATTCAGATGCTTATATCTTTCCTTTGCTCCTTGCTTTTCACTTCTCTTCTTTTCACAGCTATTTGTAAGGCCTCCCCAGACAGCCATTTTGCTTTTTTGCATTTCTTTTCCATGGGGATGGTCTTGATCCCTGTCTCCTGTACAATATCACGAACCTCCATCCATAGTCAAGTGTAAAGTCAATGGTGGGACTGGGTTTGTTTTTTTAACTAGAAGAGTTAATTTCAATGTCCTGATAGTTTTAGGTACACAGCATAGTGATTCAGATATACATATACTATTATTATATATGATGCAGTCATACATATACTGTATTAACTATTACTTTTCAGATTCTTTTCCATTATGGGTTATCATAGGATATTGAGTGGACTTCCCAGGTGGTGCTAGTAGTAGAGAATCTGCCTGCCAATGCAGGAGATGTGGATTTGATACCTGGGTAGGAAGATCCCCTGGCATAGGAAATGGCCTCTGCCTATGGAATTTTCCACTCCAGTATTCTTGCCTGGAAAATTCCATGGGTAGAGGAGCCTGATGGGTTGCAGTCCATGGGGCTGCAAAGAGTAGGACACAACTGAGTGACCGAACACATAGTATATACAGTAGAGTTCCTGTGCTATGTAGCAGGTCTGTGTTGCTTATCTGTTTCATATGTAGTAGTAGTATGTACAGATTAATCTCAACTTCCTAATTTATCCCTCCTCTTCTCTTTCCTCTTTGTTAACATAAGTTTGTTTTCTATGTCTGTGGGTCTACTTCTGTTTTAAAAATAAGGTCATTTGTGCCTTTTTTAAGACTCCGCAGAGAAAGCAATATTCTATGATATTTGTTTCTGTCTGACTTCACTTAGAATGACAATCTCTAGGTCCAACCATACTGTTGCAAGTGGCATTATTTCATTCTGTGTATGGCCGAGTGATATTCCTGTGTCTATACGACCACAGCTTCTTGATCCACTCATCTGTCAGTGAACGCCTAGATTGCTTCCATGGCTTGGCTATTGCAAATAGTGCTGCTATGTGCTGCTGTGAGCATAAGGGTGCATATACCTTTTCAAGTTATAGTTTTCTCTGGAAGCATGCCCAGGAATGGGATTGCAGGAGCATATGGAAACCCTATTTTCATAAACTAATCGAGAAGACAACCTGCAGAATGGGGAGCCTGGGTTTTGAATGCAGACCCTCTAGTTCTGCCCTCAATGATAACAAATATTTCAATACATTCATACTGGGGGTTTGCAAGTAAGCAGTCTCCAGCTCATGTCGGAGAGGGCAATGGCACCCCACTCCAGTACTCTTGCTTGGAAAATTCCATGGACAGAGGAGCCTGGTAGGCTGCAGTCCATGGGGTCGCGAAGAGTCTGATACGACTGAGCGACTTCACTTTCACTTTTCACTTTCCTGCTTTGGAGAAGGAAATGGCAACCCACTCCAGTGTTCTTGCCTGGAGAATCCCAGGGATAGGGGAGCCTCATGGGCTGCCATCCATGGGGTCGCACAGAGTCGGACACGACTGAAGCAACTTAGCAGCAGCAGCAGCAGCAACTCATGCTAGGTTTGGTCCAAAATTTCACGTGTTGTTTAGTTGACAAATTAATTTTCCAATTTCCATGGTGTCTTATTAGAACATTCAGTACATTTTTGCTGAATGAAAACATTTCTCTTCACACTGACAAACATTAGTCTCCTAGGACTAACTAGAATTGAATTATAGCAAAAAGTTCATCACTAAGAATACTGTTTTAGCTTCTTTAACTATCCTTCATAAGCTTGTTTCTCTAAACAAATTTAGACTTTCTTGATATTTTGTGTGGAGTTTGGAGGGGTGGTAATATGTAGTTGGTACCTACTTTCATATAGACATTTATATGTGTAAATATGAAATTTCATATAGTCTGAAGGCAAAACAGACTTGAGTTCAAATTTTAGCTCCACTCCTTCACATGTATGACTGAGAAAGTCACTGAATTTTCATGAAACACTGTTTCTCCATCTGTAAAAATAGGGGTGCCAGTTAGTGGTGTCAAAGTGACTAGTATTCAGTGGACTGATCCTGGAGGTTCTAAGTGTGCAGGAAGGGGAGTGTATGATCCAGATTCTATCTCAAATTATGGAACAAATCATGCCCCACCCACTGCAGTCTCAGACTAAAGGTGCCTAGAGTTAGTCCCACAAACTGTTCGTCTGAAAGGACAACATGAAGACAGAAAGAACTGTGTGTGACTTTCCCATGTTGGTGAAGCATGGCTCTAAACTTTATGCAAAAAAAACATTAATTTCAGTGCACAAATCCCTTCTGTTTGGGAGAATCAGAACCCAAATTTCACACTCTAAAATCAGGCAGTCTAGATGCTGAAAGGTATTTTTGGAATGGACAAGTTGTCCAAGAAGATCATCTCTGATCCTTCTCACCTCACCTTCAGCTTTTCCATCTGAAGACCTGACCATCATCCTCCTTCAGGCATCCAAAGTCCTCAGACCCTATTCCTCTCCTTTTCTCTTCCTTTGGCTGCTTGAATCTTGCCTTTGTTTTTCTGCTGTTTGCTCTATTTCTCTCTCTGTTTTCTGTCAGTTCCACTGTTCCAAGTATCAAACCGCAGTGGCATGAGCTGAGGACAGTGTCCATCCACTGAGCAGCCAGTGGGAACATGTGGACAACCGCACAGAATTGGATTGTGGTCTGGTCTGCACAATCTCAAAACCACCAATCAATTTTACGAAAAAGCTCTAGTTTAATCAGCACTGTAAGAAAAAAAAAAATCATGAATATGTCATTTAGATAAAATCGTCTGAGGCCTGGCTAACTTACTCACTTCCCAGCGGGATGGACCAAGGTGGGGTTCCCAGTTTACATCAGCCAAATGACCAGCATGGGGGTGCCCCCCCAGTCCAGCAAGCCCTCCCTCCAGCCATCCCTCTGCTCTGTCCCACTCACACTGGCACAGAGGTGTCCATGTACACCCAAATCAGTTCATGGAAAGGTGGCCACTTGTGTCCAGTGACACATGTCCTGGTGTCCAGATTCTGAGCACAAGGATGCACACCTGCTTAGGATGCATCTCTGAAGGGACCACATATGATGGAGAAAGCACAATGGCATCTCGGAACAGCCAACAGTCTCCAGAAAATGCCAAACACTCAGGCACTTCACTCAAGGCACAAAAAGAGAAGATGCATCTGAGAGGGTATGCAGTTAGGTGATTGTAGAACCCCCCTGGGAGCCGGGAAGCCCAGGTCAGCAGGGGCCACGGTAGGGGACGGTGCCCAAGGAAGTGGGCTCTACTTCAGGACTGAGCTAGAGTTGATGGAAGAAGTCTGGACACCTTTGAAAGGCATAACATAGCGAATGAGGGAGAATGAGGATCTGCATTCTGTTCAAGTGAGTGCCCAGCGGGACTCTCCATGGAGAACAGGCTCAGTGGCTCCCCCACACCTGGCCCTGCACCCCTGCACCCTGGGACATTCCCTGCGGGAGCAGGGAAGAGCACTCGTTCACACAGCTGAGCGTGGGACGTCAACACCGTTGCGGTTCGCGAGGGATCTACGAGACCCTGAACGCTGAACCAAAGGCACACGGACACAGCTACTGTTTGAGAGGATTTAAGCTCAAAGAAATGTGGCCCAAACACAGCTTGGCCCCAAATCTTGGACTGCACCCCACATCTCACTCTTTTACTCTTGGCCTTCTACCTTTATACCTGATGTGTTTTCTTTCCTAGAACTGATTTTGAGAACTCCCCTGATGAAAAAGACCCTGATGCTGGGAAAGATTGAGGGCAGGAGGAGAAGGGATGACAGAGGATGAGGTGGTTGGATGGCATCACGGACTCAATGGACATGAGTTTGAGCAAACTCTGGGAGATGGTGAAGGACAGGGAAGCCTGGTGTGCTGAGGTCCATGGGATCATAAAGAATCAGACATGACTGAGCAACTGAACAGCAACAACTGATTTTGAAGCAGACAAATCAAGCATTGCATAGGAATATCCAATCTGGGAAGTCAGAGTCTCACAACATTAAATTACCAACACTGTGTTTCTGGGCCAGACATGAGACCTCAGGGTGGTCACAGGGCGGTGTCCTCTGCTCCCCAGCCTGTTTAGAAGAGAAGCTCAGCCTCTGCTAAGTCCTCCTGGAGTCGGGGCCCAGGGTAACCTGACCTTTGTCCTCTGGGCACCCTGAGAAATCTATTCCTGGGCTCCTGGAATGCCCAGTTCCAGGTGGGGGCACAATTGTCACCTGTTACCATGGCCACTGCCCCCTCCCCAGGACTTGCCAAGGGGGTACTGCTGACATCACGTTGCGGCCAAGACACCAAGGTTGGCTTTCTCAACCCCCTTCCCTGGCTGTGAAAACCTTGTCTACCTCCTGTCACGGGGACCAGAGCTTACTTTCTGGGGTAATCCACAGCCCTGGTTGGTGGACCAGGTCTTCAGTGAGGTGAGTGGCTGGGAGAAGCTGCTCTCCCAGGAGTCTGGGGAGACATCTCTCCCCAGTCAGGCTACCCCCAGCCCACCCCACGATGCTCAGTGTCCCTGCAGCCCATGCGTCCTGAAGACCTGAGGCAATCCCGGACTGCAGATTCCTGTTCTGTGTTCTGTTCATGCGTGCTGTCGATTCAGTCGTGTCTGACTCTTTGCGACCCCATGGACTGTAGCCCACCAGGGTCCTCTGACCAAGGGGATTCTCCAGGCAAGAATACTGGAGTGGGGTACCATTCCCTCCAAGGGATCTTCCTGACCCAGAAATCAAACTCACCTCTCTCACGTCTCCTGCCATGGCAGGGGGGTTCTTTGCCACTAGAGCCACCTGGAAAGCCCAGTGTCCCTTTTCTCTCCCTAACAAAGATCAGATGATTATTATTAAATGAAGCTCCTTGCTTTCCCTGCATCTCTCCCTACATTCTTTCTTAGAGACATATATTTAATTCTTGATTTTGTGAATCATAGACATTATCCCATATAACTAGCAAACCAATGGAATAATTCAGTGAAAGATAAGTCTCCCTATCCTGGTCAGCTTCTCTCTGTAAACTGGACCCCCTACACCCAGCACCAACACCCCCACATCCCCTCCTTCAGTTCTCTTGGTGCAAACATGCGATCATTTCCAAGAAAGTGGGATAATACCATATGCATTGTAATACTATACAACCTAACCATTCCCACTTAACCATATGCTAATTGGCATAATGGTAACTCATAAGGTAATGTTTGCTCAATACTCCATAGTATATCTGACTCTAAAGCTATGTATCTGACTGCTCCCCTCAATAATGTAGATGATAATATATTTAACTGCTCTTATTGTGATTCATATTTTTAAACAACATAAGCAATGTTGTACTCAACAATCTGGAGAATATATTCTGATGTTCTGGTAGTGATTTTGTTTTTGTTTTTCTCTGAGATAGATTCCTAAAATGGAATCTTTGAATTCAGGAGTATTTGTATTTTTAATTTTAAGAAATGTTTCCAAGCTCATTTTGGAAAAAGATCTGTGGCACTTCCTACTCCATCACTAAGCTCTTCCTTGCCTTCCAACAGCATCAGAAGTTATCATTTTCCTTACATCTCTTTTTTGCATCTCTGATTTCACTATCATTTTAATTCCCACTTCCCTGACTCTTTGCAAAATTCAACATCTTTCTGAGTTTATTGGCTGTCGCAAGCTGCCTGCTCATATTAACAACTTTCTCAGATTATTTGTAATGCTTAAATCAGTTTTAGAAGATTTTTATACATGGAGGAGGGCAGTCTTCTGTTCTTTGTGTTATAGTTTGAACCTTCTGATTCTCTTGATTTCTGTTTGTCATTCTTTGCCACACAAAAATGTTTAATCTTTGTGCAGCTGAAAATGTCTAGTTTTCTCTTCCACACACATTAAGTATGAAATTTACATGCCTCCTTGAGCCAGCTTAGTTTGCCAAAGGCTTCCTGGTATTTTAAAGGCCATAAAGTTGTCATTCTCCTCGAAAGCCTTACATAGATTCAGACGGTGGAGGAATAGTCTCATCTATTTGAGTTGGTTTTGTTTTTCCTTTTCTCACTTAACAACCTTTATGTATCAAATCTGGCAAGTCTATTAGGAGTGTTATTGGGGAAAAAAAGTTTATCTGGAAAGTGAAAATACAGCAGAAAATACAGAGTGTAAATTTTGCACTTTCCCATTGAGTTAAATAAGGTTAAGTTTGAGTGTATTTTGCCAAGCACTTGACTTTCTGAAATAAAATCTTACTCTGCCTACGGAGCACCCTTTCTCCAAAGCCAGGCAGAAGTAGATTCTCTTCTCTTCTCTTCCTGCATGTCTCAGAACACTGGCCCACGGAATACGAGTAAAGAACCTGTGATTGACATGCAGAGCAGAAGAATGACAATGTGGTGAGGGGGGAAATGGATGGTGTTATGTATATTAGGAGAAAAAAGTTAGATTCTGTTGAGAGTCATGTATATTCAACATTGGTAGAAGTCAACTGCTGCAATGCGATTTGGGGAGGAATAGTAACAGGAAATTTTTAACTATTGCTACTTATAGAAGATGCAATGATAGTATTATATTTTCCTCTCCTGTGGCCCGGGGATCACTTTGAAATGTAGTAGAGATGATAGATAGATAAACTGATAAATTGATAACTAATAGATAGATATAGAAAAATGAAAATAATAAAGAGAAGGAAAAATTTTTTTTAGAAATCTCCTTCTAAAGTAGCAACTTGGTAAATTTTTGCTCATGCATGTAAATGGTATGGCAATTCATAAAAACAAGCAAACAACAACAAAAAAGAATTTCTCCATAGATAAAGTTAGTTAAGATAAAAGTAGAGATAACAACAATTCCCTTGAAGAGACAGGACAGTGAACTGAGAAGCTGGATATGTTTGGACAAGTTTTTCTCCGTTAAAATGATGTGCCATGCTGTGCTCAGTCTCTCAGTCATGTTCAACTCTCTGTGACCCCATGGACTGTAGACCAGGCTCCCCTGTCCATGAGATTCTCCAGGCAAGAATACTGGAGCGGGTTGCTGTGCCCTCCTCCAGGGGATCTTCCTGACCCAGGGACTGAACCTGTGTCTCTTACATCTCCTGCATTGGCAGGTGAGCTCTTTTCCACTAGAGCCACCTGGGAAGCCCATTTAAATCATATCATATCAGATCAGATCAGATCAGTCACTCAGTCATGTCCGACTCCTCGAGACCCCATGAATTGCAGCACGCCAGGCCTCCCTGTCCATCACCAACTCCCAGAGTTCACTCAGACTCACATCCATCAAGTCAGTGATGCCATCCAGCCATCTCAGCCTCTGTTGTCCCCTTCTCCTCCTGTCCCCAATCCCTCCCAGCATCAGAGTCTTTTCCAATGAGTCAACTCTTTGCATGAGGTGACCAAAGTACTGAAGTTTCAGCTTTAGCATCAATATGCCCCCCATCAAATACAGAACTGAGGAAAGTAGCTGAAAATGCCTAAATGTAATGGGAGTCTCAGCTTCTTTTGGGGCCTCCTGGGAACCTCCCTACCCTAACATCTTCCATAACAGATCCTTGTCTCTTATTTGAATAGCTTTTGCCCTAATATCTTGCTTACTTTGATGTGGATTTTCCTATACTAAAAATTGAGAAGTTGGTTCCACCTAAAGAATTTATTTAAAATGGAAGACTTCTGCTCTATTTTAAATTAAACACTATATGTTACTAGCAAATCGGTTAATAGGTTTTTGCAGAACATAGTTGCAATCACTAGGTTTACCTGCAAAGCCAAGCAGTAGTCAAATCCCCAGCATTATGCTCCAGTAGACTTTTTCTTTCTCCTTCTCATTATGATTATTTATGTTTATTTGTATTGTTTTGCTTAATTACATGTTGTGTTTCATATATCTTGTGTTATTTCTGAAAAATGGCATTTAATGAAGTGAAAGTAAACAGGTAACTGTCAAGAGGAGATGACAGTCTGTTAATTTATGTAAAGTGTAACCAACCAGATGTTCTAGAAAATGCTTCAGTCAGAAATAAAGACTCCTATAAACACGATACTGTTTTTAATAAACAAGTAATGGCTGCATGCTGTGACGAAAATGGTGTTTGCAGGAGGACTTGGAGAGCTCAGTCTGGGCCCAGGAAGTTCAGGGCAGGAAGTTGCAAGGACAGAAGCCTAGAATTGAGGTGGTTGCCCAGTGGCTGAAGCCACCCAGCTATTAGAATGTCTGGAGTGAGACACGGGTTAGGTCTCTCAGCTCTAGATATTAGCAATGAATTCTAAGTGTCAAAGGAAATCTGATGTTAGCAGTGTAGCTGTCTTATCAGAAGTGAACTCTCAGGTTCTAAGATCTCATAGGCCGAGAGTAGACACTATTTAATTACTGTGCTGAGTTGCTCAGTTGTGTCTGACTTTTTGCTACTCCATGGTAGCCCACCAGGCTCCTCTCTCCATGTGATTTTTCCCAGGCAAGACTGGTGGAGTGGGTTGCTCTTTCCTTCTCCAGACCCAGGGATTGAACTGGCATCTCCTGCATTGGCAGGCAGATTCTTTACCACTTGAGCCACCTGGGAATTGCCCTAACATACCTGACTCTACTTCTTTGCAACTAGAATGTCTCTTTTTAGGAGGAAAAATGTGGCAAAAGCAATACAAATAATTAAACTTGCATCTCTGAAAAGAAGGTAGGTCCAAAAGGACCCATCACCTTTCCTCTTCCTACCATTCACAGGGCCTTGATGCTTGCCAGCAAAGACTTGGCCATCCCCAGAATTTGATGATGAATCCATCCTTCATGGTTAGATGGAGTTCTTGAATGGTCAGATTTTTGGACGGCCTTCCGATCTCCTTCCTTGGAAGTTACTTATAGATGGACTCAAAAGATTGGCCACTTCCTACAGGAAACAGGCAGCTACACATAATCCGTTTATCTTCTCAGCCTTTCTCTTTTATCCTTTCTTCTCTCAAAAACAAAATTTGAGTTTCCTTTGTCGAGTTTTTGGCCACCTCACTGGAGGGAGCACAGTTCTGCTCTGTAGGAATGTGTCGTGCCTTCACATCGGGCTCCCCGTGCAGGACTTGAAGACAGGGTGCTGCCCATCTGTATGCAGATGGACTCATCAACAGTCTGTCTTGTCAAAACCGTTGTGTCACTGTGATTACCACCACTCCCGCTTTGCTGCCAAGGTTCTCACAGTCATGACAGCTGTAAGAAGGTATGCTCGCTTCCCTTCCTTCTCTCTCTCTTTTCTTCCTACAGGGATGTGGCTTCCCCGGGCCCAGTAGAGTGAGCCAGTATACACTAAGCGAGGCCCATGATGAGATGAGGTACCAGGTAAACAAACTTATGGTTACAGAAGGGGGAGGAGGTGGGGGATAAATTGGAGATCTGGATTCACATACACACATGACTACATATTAACAGAAAATCAACATGGACCTACTGTATAGCACAGGAAACTAGACTCAATATTTTGTAATAACTTATATGGCTATAGTTTTTCCAGTGGTCATGTATAGATGGGAGAGTTGGGCTGTGAAGAAAGCTGAGTGCCAAAGAATTGATGCTTTTGAACTGTGGTCTTGGAGAAGACTCTTGAGAGTCCCTTGGATTGCAAGGAGATCCAACCAGTCTATTCTAAAGGAGATCAGCCCTGGGTGTTCTTTGGAAGGACTGATTCTAAAGCTGAAACTCCAGTACTTTGGCCACCTCATGCGAAGAGTTGACTCATTGGAAAAGACTCTGATGCTGGGAGGGATTGTGGGCAGGAGGAGAAGGGGACAACAGAGGATGAGATAGCTGGATGGCATCACCGACTTAGGAGAAGGGGACAACAGAGGATGAGATAGCTGGATGGCATCACCGACTTGATGGACGTGAGTTTGAGTGAACTCCGGGAGTTGGTGATGGACAGGGAGGCCTGGTGTGCTGCGATTCATGGGGTTACATAGAGTCAGACATGACTGAGTGACTGAACTGAACTGAACTGAACTGATATGGGTAAAGAATCTGGAAAAGGATATAAATATATATATATATATATATATATATATATATATATGTATGTATGTATGTATACGGCTTCCCTGGTGGCTCAGAGGTTAAAGCCTCTGCTTGCAATGCCGGAGACCTGGGTTCAAACCCTGGGTCAGGAAGATCCCCTGGAGGAGGAAATGGCAATCCACTCCAGTATTCTTGCCTGGAGAATCCCAGGGATGGAGGAGCCTGGTGGGCTACAGTCCACGGGGTCACAAAGAGTTGGACACAACTGAGCAACTTCACTTTCACTTTCACTTTTCATGTATATATACATGTGTGCATGCATACTAAGTTGCTTCAGTTGTGTCCAACTCTGCAACCCCATGGACTGTGGCTCCTCTGTCTAAAGGATTCCCCAGGCAAGAATACTAGAGTGGGTTGCCATGCTCTCTCCTTGGTATCTTTCCAACCCAGGGATCTAACCCTCATCTCTTACATCTCCTGTATTGGCAGGCAGGTTCTTTACCAATAGCACCACCAGGAAGCCTATATTTATATTTATATACATATATATGTACAATTATGTCACTTTGCTGTACACCTGAAACTAACACAACATTTTAAATCAGCTATACTTCAATAAAAAGAAATGATGACTATTTAAAAAGAAATCTAGAGCTAATCAATGAATATAATAAAGTTGCAGGATATAAAATCAACACACAGAAATCCCTTGCATTCCTATACACTAACAATGAGAAAACAGAAAGAGAAATTAAGGAAACAATTCCATTCACCATTGCAATGAAAAGAATAAAATACTTAGGAATATATCTACCTAAAGAAAAAAAAGACCTATATATAGAAAACTATAAAACACTGGTGAAAGAAATCAAAGAGGACACAAATAGATGGAGAAATATACCGTGTTCATGGATCGGAAGAATCAATATAGTGAAAATGAGTATACTACCCAAAGCAATCTGTAGATTCAGTGCAATCCCTATCAAGCTACCAATGGTATTTTTCAGAGAACTAGAACAAAAAATTTCACAATTTGTATGGAAATACAAAAAAACCTTGAATAGCCAAAGCAATCTTGAGAAAGAAGAAAGGAACTGAAGGAATCAACCTGCCTGACTTTAGTCTCTACTACAAAGCCACAGTCATCAAGACAGTATGATACTGGCACAAAGACAGAAATATAGATCAATGGAACAAAATAGAAAGCCCAGAGATAAATCCACGCACCTATGGACACCTTATCTTTGACAAAGGAGGCAAGAATATACAATGGAGAAAAGACAATCTCTTTAACAAGTGGTGCTGGGAAAACTGATCAACCACTTGTAAAAGAATGAAACTAGAACACTTTCTAACACCATACACAAAAATAAACTCAAAATGGATTAAAGATCTAAACATAAGACCAGAAACTATTAAACCCCTAGAGGAAAATATAGGCAAAACACTCTCCAACATAAACCACAGCAGGATCCTCTATGACCCACCTCCCAGAATATTGGAAATAAAAGCAAAAATGAACAAATGGGACCTAATTAAACTTAAAAGCTTCTGCACAACAAAGGAAACTATAAGCAAGGTGAAAAGACAGCCTTCAGAATGGGAGATAATAATAGCAAATGAAGCAATGGACAAAGAATTAATCTCAAAAATATACAAGCAATTCCTGCAGCTCAATTCCAGAAAAATAAACGACCCAGTCAAAAAGTATGCCAAAGAACTAAACAGACATTTCTCCAAAGAAGACAAACAGATGGCTAACAAACATATGAAAAGTTGCTCAACATCACTCATTATCAGAGAAATGCAAATCAAAACCACTATGAGGTACCATTTCACACCAGTCAGAATGGCTGCTATCCAAAAGTCAACAAGCAATAAATGCTGGAGAAGGTGTGGAGAAAAGGGAACCTTCTTACACTGTTGGTGGGAATGCAAAATAGTACAGCCACTATGGAGAACAGTGTGGAGATTCCTTAAAAAACTGGAAATAAAACTGCCATATGGCCCAGCAACCCCACTGCTGGGCATACACACCTAGGAAACCAGAATTGAAAGAGACACATGTACCCCAGTGTTCATCACAGCACTGTTTATAATAGCCAGGACATGGAAACAACCTAGATGTCCATCAGCAGACAAATGGATAAGAAAGCTGTGGTACATATACACAATGGAATATTACTCAGCTATTAAAAAGAACACATTGAATCAGTTCTAGTGAGGTGGGTGAAACTGGATTGTCTTATACAGAGTGAAGTAAGCCAGAAAGAAAAACACCAATACAGTATACTAATGCATATATATGGAATTTAGAAAGATGGTAACGATAACCCTGTATGCGAGACAGCAAAAGAGGCACATATATATAGAACAGTCTTTGGACTCTGTGGGAGAAGGTGAGGGCAGGATGATATGGGAGAATGGCATTGAAACATGTAAATTATCACATACGAAATGAATTGCCAGTCCAGGCTCGATGCATGATACAGGGTGCTCGGGGCTGTTGCACTGGGATGACCCACAGGGAGGGAGGTGGGAGAGGGGTTCAGGATGGGGAATACATGTACACCCATGGCAGATTCATGAAAATGTATGGCAAAACCAATACAATATTGTAAAGTAAATAAATAAATAAAATTAAAAATAAAATAAAAAGAAATCTAAAGAAAAAGTGCCTTGTAAGTAAACCACAGAGCACTTTCCTTGGCCAGTATTGCTTAACTGTTGTCTTACGTCTCTCTCTGATGGAAATGACCCACTGATAACTCACAGATGAATAATTTCCTTCTAAATCCCATCCCTACTCCTGAGGTTGCTGCCACAGGTGCAGCCATTTGGACCAGAAAATAGATTTATTCCAGGCACTGATGACTGAGTGCAGGGAAGGGGTAGCTCAGGGTATGTTTCCTCCTGCTATTTCTACAGAAATAGTTTTTTCAGTGAGCATCACATATGATCCATCATTATTTAGCAATTTCATATCCCAGGGACAACATGGGTTAAAAGCAGACTAAGTTTCAAAGACTAAATTTAGTTTATCTATGAATATTTTACTTCTACAGACTTAGTTTGTTTAAGCTATGGGTCTACAAGCATGCCTCAGAGATACAATGGTTTCAGTTCCAGACCATGGCAATAAAGGGTGGCACATGGATTCTTTGGTTCCCCAGTGCATATGTTTACACTATACTATAGTCTGAGTGAGTGAGTGAGTGAAGTCACTCAGTGGTGTCTGACTCTTTGCGACCCCATGGATTGTAGCCTAATCAGGTTCCTCCGTCCACGGGATTTTCCAGGCAAGAATACTGGAGTGGGTTGCCATTTCCTTTTCCAGGAGACCTTCCCAACCCAGGGATTGAACCCAGGTCTCCTGCATTGTAGGCAGACGCTTTACCGTCTAAGCCACCAGGGAAGAGTTATACTATAGTCTAGATACATTATAAACTGGTGTCTCAGTGGTAAAGAATCTGCCTGAGAGAGAGGTAAAAAAATCCTGCAAGAGACAAGAGTTCGATCGCTGGGTCAGGAAAATCCCCTGGAGAAGGAAATGGCAACCCACTCCAGTATCTTGCCTGGAGAATCCCATGGACAGAGGAGTGTGGCGGGCTACAGTCCTTGGAGTCACAAAAGAGTCAGACATGACTGAGCACACACACAGCACAGCATGTGAGGAAAATGCCACTTAATATCTCTTCCTATTTAACAGGCAGCTTTCTTTCACCATCATTTAGGTAACTGAAATCTCTATGGATGTCTATACTACATTCCAAGGAAGTTGTTTTTTATTAGCTTGAAAAAACAGTCTTAGGATGCAGTATGATCTATCTCCAAAACCTTTTATTCCCAAATGTTTGTGAGCACTAAGTGTTCTTAGTTTATGAAGCAAAAGGTCAAGTAGCAAATTAGCATTAAAACAAAATGCTGAATGCCTATCAAAACAGGGTGATTTCATTTCTTATGCAAATACACAGAAAAAAACGAAGTCCACCTGAGGAAACAGCTGTCAGAACATCTTGTCAGCAGGTCCATTAAAGTTTTTTTAAAGCACACACAGGTATCTATACATGGTTTAAAACAAGATCAACAGCTTTTACTCACAAACATAATGATACCTGGAAAAGAGACATACTTTCCAGAATTTTACTTTCAACTCACTCTTGCTTAATCATGAGTCACTTTTTTGGACAGCTCAGCAGTAAAGAATCCCCCTGTAACGAAGGAGACTCAGGAGACTCAGTTTTGATCCCTGGGTCAGAAAGATCCCCTGGAGGAGGAAATGGCAACCCACTCCAGTACTCTTGCCTGGAGAATCCCAATGACAGAGGAGCCCGGAGGGCTATAGTTCATGGAGTCACAAAAAGTCAAACACAGTCAGACCAGACTTTTTGAGCATTAATAACATCAACTCTCCTTCATCCTTTCTTTGCTCAGGGTCATACAGTCACTTCCATCTGAAAACTAAACCTTTGTCTGTTCGCAATAATGGAACATTATTTGGGTGTGATTTATTCCTTAGATTGTCCTGAAGATATCAGGATAGTACACTTCATGTGGTTTTGTTCTTGTTTTAATTCTTTCCTTCCTAGATTTGAAAGAAAGGTTTTACCTTTCTACAAATTCCCACCATCATCTCTTTTGTCAAGGAAGGAACATGAATATCACCTTGGATTCATCGAGAGCATCTAACCTCCTCATCAGCTGCTAAGTACCTGGAAATAGTGTTATGTTTACTTAAAAAATAAATAGTCTTTAAGATGTACTGTTTCATTTTGTCAACTGGAGTGGGGAGTGCGGAGGTAGAAGGGAAGCCAACCTTCGGCTTCTGAAGTTCATGTAGAAGGAAAGCAAAAGCAGAATTCATCACTCTCCTCTGATTTGTGTTAATTTGTTCACATGTATGTGCGCCCCTGTGTTCACAGCAGCACTGTTGACAACAGCCAAGTCATGGGAACAACCTAAATGTTCCTGACAGATGGATGGATGAAGATGCGGCACATAGACACAGTGCAATACTACTCAGTCATTAAAAAGAGCGAAATAATGCCATTTGCAGCAATGTGGCTGCAACCAGAGATTATCATATGAAGTGAAGCAAGTCAGAGAAAGACAAATGCCATATGATATCACTTACATGTGAAATCTGAAATATGACACAATCTATTTATGAAACAGAAACAGAAGCACGGACATGGAGAGCGGCCTGGAGGTTCCCAGGGGGAGGGTTTGGGGGGGGTGGATAAAATGGGAGGTTGGGGTTAGCAGATATAAACTTGTGTATATAGAATGGATAAATAACAAGGTTCTACTGTAAAACACAGAGAACTGTATTCAATATCCTACGATAAACCATAATGGAAACGAATATATTAAAAAAGAATGTGCATATATAAATAACTGAATCAATTTGCTGTACATCAGTGATTAAAACAACACTGAAATCAACTATCCTTCAATTTAAAAAAAAGAAGAAACAGAGGGAAAAAAGATATTTATCCATAAATTCCCTTTATAATTACATATCAAATTTGAAACACATTCCCACAGGATTTGTTTATCTAATTCATTATGTGATCCTCAGAAAATCGCTATAATTCTTGAGCTTTTCTCTGGAAAATGTATGGATGACACGTAAAGACCATGTCAATCAACATATGAGATTTTTATATGCACAAACTTCCACCTTTTCCCCTTTTTCTTCCATTTAGACGAGGATCTTTATGGTTACATAAATCTACTTTATAGGCGTGTTTGTTTCAACACTTAACTACCTCTGAAGAACTCATTGCTTTTGCATTTACTTTTTTAGACTTTCTTTCTAGACAAATGCCATTATTTATTGAGTGATTGGGACAGCAAATCATGCAAAGTACTCGATACTGTTACCTTTAGTCCTTTACGAATCAGTGCCCCATAAGCCATTGTCAATATTTGCATTAAACGCTTCCCAAGGTTTTACAGTGGCCTCAGACCCAGAAGGTGACAGGTACAAAGGCTTCAGCTCTTGCCAAAAGACCACCTTGAATAGAATAAAATGGTTGTTTATCAGTTCAGAAAGGACAGCGGATTATTGCAAAGATGCAGGCACAGAAAAAAGTCAAAGGAGTATCAAACTGCAATTTTCTAAACCATTTCTTGGACCTTGGGTTAGGGAGAATTAAATAAAGGGAGAAAAAGTGTAAAGCAAATGATTTGCAACATGAAAGATCATTGTTATGAGGCTTGTCAATGGAAAAGTTTACATTGATTTCCATGTTTGTTCTTGGTCACTTGTAAAACACACGTTCACAAGTTTGTAAGTTATTGTTCAGGCTTGGTACTGAGAGCCTCATCCTAACTATACACTGATATACCTAGAATCTAAAATTAAGAGTTCGAGAAAGTGCATCAGCTTTGTCATCATCAAGGATACAAATAGCTCATGAGATGAAAAGCTCAGCTTAAGAAAACAGTTGCCAAAAATAGTGTCGCAATCACAGAATGCATTGTATGTCTTAGGTGATAAAGCTCTTCTGTGACAGCTGAATGAATGGATACCTAAATGATGTTAGAAGTATCAAAGCTGTTTTTTTATTTCAATATTTTCATTTTCTCTG
Organism: Bos indicus x Bos taurus; assembly: GCF_003369695.1. NCBI lineage: Eukaryota > Metazoa > Chordata > Mammalia > Artiodactyla > Bovidae > Bos > Bos indicus x Bos taurus. Next base: position 3,269,547 of record NC_040099.1, read on the forward strand.
ACAACAGACATTCTTTCAGATACAGTTTTTTAGAAAGTTATCATCAATAAAGTAACTGTTTTCTGCTGCTTAGATTCAAGTGCACCTAGACCCATGAATATGTCTGTTTGAAGCCGTCTATTTAAACGATCATACGTTTTTGGTGTAGAGGAGTCTGATACATAACTCTTTATGTTTCTAAATGGATCTAAAATTTGCTCATTTAATGTAGAGTGGTTCTATAAGTCAATGCAAACAGTTGATACTCACTTTGAATTCACCTAAATCTAGAAATCGTTTTTGTGCCATAAACACAGATTCTGAATTCTGTTTCTCTTGCTAACATCACAGTTTTGTGCAAGGGACTAAAAACAGCTTTTACTGGACAAATGGATCTGTTTTTAAAGGTTATCGTAACAAAACGGGGTAGGCTATGTGCATCCTCCCATGCAGACTCCTTGTGAAATTTATTAGTGTAATCCTGTCCACAAAGCAAGGCTTTCCATTTGGAATCAGGGAAGCCCCGTTCCACCATCTGCACCTTCCTCATCACCCCCAACTCTTCTTTCTTCTGCTTTCTTCCACACCCCGGGGTCTCCCTGAAGTGTATCCCACCCACAGGGCCCCCCTCTGATGCTGGCTCCTTCTCCACCAGGCTCCGCTCTGCCTGACTCCCCACTGGGCAGGGGCCCCACAGGGTCTAAAGCAGAGGCTGGACCCAAGGTAAAGCCCCAGGAGGGGAGCCCCCAGAAGAGAAGGGTCAGGTGTCACGGACATTGTGAGGGTCAGATCTTGAGGGAGAGGGTGGGGCAGGACATCAGAGTAAAGGAGGAAGGCATAGCTCAGGAGCAGGATGAGGGGTGCTCGGAGGGTCCCAGAAAGGCAGTCCAGTGCCCTGAGCCAGCCTGGAGAAGGGCACAGCTGGGCCTGGGGCTGAGGGGGCAGGCAGATGCTGGCTGCTTGGGAAAAATGGGAGTCCGTGGATTTTTTTTTAACCCATCTGAAAAGCTAATTAGAAAGTCAATAGTTATCAATCAGGGTGTGTAGATTGCAAAACAGCCTTTGCGCTCTGCTTCCTGAGTGCTGCATAACTGACTTCTGCTCCAACTTGACATTCCTTCCCTTCCTTTTAAAATGTAGCATATATCTATTTAAAACAATATTAGTCTTGGCATTGTTTAGCTCTTGTGTACACTCCTGTCAAATCTGTGAGAGTGCGAGAGAGTCTTTGGCTCCGGCTGCAGCTGATTTATGTGACAAAAATCTGTATCTGCCAATGTTTGCCAAAGGAGCGCTACAAGCTGGAATCATTTCATGCGATTTATAAACACATTTAAATGAAAAGAAAATGTTTTACTTGTATTCGGCATCGTGAATGTATTTGTGTCTGAATTTAGAAGACAGGAAGTAACCCACTCTTGGGAATAGCACTCAGAAAGCACGCATGAAACTCTTCTTTCCAGGGTTATCAAAGGAAGAACTTTTTTTTCTTTTTTTGGTATCGAAGTTCTGATCTTGTATTGCATGCCAAAATTGTAATAGACATCTATTAAAATGTAGGTTTTCAAAATGCATAGTAATTTATAATTTATATAAATGTAACAAAAAATGTAATAATTTTTTATTTATATATTGTATACATTTAACATGTAATAATATAATAAATAAGCCTCAAGTAAATAAACAGCTATCATATCCATGAGCCCTGTGGAATTTTGAAAAGTCTTCAAAGGCTCAACTCTTCCCATCAACTTAAATTTCTCCTGCCTTTGCTGTATCAGCAATTCGGAGTTTCATTTGCTGCCTGGTGTCCCTTGAAGCCCACAGAAAGTCAGATCCTCTATCAGGCATTTCAAAATCTAACCCAAATTTTGGTGTACATAGCCAGTATGGTTTAAATATAAGAAAATCTGTTTTCAAACATTCACTATTCAAACTACTTGGGTTCTTAATAGGCTATCCATATTTGTATGCTTTGATCAAATGTCATTGAAATTTAATGTGACTCATGCAAATAAAGGATATCTTATTTTTTCCTGTGATTTCCCTAGCGTTTTGATTATCAGCATTATTATGAGACTATTTTGTACCATTAATCCTGTGTATGGCTGGAACTGTGTTCTGGAAATGTATTTGTTGGCAACTGTTTCATTATCTTATGTGTATATTCTTCATATTTAAATTTATGTGTTCTGGGTCCCTTCCCAGAACTAGTTAGATTGCTTAGGGGGGACAAAGGAAGGAAAGTTTTGTAATGTAATTCTGAGATCCAGGAAGCTTAACGATGTGTTCCATCCTTAGACGTGCTAAAACACAATGTCCAAACCTCCCGAGATGCTTCCAGTGACTCCATGGTGTAGAACGAAAGTAACTGAAGAGGCTTTTTTTTTTCTATGCATCATACAGGTTTGAGTTTATACAAAACACAGTGTCAGACTAGCAAGTTCAATATCCTTTATCTTCCTCACTTTACCCAGGTGTTGGTCACACAATGACAATATTAATATTTAACATAATCACCATTCAGGCTTTGGGTATATTAGCAAACAATCACTTATGGCTTGATTGCAACACAGCTGACTTGTCAGTTTTGAAGGAAGTGATTGTTCTAGTTTCTAGGTGATGTTCAGAGAGGTTAGGTGATTTCTGAGAGGTACCATTACCAAGGAAAAGACCAACGCCCCAGAGTGGTAGTTCGCAACCTGGCAGCTCAGAGGGACCATGTCAGGTGCTTTTAGAATAAATACCAGTGTCTGGGCCCCACCTCAGGCCAGTTCCATCAGCATCTCCAAGGGTGGGGCTCAAGCACCTTCCGTGTTTCGAAGTTTTCTTCATGAGTAAATGTGCATCCAGGGTTGGGAAGGCTGCTCTGGCAGGTGGAAATTCTCAGGGTAAATCACCACTTTCACGAGAATTACTATTTTTGTTGTTGTTCAGTCACTAAGTTGTTCTGCAGCATGCCAGGCTTCCCTGTCCTTCACTGTCTCCCAGAGTTTGCTCAAATTCATGTCCACTGAGTCAGTGATGCCATCCAACCATCACATCCTCTGTCGCCCCCTTCTCCTCTTGCCCTCAATCTTTCCCAGCATCAGGGTGTTTTCCAGTGGGTTGGCAGCTCTTAGTATCAGGTGGCCAGAGTACTGGAGCTTCAACTTCAGCATCGGTCCTTGCAGTGAGTACCCAGGATTGATGTCCTGCTCATTTAATCCAGGGGCATTAAACGAAGTAATGCACGTAAAGCACTCCCGGCCCTCTGGTACTCAGTCCAGACGCTAGAGGAAAACTACCATCACCATTGCCATCACAGTCAGGAAAGACATTCTTAGACAATTTGACTCCAATTACTACTCAGTCATAAAACAGACAAATGGACCTCAGGAAAATTTCAGATTCTAGTGTCTTTTGTCAATTTAAAAGACAGGCATGTAGAAAGATGAAGATACAAGAGAAAGGGAATCATTGGGACCTTAAGTAAGCTCCTTAGAGGCACGCTTACATCTCATCATGGTCAGATGGTAACCTGTGCCCACAGAGACCTGACAAATTGGCTAGATTCTAAAAATGGGATCTGAAGGACAGCAAATGGCTAATAACAACATTAATTTACCTCACAAAGGGAAACAAGATGCATTTAGGCATCTTTACATATTTCAGTTCGTAGAAAATCAGTTTACTAAATGAATATACTTTCTATATACTTATTGTATGACATCTGATTTAGTTGACTCTTTCCCAGTCAATTAATGCAGCAAATTAGGTAGTTTATAGTGACGGATTTGCCCTAACAATGCAGAGTCTTCTTATTTACTAAAATTATAAAATCTAGAAAGTTAAGCAAATGTGTGGTTCTATTTTTAGCAAGTGATCTTTATTAGATGCTTTTTAGACTTTGTTAAATGAGTTGGATGATTATTCCTTAATAACAAAAATCTCATTATACCTTCCTAGAAATTAGCACTGCAAATAAGTGGTCTCTTTTATATGGTGAGTAAACTGTAAGACTAATCAGATATCCTTCTTTATCAACATCATATGCCTGGGAGGACAATTAGAGTGATATTATTCTGACTTAGCAAGACTTTGGCTTCAGAAAGGATGTCTGCTTGAGCAAAGGGTAAATTGTCAAATGGATTAAAACTTTTTGTCCTAATTTCTCTAGTAGTGCACCATTATGAGATTTTGCATTAGATACAGAGATTTAAGTGGTAGAGAAAACCTCAGCATGGCCCAGGTGCCATCTTCATTGCATTCAATAGGACTTCTGCTGTCTTTAATTTGATGTGAAATGTCCACCTTTAGTTATTTCGATAGGTTAGACTAGCTCCAGGTCCCCAACATGGGAAACAGTGACATTTGCAAAAACATATTTAGTAACCAAAAAGTGGAGACATCACTTTTCTGACAAAGGTTCGTATAGTCAAAGCTATGGTTTTTCCAGTAGTCATGTATGAATGTGAGAGTTGGACTGTAAAGAAGGCCGAGTACTGAAGAATTAATGCTTTTAAACTGTGGTGTTGGAAAAGACTCTTGAGTGTCCCTTGGGCTCCAAGGAGATCCAACTAGTCAATCCTAAAAGAAATAAATCCTGAATATCCATTGGAAGGATGGAGGCTGAAGCTGAAGCTCCAATACTTGGGCCACCTGATGTGAAGACCTGACTCATTGAAAAAGACCCTGATGCTGGGAAAGATCTAAGGCAAATGGAGAAGGGGTGGCAGAGGATGAGATGGTTAGATAGTATCACCCACTCAATGGACATGAATCTGAGCAAACTCCGGGGGATAGCAGAGGACAGAGGAGCCTGGTATGCAAAGACCTGGACACAACCAAGTGACTGAACAACAGCACGTGGTAGGCAAGAACATAACATATTAATATTAAAATCAAAGCAAGCAAAACTGCCATCTACTATAACCAATATTTCATTACAGAAAGGTCATTTTAACAATGATCAATTCAGTTCAGTTCAGTTGCTCAGTCATGTCCGACTCTTTGCAATCCCATGAATCACAGCACACCAGCCCTCCCTGTCCATCACCAACTCCCAGAGTTCACTCAGACTCATGTCCATCATGTCAGTGATGCCATCCAGCCATCTCATCCTCTGTCGTCCCCTTTTCCTCCTGCCACCAATCCCTCCCAGCATCAGAGTCTTTTCCAATGAGTCAACTCTTCACATCAGGTGGCCAAAGTATTGGAATTTCAGCTTTAGCATCATTCCTTCCAAAGAAATCCCAGGGCTGATCTCCTGTAGAATGGACTGGTTGGATCTCCTTGCAGTCCAAGGGACTCTCAAGAGTTTTCTTCAATACCACAGTTCAAAAGCATCAATTCTTCGGCACTCAGCTTTCTTCACAGTCCAACTCTCACACCCATACATGACTACTGGAAAAACCATAGCCTTGACTATATGGACCTTTGTTGGCAAAGTAATGTCTCTGCTTTTGAATATGTTACCTAGGTTGGTCATAACTTTCCTTCCAAGGAGTAAGCGTCTTTTAATCTCATGGCTGCAATCACCATCTGCAGTGATTTTGGAGGCCCAAAAAATAGTCTGACCCTGTTTCCACTGTTTCCCCATCCATTTTCCATGAAGTGATGGGACCGGATGACATAATCTTCGTTTTCTGAATGTTGAGCTTTAAACCAACTTTTTTACTCTCCTCTTTCACTTTCATCAAGAGGCTTTTTAGTTCCTCTTCACTTTCTGCCACAAGGGTGGTGTCATCTGCATATCTGAGGTGACTGATATTTCTCCCGGCAATCTTGATTCCAGCTTGTGCTTCTTCCAATCCAGCGTTCCTCATGACGTACTCTGCATGTAAGTTAAATAAGCAGGGTGACAATATACAGCCTTGACATACTCCTTTTCCTATTTGGAACCAGTCTGTTGTTCCATGTCCAGTTCTAACTGTTGCTTCCTGACCTGCATATAGGTTTCTCAAGAGGCAGGTCAGGTGGTCTGGTATTCCCATCTCTTTCAGAATTTTCCAGTTTATTGTGATCCACACAGTCAAAGGCTTTGGCATAGTCAATAAAGCAGAAATAGACCTTTTTTTTGAACTCTCTTGCTTTTTTGATGATCCAGTGGATGTTGGCAATTTGATCTCTGGTTCCTCTGCCTTTTCTAAAACCAGCTTGAACATCTGAAAGTTCACAGTTCATGTATTGCTGAAGCCTGGCTTGGAGAATTTTGAGCATTACTTTACTAGCATGTGAGATGAGTGCAATTGTGTGGTAGCTTGAACATTCTTTGGCATTGCCTTTCTTTGGGATTGGAATGAAAACTGACCTTTTCCCGTCCTGTGGACACTGCTGAGTTTTCCAAATTTGCTGGCATATTGAGTGCAGCACTTTCACAGCATCATCTTCCAGGATTTGAAATAGCTCAACTGGAATTCTATCACCTCCACTAGCTTTGTTCGTAGTGATGCTTTCTAAGGCCCACTTGACTTCCAACAACAATAGAAAGATGCAAAGTCCACAATTCATCCTTTAAAGTGATTAAATTTAACCTTATAAAAACATTACAGTTGCTGCTATTTCTTGTTTCCTGTTGGTACGGTGAAAGCTTTGCCATAGTCACAAGATTTGGAAACTGCTCTCTAAGACTATAAAATGGGAATGTCACCCCTCAAAGCCCATTATTAAGCTGCATATTTGCTCCCTAGATGGGGAAGAGCACTGCCTCCTTCAGAATTGTTGCTGTTTATACACTAAGTCGTGTCCAACTCTTTTGCGATCCCATGGACACGAGCTCTAATTCTTTCATGAATTGACCTTGTTGCCATGTAAGGAAACCCAGAGCACTGGACTCATGGGAGACTAATACGAGTAGGATCATTAGAACTGAGAACGATGTAACTGGTGAATGTCAGTGACACTCCGGGCATGCCACACAGCCTCCCAGGGCATGAGCAGCGGGGCGGGCAGCTAAGGAGTCTGGAGAGAGTGAGCTTCAGGCGAGGAGAAGCTCAGAGCAATTTCTTCTCTCTGTCCAGGGGCTTGGGCTTCCTTCCCATGGCTTTGGGAAGAGCCATCTTTCCTCATGGTTGATTCATTCTTGAAATAAAATGTTAAGAAACCAGTGAGCTTGGATGTAAGACTTTAGGCATGATGGAGTGAGGGGCCCCCAGACCCGCTCTGCAGCAAAAAACTATATAACTAGTAAAAACCATTAGAGTCAAGTATTTAAAGTCTCTGGAAATTGTCCTAAGGGCATAAAGAAATTGGAGAAACATGTGTTCAAGAAAATCTCTTACATCTCATTAAGAACAGCAAGAGCGCGTGGCATCTGAGACACAATCAGCAGTCCATTCTCTCCCTGCCACGTCAGTGTTAATAGAAGCTCCACTTGGGCGCCCTGCTCCAGGCGGGCACAGCCAGGAAAATGGGGTTTATTTCTGCCCCCAGTGATGATTTCACCATGGAAAGTGCAGGCCGCTAGGACTTCTAACCTCCCCTGAGCCCACGTCTCAGAAGCTCTTTGCAGACAAGGGTGGCCACGACAATGGGGCTTCCCTGAGCGGTGAGGAGTCTGCCTGCCAACGCAGGATGATGGAGAGACACAGGTTTGATCCCTGGGTCGGGGAGATCTCCTGGGGCTGGAAACAGCAAGCCGCTCCAGTATTCTTGCCTGGGAAATCCCATGGACAGGGGAGCCTGGTAAGTTACAGTCCACGGGGTTGCCGAGAGTCGGACATGATTGAATGGCTAAGCACACACACGTGGCCAAGAAGACCAGATTTCCCTTTCTATAATGGAAAAGAATCTGCAAAATATATTTATATATATATATAAAACTTAGCTATACATTTGAAACCAACACAACATTGTAAATGAACTCTATTTCAATTAAAAAAAGAAAAAAGGAATATCCATAGTCTTACTTGAAAAACCACAGTATTTTCTTACAGTGGAATGCCATCACTAATAAAAAGGAGCAGAAACTCTGTCTGCTTCAAGGAATGCTTGCCCGGCTCTTGCTGGGCAGCAGTCCTGTGGGTCAGAGCCCTTCTGTGAACACCCATCATGGTGATGATGTCTCTTACTAGTGAGGCAGTAAGACACTCCTTGCTAAATGCCTAATTCATCTGTTCACTCAGCAAGTATTTACTGAGAGTTTATTATGTGCCAGTCTTGTCCTGAGACTAACGGATGGGCATTTTTGTAAAGTTTAGGTTTCTATTAAATTGCTAAATAAACATACCCCAGGTCCTCATTCTAAAGAATTTTTCCAAAAAATCTTTGTGTATGCTTATGTGTTTCTGAGGTATCTAGAAATTATTACTTTGTAATTTTATAATACACGGATGCCAGTAATAATTACTGACATCCATGTATTATAATAGTGATACAAAGCAGTAATTTAAAATTTTATACCTGTAATAATCGTTCTTTAATAGAATAATTTTGAATGTTTTATTTATTTATCCACTATGCCCATCTCTTCCTGAAAGTATTTTTTTAAAAAGGAAAGAACAAAAAGGATTTGATTTCCTTACTTAGATTAGTTAAAAGCTTTGAATTTCTCACACGGTTTGTCTCACTGTATTTTTTTTTTTTTTACCTCTAAATGATTGTAACCAAAATTAGGGTACTTTAGGTATTAGAAGTGCTACTTTCTTCTCCTTCTTTTATCTTGGTCTGGTGAATAGTAATGATGACCTTGCAAAAAGAAGCATTGATATATAAAGCAAGAAACGAAGTGTGTATTTGAAAAGTGCATTTCACATAAAAATCATACTTTCCATACTATGTGTATTTTAAAGCATTTTTTAATCCCCTTGAGCCTTATAGATCAAATTTAGAATTCAAGATGGAAAAGACTGAATAAATTGTCCAAATCCTTTGGAAATCTGTCTTCACCACCTGATTCTAGTTTGCTTTCTCTAATTGGACATTTAAAACATGATTTTCTGAAAGAAAATTCCTAAAGCGTAGACTGAATTTTACAAAAGAAAAAAATAAGGTGACACTATTTTGATTTTAGACTATCCTGTGATAATTCCACAACTAAAAAACTAAACACCATCAGTCAACTAAACTAAAATAGAGAAGTAATACCTGAAGTGCTCTCAGATGAAGGAGATTCAACTATTCAAGCAAATAGGAAATGTGCTGAAAATATGTACCACATGATATGATAGGATGTAGACTTGCCCATGAAGGTGGTGTCCCATCAGTGTGTATCTTGTGCCCAGAAGAGTATTCGACCCACAGCAAAAGCTCAAGAAATGTTGGATAAGATATGTTGAATAAATTACTATTTTTTATAGAAATATCATTTCAGAACAGCTCTCAGAAGTACCAGGTCACCTGTTAACAATTGTTGTTAAAAAAAAAAAAATTGTTGTAACAACTTTTTCTAACTTGCTTTCTCTTCTATATGATCAGTTCAGTTCAGTTCAGTCACTCAGTCTTACCCGACTCTTTGTGACCCCATGAATTGCAGCACGCCAGGCCTCCCTGTCCATCACCAACTCCCGGAGTTCACTCAAACTCACGTCCATTGAGTCAATGATGCCATCCAGTCATCTCATCCTCTGTCACCCCCTTCTCCTCCTGCCCCCAATCCCTCCCAGCATCAGAGTCTTTTCCAATGAGTCAACTCTTCGCATGAGGTGGCCAAAGTACTGGAGTTTCAGCTTTAGCATCATTCCTTCCAAGAACACCCAGGACTGCCCTCCTTTGGGATGGACTGGTTGGATCTCCTTGCGGTCCAAGGGACTCTCAAGAGTCTTCTCCAACGCCACAGTTCAAAAGCATCAATTCTTCGGCGCTCAGCTTTCTTTACAGTCCAAATTCTATATGATAGATTTTCACAAAACTGACGTGGTAACCAGGCTTCCTCTTGCTCTTATTTTCCTCAAAGCTAAAAGCCCCTTTCTACTGTATTTGGAGTAACACGAGTGATAAATAACTCTGCTTGCACAACACTGAATGATCTCTGAACTTCTTAAGGCACTAAAATTTTATTTCATTTTGTTAAAACTTTTTATTTTATATTGGAATATAGCCAGTCAACAATGTCGTGATGATTTCAGGTGGCCAGCAAAGGGATTCAACCATACATATACATGTGTCCATTCTGCCCCAAACTCCCCTCCCATCCAGGCTGCCACAGAACACTGAGCAGATTCCCTCTGCTAAACAGTAAGTCCTTGTTGGTTATCCATTTTAAATATAGAAGTATCTACATGTCGATCCCAAAATTTTAAATAATACAATGGAGAAGAGAGATCTTTGCAGAGGACTATCAGGTCATTAATTTTTAGGATCTGAAGAATTCCGTTCTATTAGTTCTATCTAAGATGGATTTGGCTTTTCCCTCTTATTTCTGAAAACATACTGTTGCAGAAGATGGCCATTGAGAAAAAGATTGGTAGCTTCCCTCTAAAATCCATTCTCCTGGTCTCAATGGTAATAAAACTGTAGCCTCATCACACATACTTGCTTAACTGGACTAAACTTCTCAACTCTCCTCGGAAGTTAGATGTAAGATATGTCTACGTTCTCACTAACAGAACATGAACACAAATGATGGATGCCACTTCTGGATTTGGGAATTAAGACTTCAGAACTGTCTCCTTTCTTCCCCCTTCTTGCTGGCAAGAAACCAGATGGAGTGACTGAGCTCCAGCCATGCAGAAAATGACAGAGGTATTGGGGATGACAGAGCAGAAAATGGGAAGAAACCTGAGCCCCAGAAGGCTCTTGCAGGGCAGAGGTGCCCAGTTAACCTGAATTTCCCATCTCAGAATTGTTGTGTGTGAGGCAAATAAATACCCATACTCTGTAAGTCATTACATATTGAGGTCAGTTGGGGTCTATTTGTTCAGCCGGTTGTTTTCACCTTACCGCTAATAGAGAAATCCTAATTTCTTGGGTGTTTTCTCTCATGCACTGCTAGTAAGACAGGCCTGATTTATGCCATATTTATAAAATCAATTATTTTGGTGTCATATAGAAAGGACACATCAAGATCTACCACAGCTTACTCATCAAATTTCAAAAATGAAAAAAAATCTCGAAGTTAAGTTGATGGCCAGTTCACTGTCACTAGGCTCTTGCAGTAGCTGTGGAATATAGGTGTTGACTCTAAACAAGGGTGTATGTATTGTGTTTGTTCTTCAATAAATGTGATTGTTAACCCGACATGGCTTATATATTTTGTTTTTCTTTTCATTTTAATACATAGTTGTTTTTTTTAATTGGAGGCTAATTACTTTACAATATTGTATTGGTTTTGCCATACATTGACATGAATCCACCATGGGTGTACATGTGCTCCCCATTCTGAACCCCCCTTCCGCCTCCCTCCCCACCCCATCCCTCTGGATCATACCAGTGCACCATCCCCGAGCACCCTGTATCATGCATCAAACCTGGACTGGTGATTCGTTTCACATATGATATTATACATGTTTCAGTGGAATTCTCCCAAATCATCCCACCCTTGCCCTCTCCCACAGAGTCCAAAAGACTGTTCTATACATCTGTGTCTCTTTTGCTGTCTCGCATACAGGGTTATCTTTACCATCTTTCTAAATTCCATATATTTGGAATCCTGGCTTAAACATAGCTAACATGGTAGGCATGTCATTCTGGAGAAGAGTTTTAGCAAAATCATATGAAAAAAAAAGTTATGTTGGACTGAGGGCAACCAGTGAGCATCGACTATTTCTTCCAAGAGCTTTAACAATGAATTTTTTTGGTAAGATAAGCACAGATTTCTAAGCCACTCTCATAACTCTACCAAAATGACCGATATTCACTCCGAAAAGTACAGAAGGTGCATCTACCTCCCTAACAGAGGAGGAAGGCCTTGGTTGACAGGGTATCAGTGGGTTTGGGATGGATGAGAAAGGAAGGCAGAATAAAGATGGCATACAACTCTTCCTTCTGGAACTCAGCCACGCTGGCGGGCTGTGGCAGAACCCACTCTCGCTCTGGGGGAATGATGGCGAAGGGACTGGCAGGCGGTAGGGAATCGGGGCTCTATTGTAACATGTGGAGTTCCAGCACCAACATGATGGTGAGGTCAAGAAGAGAGCATAATGCCTGGGGTGTGCTCAGTGAGTCACTTGTACCATCATGGGACAAAGAGAAAGATGAGCTCAAAAAGTAAATATAGCAACTTCATGAGAAACAGGGAAGGAGCACAAAATGGTGAATTAATTATCGGTAGAAGGAAGGAAGGAAAGGAGGGAGGGAGAATTAATAATCATTATTCAGTTACACAGAAGAATAAAATAATACAAGCAATATGGTTGAATTAAAATATTATTATTTATCACAGTCTACATGCAGTCTTAAATATGTGTTAGTATTTATCATACATTATGCCATAAAACTTTAATAAATTCCCCAGAAGTAGAAATTATATATTCAACATTATCTCAACACACACACACACATACACGCTAGAAATAAATAATAAAACTTTAGACAACCACAGTAAAAGCAATCTCTTAGACCTTGGGCAGAGCAAGACTAGTCTCCCACACAACTGAGCAAAGAAGAATTCAAACCACAATTATGGATGACGTAGGAATTAATGAGGAAGCTGCATGTCTGAATGCGAACAACACTGTGCTCACACGCTAAGTCAAATCATTAAGCACTTTTCATTTTTAAAGTTATACAAACATAGATCAACTACGAGGTCAAATTAAGAAGTTAGGTAAAGGAAAACAAAATAAGCCTGACATGATAAAGAATGAATTATGGATTTAATATAAAATAATTTAGAATCAAATGGCTTAATTAATAAAAAATTTAAAAAGTCTTTTAAAATATTAAAAAAATAAACTTCTTGCATATATAATCAAGAAATAAAGAGCTTTACAATTCACATAAAATTAGGATTAAGAAAACACAAAAGCAGATATAGGTGAGATTAATGAAACAAGCAAAAAGTATATTTAATTTTGTGTTAATTAAGTATATCAGTTAAACATTCATTACCAAAAGAGACCAAAGCAGATGTGGAAGGCTTAAATCTTCCCTTAACTATAGAGAATTCCTCAAAGTTTTCAGATAGCAAATTATTTTCCAGTAAAGACATAACCCCCAAGAATTATATTAGCAGTTTCTTTCATACTTCCAATGAATAGATTCTAAACTTGATGCAGAAAATATTCCAGAATAGAGAAACATACAGGAAAGACAAAACATGGGGAAATAAGAGAAACAGAAAACAAAAACTGCTGGCTAATCTCAATTATCAAAATAGACAAAACATTTTTGCTAAGCTCAGTAAATTACTTACAGAATTCAGTTCAGTCGCTCAGTCATGTCCAACTCTTTGCGACCCCATGAGCTGCAGCACGCCAGGCCTCCCTGTCCATCACCAACTCCGGGAGTTTACTCAAACTCATGTCCACTGAGTCGGTGATGCTATCCAACCATCTCATCCTCTGTCGTGACCTTCTCCTCCTGCCTTCAATCTTTCCCAGCATCAGGGTCTTTTCAAATGAGTCAGCTCTTCGCATGAGGTGGCCAAAGTATTGGAGTTTCAGCTTCAGCATCAGTCCTTCCAGTGAACACCCAGGACTGATCTCCTTTAGGATGGACCGGTTGGATCTCCTTGCTGTCCAAGAGACTCTCAAGAGTCTTCTCCAACATCACAGTTCAAAAGCATCAGTTCTTCGGTGCTTAGGTTTCTTTATAGTCCAACTCTCACATCTATACATGACTACTGGAAAAACCATAGCTTCGACTAGATTGACCTTTGTTGGCAAAGTAATGTCTCTGCTTTTTAATATGCTGCCTAGGTTGGTCATAACTTTTCTTCCAAGGAGCAAGGGTCTTTTAATTTCATGGCTGCAGTCACCATCTGCAGTGATTTTGGAGCCCAAAAAAATAGTTTGTCACTGTTTCCACTTATAGACTAATAGAGTATAAACAAATGAGATCTATACTAGAAATTCGAGTGTTTTAAGATCAGAAAATTGATATAAAACATCAATAGATAAGAAGAAAAAAGCTATAGTTTATTATGATAAATTGGAGAAGGCAATGGCACCCCACTCCAGTACTTTTGCCTGGAAAATCCCATGGACGGAGGAGCCTGGTGGGCTGCAGTCCATGGGGCTGCTAGAGTTGGACACGACTGAGTGACTTCACTTTCACTTTTCACTTTCATGCATTGGAGAAGGAAATGGCAACCCACTCCAGTGTTCTTGCCTGGAGAATCCCAAGGACAGGGGAGCCTGGTGGGCTGCTGCCTGTGGGGTCACACAGAGTTGGACACGACTGAAGCGACTTAGCAGCAGCAGCAGCATTATGATAAATAGCAAAAAGCTGCTAGATAAAGTCTAACATCCAGGCACGGTAAACAACTTAGGACAGGCTGATGCTTCTTTAAAATGAAAAAAGAGGTCATTTCAAACCAATAGGCAATAAAATATTTCAGGAGGTAAGATTATAAGAATTTCTTTAAAATTAATAATAAAATAATACTGCCTGTTTTTATTACTGTTATATCATATTGGGTGCTTGATTTTCTGACCAATGTGACAAGGCATGAGAAAGGAAAATAGTATAAGAATTTAAAGGAATCCAGAATTACTAATTCCTGATAACAGTCTATAGAAGAAAACCAACAGAGTCAGCTGAAAATCAGCAAAACATATTAAAATCAATAAATAATAGCAATAACCATAAAAATAATCAGAGAATAAATAACAAGGAAATCAAACTATAAAGACTGAAAATATCCATTGATCTATAGAGACATTTGGAATTGGGAAGCTCTTTTTAAGCAAAAAGAAAAGAATGAAATTATTAAGGAAATGTCCAATTGATTTGACTCTGCCAAAAGGCACAGTTTACAAAATTCAACATGAAGAGACAACATTGTGTTATCGTTGTGACAGGTAAAGACATTGTAAATTAATAGAAGATACAAATGCTTCCATTTTAAAAGTGGACAAAATTTATCAACTGACCATTCAAAAAGAAGAAACACTGATGTCCACAAGCATGTAATTATCAAAAATTTTAAAAGCATGCATTCAGTTTGACCTGGTAATTTCCCTTTTGTAATTTGTACCCAGAAGTTAATTAAGAATGTACCAAAGATTCAGTCATCAGAAATTTATACTCAAAGCTCTTAGCAAACCGGAAAATACGTAACAAGCAAATGTCCACTATTAGAGGACCAAATAAAATATATGATCTATACCTTGCTAGGAGGAAGTGCAGTGTATATTGTAAATAAGTGTTTACTGACATAGAAAAGGTTTCTAAGATTTAGCCAAGTAAAAAGCAGATTATAAAACACCATGCACAATACTAGGGCATCTTTGTGTAACTTAAACACACACATATACATATTTTTGTTTCAGTATAAAGTATCAACAGTGATTATTGTAGGGCTTCAAAAATTTTTTAAGTTTTTGCTCATTTTGCTTTTCTCTGTTTTCTAGTGTTTCTACAATGAACAGTTTCATCATCATTAAAAGGTATTCTTATAATAACAATAATCCATCAATTTCTGTAAAATTGCACAGTTAATTTTGGCATAATTCACTCTTCTTATGTTTAAAAAATACAAGGTGGATCAGAGGATAAAGCGTCTGCCTGCAATGCAGGAGACCTGGGTTCGATTCCTTGGTTGGGAAGATCCCCTGGAGAAGGAAATGGTAACCCACTCCAATATTCTTGCCTGGAGAATCCCATGAACAGAGGAGCCTGATGGGTTACAGTCCACGGGGTCTTGAAGAGTTGGACATGATTGAGTTAAATTCATTCATGTATACTAACATTAAAATAAAGATGTCATACAACAGACTGGTTCCAAATAGGAAAAGGAGTACGTCAAGGCTGTATATTGTCACCCTGCTTATTTAACTTCTATGCAGAGTACATCATGAGAAACGCTGGGCTGGAAGAAGCACAATCTGGAATCAAGATTGCCGGGAGAAATATCAATAACCTCAGATATGCAGATGACACCACCTTTATGGCAGAAAGTGAAGAGGAACTAAAAAGCCTCTTGATGAAAGTGAAAGAGGAGAGTGAAAAAGTTGGCTTAAAGCTCAACATTCAGAAAACGAAGATCATGGTATCCGGTCCCATCACTTCATGGGAAATAGGTGGGCAAACAGTGGAAACAGTGTCAGACTTTATTTTTTTGGGCTCCAAAATCACTGCAGATGGTGACTACAGCCATGAAATTAAAAGATACTTACTCCTTGGAAGGAAAGTTGTGACCAACCTAGATAGCATATTGAAAAGCAGAGATATTACTTTGCCAACAAAGATCCGTCTAGTCAAGGCTATGGTTTTTCCAGTGGTCATGTGTGGATGTGAGAGTCGGACTGTGAAGAAAGCTGAGCGCCAAAGAATTGATGCTTTTGAACTGTGGTCTTGGAGAAGACTCTTGAGAGTCCCTTGGACTGCAAGGAGATCCAACCAGTCCATCCTAAAGGAGATCAGTCCTGGGTGTTCGTTGGAAGGACTGATGCTGGAGCTGAAACTCCAATACTTTGGCCACCTGATGTGAAGAGTTGACTCATTGGAAAAGACTCTGATGCTGGGAGGGATTGGGGGCAGGAGAAGAAGGGGACGACAGAGGATGAGATGGCTGGATGGTATCACCGACTCAATGGACATGAGTTTGAGTGAACTCTGGGAGTTGGTGATGGACAGGGATTCATGGGGTCGCAAAGAGTCAGACACGACTGAGAGACCGAACTGAACTGAACTGAACTAGTATAAAAGTGAAAAGTGAAAGTGAAGTCACTCAGTCGTGTCCAACTCTTTGCAACCCCATGGACTGTAGCCCACCAGGCTCTCCGTCCATGGGATTTTCCAGGCAAGAATACTGGAGTGGGTTTCCATTTCCTTCTGCAGGAGATCTTCCTGAACCAGGGATTGAATCTGGGTCTCCAGCATTGTAGGCAGATGCTTTACCGTCTGAGCCATTAATAAACATGTTCCAAACAGAAGTGAAAAAAGAGCAGGGTAAAGCCACTGTGCCTGACTTCTAGGGAACAAAAAAGAATATAAAATGTATGTGCCCAGCATATTGCAAGAGCTCAAAAAATTGACTGCATCTTATTATAAGGAATAGTTGATCGCCATTTTTCTGGCAACCAAAGTTCAAATTTTTGAAACCTCAGGATGCGTCTGTGGGGTTGCACGGAGTCGGACACGACTGAAGCGACTTAGCAGCAGCAGCAGCAGCAGCAGGATGCATCTCTTCTAGTCTAAATAAATTTAATTGCATATTTTCTCAACTAATTTTCTTGTGTAAGTGAATCTTAATATTCCAACCTTTTCAAATTTATTTGATTGTGTTATTTTGGATGAACTCCAATGCTTCCCATACAAAGATGCTTAAATCTTATGCAGATGACTTGATGTGAATGAGGGTTACCGTGTGCTTCTTACATGACCTTTGCACACAGAACCACATGTCATCCCCCTGACCCTTGACCTACAGTGTTGTGGGACTCTTCAGTTTAATGGTAAAAGCACATACTCTAGAATCACCTCCTTAGCTATGGATTTCAGCTCTGTCCTTTTCTTGCTGTGGCATCATGGTGCTCTTGTTTGCTTCATCTTGCCTTAAACTCAGTTTAAGCACCTGGAACCATACCCAGCTTATCCTCAGTCTTAATAATTCATCCAAGTTCATTTGTAGCCTTAAGCTACTTCCAAGTAGATGCTGCCATGTATGTTTTACTATAATTTTCCACTTTATATATATATACTTTTTATCCTGAACCCAAGCTCATTATGAAATTTAATCCTATCATTCAGGGCACCAAGTCTCCCTCAGAGAATGACATCATCACTACAAGTAATCAGCATTTTTTCATCCTAGTATGTGTCAATAAATGTTCAGTAGTACCAAATGGGTATAATGTTTCCGTTATTGTTGGTGATCATTATCAGCAGACTGTATGTCAGTTAGGACCCTTCAGCCACAAGAAGGAAAATCCTGATTTGAATTGGCTTAAACAAATGATGGGCCTTCCCAGGTGGTGCTAGTGGTAAAGAAACCACCTGCCAATTCGGAGATTCAAGAGGTGCAGTTTCGATCCCTGGGTGGGGCAGATCCCCGGAATAGGAAATGGCAACCCGCTCCAATATTCTTAGCTGGAAAATTCCATGGACAAAGGAGCTCGTATGACAAGAGGGGCCCCAGTGCTGGTGACTTTAGCGTCTTGGTGAAGTAAGAAGGACCCAGTTCTTTTTATCTCGTGCCCACCCCGCCCCCAGGTGGTCCACCAGGCTGACCTTGTCACCCACGATGGCCAGAGCAGTTTAGGGCTACATCTGGACAAGGTAACACCCAGGAAAGCAAAGCAATTATTTCCTCTTTTATTAACTCAGAAGCAAGAAATCCCTCTTGATACCCCACTAGAGAGAAGTTTCTCCAGCTAGATATGAATGGTGTGACTGTCTCTAAACCAAGACTATAGTAATGTGAGTTCGTGATGGGCACACAGGAGTCAAGACTTACTCCAATAGCTGGAACAGGAATGCATCCCCTGAGACTCACTGGAGAGCTTAATCATGTCCCCCGAGGCAGGATTGTGGACAGGACAGCCCACAGAACGTGGGGTGACGGCCAAGCGTGCATGCTTGGTGGACCTACTCATGGCAGAGTGGCAATTTCCTATTCTTTTTTAATGTTTAGGTAGCAAATACGCCAACGGGATGAGCTCAAGCCCAGCACTTGGCCGTATCCCTGTATTAAGTCAAAGAGAGACTGTATCATCAAGGAAAATAGAATTGCTGTCCACAGTGTTTTCATTTTAAGTCCTAAATTATGCTCTGCTATGAACTTGAAGAGGTAGCTGATAATGAATGCTGTTCATCTTCAAATTACATACCACGAATCAGGGCCTCGTCGAATAGAGCGAACAGACAGGGTGTTGTCTCTCAGTGAAAAGGAGCAAAAATCCAGCCACTTGTCCTAATACACCACTTTTGTCCCCAGTGCTGCTGGAACATCTCTAGTCCTAGACACACAGCATGTAAATACTATCTGCCCCCCACACACCGCACAACTCACACAGTGCAGAAATTCACGTTCTAATAGTTACTTGAGTGATTGGTTTGCAGATTTTTTTGACACAAATTGGTTTTTCTTTAAGGTAAGTTTACAAATTCACAGCAGTCAATCCTGTATTAAACCTGGCTGATCAATTTTAATGAAATGCCCTAAGTCATAATAATAATTTTAAAAAACAACCCTGTTTTATATTACAACAACAAAGAGGTATTTATTTGCCCCCAGGTCCTAGCCTCCACCTGCTCCTATATAAAGCAAATGTGCTGCAATTATAGTGACACTTTTAATTATGCTGTTTTTCTGTAAAACCCTGGCCGGTATATCATGACTCTATGAGGTCGTAACAAGCGTCCTTAGCGATGGGCCAACCTCAGAGCCCAGATCTTGTAGGTGCTCTGTGAAGAGCGGGAGGGTTACTATAGCCTGCAGGTTTGCAATTCTTTATTCTTTAATTATTAATAAAAATCATTTTAGAATCCTCCTTTGACCTGTTTTAGACTGGAGTGACACGCCCGCTCCTCCTCCCTGCCCCACTTTGGGGAGGGAGTCTGTGCATGCCCCTTTCTGCCCCCTTGCCTCCCCAGTCCGAGGTTCAACATCACCGTTTGCCTGGAGCTTCCTTTGTGAGGGTCTTCAGGCCTTCCAGTCATTGTTTCAAGCACTTCCTTTACCCCTCACTCCAGGCCGCTCCTCAGGGGAGTCAGAGCTGTGCTCCGCCCCACCAGCCACATGCACAGGAGCCCCAAAACTCTCTGCCTCTGGCCCAGCGACACAGGAGCCCTTCCGTGTCCCCACCTCGACCCTCGAAGCCCAGACAGCACGCCCTCTGCGGTCCTGAGAGGCGACATTCCAAGTGACAGTGAGGAAGTGTGCCTCCGTGTCCCAGGCGCTGTCACGGAGCCACTAGTCAGCACTAGTGGCTGGTAGGCACGTCATGAAAGGGTTTCTACAGCGGAGAGTGACACGCTGACATCTGCGTTGGAAGGAAGCCCTGGCAGCTGCGCAGAGGCTCTGCAGAAGTTAGAGACCAGAGGCAGACATGAAAGAGGGGGCTGCAAGATGCTCCACCAGGAAACAGCAAAAGAGACACCAAAGAATGTCAGCCATTGAGTTAGGAGGAGCCAAGGTAAAGACAAGCGACTTAGGGGATAGAATCACAGAAACTGTCACTTAATTGGATTTGGGGGTGTGGGATGGAGGGAGAAGAGAAAGAGATACAACCAATGTGCAGTCCTCTCCCGGGGCCACGTTCACCAAACAAGGGGACAAGGAAGGCATCTCGGATGGTGATGGGCACCAGTGGTATCTCAGTACATTACAGCTGCTGTAACAAAATGCTGTGGCTGGGGCAGGGCAGGGGTGTCTCAACGACAGACTTTTCTCTCTCGTGGTTCTGGAAGCTGGGGGTCCAAGATCCAGGTACCAGCAGATTCAGGGTCCTGGTTCATAGATGGTGCCTTCTCACCGGGTCTTCTACATGGTGGAAGGGACACCTCTTCCATTAACTCCCAACATGTCCATGCGTGACTGTTGACCTCTAGCTCAAGCCACAAAGTTTATAGTTGTTATTTTGGATTTTTACCACAGTTTGCTGTTGTTGTTCAGTTGCTAAGTCATGTTCATCTCTTGGCGACCCCATGGACTGCAGCACACCAGGCTTCACCATCTCCCGGAGTTTGCTCAAACTCACGTCCATCGAGTCGGTGGAGCCATCCAACCATCTCATCCTCTGTCGCCCTCTTTTCTTCCTGCCTTCAATTTTTCCCAGCATCAGGGTCTTTTCCAATCAGTTAGCTCTTTGCATCAGGTGGTCAAAGTATTGGAGCTTCAGCTTCAGCATCAGTCCTTCCAGTGAATAGTCAGCATTAATTTCCTTTAGGATAGACTGGTTTGATTTCCTTGTCCAAGGGACTCTCAAGACTCCTCTCCAGCACCACAGTTCAAAAGCATCAATGGTAATCCTTTAAAATGGCAGGCAGCATTTGAAAAGTTAATGAGTCATCTTCAACCTGGGAAGCTTAACTGTGCTCTGCCTTTAGTACATAGTTTTCATTACTTACCAAACTGTTGAAATCAGGTGACTGCTTTACATGAGCTCCCTTGGTTTCCCTCATACCTCCAATTTATCAGAGACACACAGAGATTCTTAATAATTAACCTCTCCCAAACTTACTAATTATTATTAAAGGGAAACTATTAAAACTTGGTAACAAGAACCAAAGTCCCCATTTTAACTGTATTTCCATAGAGTTGGTGATACCATGGGTTTGCTCTGAGGACTTTAGAATTCCACACGTGGGGGAGCAGTCAGGTGGTGGGTGCAGCGTCCTTTGGTTTGGGTCCAACTGGAGTCTCAGAAGATTTATTCCAGCATTTATTTTCCCCTCTGGGCAGTGAGACCTGCTGCTCTGGGTTTTAAAATAAGAGAGATTGATCTTTAGTTCATTTCCATAAATATGCTGTGCACAGATGAAGCACTGGAATGCGCAGTCTATCCTGGTTGAAATGTGGCAGCTAAGCCCAGGGACTAGTTCTCACCCATTGTGAAATTCCACATGCATACTTAAGCCTCAACAAGGGCCAGTTTCCTCCAAAAGGACTTTGGTCAACAGATTTTGTACTGAAATAAGCCTCACAAGTTGACATGAGCTTTAATTAAAAAGTGATAAATCTCCCTTGCCTTGTCTATCAGCTATTTAAAAAAGAGAGAGAAACTTCAGGGTGCTGCTATTAAGTCACAGTAGTTGGCACTTAAAAATACAATTTCCATGATATGTTTTATTTCTCCAGAATATGGACCCTGTGTACTTTTTTATTTTCCCTGGAAAATGCTAACTAGGTTTTCATATGTTGTTTTTCATTGTTTGTAATGCTCAGTTCTAGGGAAGATCTCAATGAATTAACGCTATATTTTCCTGACAGAAGTTGTATATTCTCCTACCAACTATGAGTAGGGCAATATGACTGGAGAGCCTTAAGTTCTCATGCATGCATGTGAAGTCGCTTCAGTCATGTCTGACTCTTTTTGACCCCAT
The DNA here is from genome assembly GCF_003369695.1 of Bos indicus x Bos taurus. Lineage (NCBI taxonomy): Eukaryota > Metazoa > Chordata > Mammalia > Artiodactyla > Bovidae > Bos > Bos indicus x Bos taurus. Next base: position 3,291,597 of record NC_040099.1, read on the forward strand.
GGACTGTATCCTGCCAGGCTCCTCTGTCCCTGGTATTCTCCAGGCAAGAATATTGGAGTGGGTTGCCATGACCTCCTCCAGAGTGTCTTCCTGACCCAGGGATCAAACCCTTGTCTCCAGTCTCTACCTGCATTGGCAGGTGGGTTCTTTACCACTAGTACCACCTGGGAAGCCTAAATTCTCAAGTTTTAGGCATATAACTGTGCCTGCCTCAATGAAAAAATGAAAACATTAGTGTCTTTTATGTCTATAAATGGATATCTGAGGCCATCTCAAGATTTCAGATTCTCAAGCCATCTGAAATAAATCCACATGTTGGGGAGGAAGGGGTTTCCCAGGTGGCGCTAGTAGTAAAGAACCTGCCTGTTAGTGCAGGAGACTCAAGAGATGTGGGTTTGATCCCTGGGTCGGGAAGATCTTCTGCAGAAGGAAGTGGCAACCCACTCCAGTATTCTTGCCTAGAGAATCCTATGGACAGAGGAGCCTGACAGGCTATAGTCCATAGGGTCACAAAGTGTCGGACACAACTGAAGCGACTCAGCACACACAGACAGGAATGTGAGATCTGGCAGAGAACCCTGAGAAAGGGTTCTCCACCATCAAATAAGCATATGACAGATTCTATAAAGCACTTTTTAATCTGCTTCATATTTCAACTGAATTTTACTTCTCTTTGATATAATAAAAAGTTTCTTTAAATCTGATTTTGATAGAGGGAATTCTGGCATTGGTGTGTGAAGAAGCAAATCACCTCCCACTTGAATAAGTACAAACGCATATGAACAACAATTTCATGCAAAGAATTGACTCTTTGGAAAAGACTCTGATGCTGGGAGGGATTGGGGGCAGGAGGAGAAGGGGACGACAGAGGATGAGATGGCTAGATGGCATCACTGACTCGATGGACATGAGTCTGGGTGAACTCCGGGAGTTGGTGATGGACAGGGAGGCTTGGCACGCTCCGATTCATGGGGTTGCAAAGAGTCGGACACGATTGAGCGACTGAACTGAACTGAACTGAAAGATTGAGCAAATTTAAACAACAAGGTGAGAGGTATTTAATCATGAAAATCTACTGACATTGGGGTTGTAACATTAGGTCAAAGGGAAATTCCATCCCCTCACCCCCACCCAGCTCATGACCTTGTTGATTTACCAGGGCGGGAATGGCCCTGAACCAGTAGTCTTGCTGCCATGGAAAATAGGGCAGACGACGTGGAATGGAGGCTGAAAACTCAAGATGCTTCATCAGTAAATGCAGCAAACTTATTAGGAAGTGAACAAGGAAAACCCACAGCTTTTCTAGCCCAAGTTGCAGTCCCAGTTAGAACAAAGATTAGCCCACAGAAATATATGGGGGTGATTTTTAGAAATGCAGAAGCCATGGAGGGATAAAGATAAGCACTTTGCACAACTCTGGCTGACTGTGAACAGCACCCATGTGGCAAGGCAGACTGAAGAGGGCTGAGAAGAAAGGAAAAGCTGAGACTTACTGGAGGAGTGGCTGAACTCTGGGTGTGCTTCCCAGCTCACACAGATTAATTGGCCAAGGTGGAAATCATACAGATGCACAGCATCTGATCACAATCTCTGCCTGAATAGTTGGCTGACCACTCAGCTATGTAGGCACAGGGGTAATCCCTCAAAAGTCGCAACATGGATCCTAGGAATGCAGCAAAAACCTGTACTAAGAAGGAAGGTCATGGTAGTAAACGCCTCCATTAAGAAGATCTCAAAGAAACAACTCAAGAAGATGAACCCAAAGAGAGCAGAAGGACATAACCCATCTCTTTATATGGAAGTCAGAGGGTTCAAGTTCTCATGACTGCTCATCATGACCTATTTATCAGGAAATGAGTCTCAAGACAAGCTTCCAAACATAGTTCTTGATGTGCTTTTCAATTTACTTGCAGATACTGCTTCTCATCTGGAATAAAAAGGTATGCAGCTTGCCATTTCCATGATATTTACACATAGAGCTAGAAATGGCAGAGCGAACTTTCACTTACCTTAAGGATTTGTTGACCAATCGGTTCAGGTACCAAATACTGCTTATGTATAATTGCTATGGATAAAACCCAATACAATGAACAATTCATATGACTGTTTCAATCAATTACTTCTTTTCACTCCTCCTAGTTATGATGTAGATAAAGCAAGTTTGGCAGCTATTATTGATGCTTAGTTATGACCAACCTAGATAACATATTGAAAAGCAGAGACATTACTTTGCCAACAAAGGTCCGTCTAGTCAAGGCTATGGTTTTTCCAGTGGTCATGTATGGATGTGAGAGTTGGACTGTGAGGAAGGCTGAGTGCCAAAGAATTGATGCTTTTGAACTGTGGTGTTGGAGAAGACTCTTGAGAGTCCCTTGGACTGCAAGGGATCCAACCAGTCCATTCTGAAGGAGATCAGCCCTGGGATTTCTTTGGAAGGAATGATGCTAAAGCTGAAACTCCAATACTTCGGCCACCTCATGCGAAGAGTTGACTCATTGGAAAAGACTCTAATGCTGGGAGGGATTGGGGGCAGGAGGAGAAGGGGACGACAGAGGATGAGATAGCTGGATGGCATCACCGACTCGATGGACATGAGTCTGAGTGAACTCCGGGAGTTGGTGATGGACATGGAGGCCTGGCGTGCTGTGATTCGTGGGGTCGCAAAGAGTCGGACATGACTGAGCAACTGAACTGAACTGAACTATTTCCAAAAGTTTTCTTTTCCATGTTGAACATATCTAACATACTATTTTTACAATAAAGTTTTTAAATTATGACTCAAAATTATACATATACATATAAGGTTTATAATTTTGAGTCCATTTTACACATGGAAAGCAGGTCAGAAAATAACACTAATGACTTGACAATGACATAGGTAAGTACTGAGAACTTTGAATTAGAATTAAAAGCTCCTTGATTGACTCGTCCTAAGTGTAACCTCCTAAACGTGACAAAATTAGTCACACACAGTCTTCTGTTATCAGTGGGGGAACTGACCAGAAGAGAGGCTTATGATACAGAACTGTACCTAAAAGCCAAAAGCATGTAACCATGAGACCTGACTGCTTCACCCAGAGTTGTTTGTTTCCGTCTGGGCTCATGAAAATAGTGAAATCCACTTACTTGCTCTCAACCAGCATTTTTTTAATGGGATGGGATGCAAATAGGATAGGGTAGAATAGATTAGGATAGACTGTTGGGATATGGATAGAATAGAATAGAATAGGATGGACTGCATCCTATACCTTATATATTTCCTCATGAACTCAGGTACATGGTGGGCAGTATTGCACAGCATCTTTCTAACTATAAGCTGAAGGAAAGTATTTGCCTATTGCACCACTGGTCTCTGACTCTCCACATATTTCAAGTCATCATGAAACCCTTTGTATCTTTTTAAGATTCAAATCTATTTCATGCAATCAGCAATAAGAGAAGAAAAAAGTGTGGTCACTTTCTATGAGATGCTATAAAAAAGCACAAATGAACTTCTTGGCCAGCCCAATACTTAATTATATGTATATACTATATCATTATAAAAAGATTCAATATGGCTGTTTAGAGATAACGTAACTAGATTGAAAACATATGAAACTAAGTGTAGTATAAGGTGGTATGAGACCAAATTTTGGTCAGACATTTGGTCAGATACATTATTTGTATTTCTACCTCTTTATTCATACTTTGGGTGGTCAAATAGTTTGATGGATTTGCTCTATTTTATTTGCATGAATCATATTTGCCACACCCATATAACTCAAAATATAAGCTCCAGGATCCAGAACTTATATTTAGGAGAAATAAAATATTTTCATCTAGGGTTATCTAACCATTCCCTTCCAGTACCTGTGAGTTGATGATTAGTTTTCTGCAAGTCACAAAGGAAAGACCTTCCTCTTTCTTTTGTTCCACGTGTGTGTACACACCCGTGTGTGTGTGGCCACACGTGGCAGTGAGAGATTTTTAAAGAGAGAAAAAGAATGACAGTCATGGCAAGAGAAGGGTCTCAACCACTGTGGATAAATCAATCCATCAAAAAAAAAAAGAAAACAATTCTGCCATGAAACTTAATCACTAAAGGTCATGTCGGAGAGTAAGGAACAGATTAAATTAGCATAGTATTAGATATGGAAAATGATTTCTGTCAAAATCATCTTTACCACAATTATAATATGTTAATTACATATTTCATTAAGGAAGTTGATTATGGTTCACGGATGAAATCATGCCTGCAAGACACCTGGAAGGGGCGGCGGAGCCTGACTCGTCCTCCCGTTCCTCCTGGGCTTCCCCTCCGTCCTCCCCACTCCCCTCCTCCCTCTCACTCCAGCCCCCCAGCCCTCCTTTTCCCCTTTTCCCATCCTCCTCCTCATCACCCCACCCCTGTCTGATGCCATCAGCAGTGGCCAGATGTTTCCCTCTTTAAGCTGATCTCACGTCGGGACTCAAGGCTACAGTGTGGAAGTGAGCAAATAGTGGCCGCTTAAAGGCCATTGTGGGGATCTTCATTTTTCTCCTTTTTGGTTTTGCCTTTTTTAATTTAAATGTTATTGCATATTAAAGTATAGTTGATTTTCATTGTGATGTTCATTTCAGTTGTACAGACCGTGGTTCAGTTATACATATACACATATCCATCCCTTTTCAGACTCTTTTCCCATATAGGTTATGACAAAATATTGAGTTGAGTTCCCTGTGCTATATAGCAATGGTCCCCAACCTTTCTGACACCAGGGACCAGTACCTGTGTCTTTGTTGATGACCTATTTATATATAGTAGTGTGTATGTGTTAATTCCAAACTACTTATTTATCCCTCCTCCCACCTTTTAGTAGCCATCAGTTTGTTTTCAAGGGCTCCCAGGTAGCACTAGTGGTAAAGAACCTGTCTGCCAATGCAGAAGATGCCGGAGACGTGAGTTCAATCCTTGGGTCGGGATGATCCCCTGGAGGAGGGTACGGGCGGCCCACTCCAGTATTCTCGTCTGGAGAATCCCATGGACAGAGGAACCTGGGGTCTACAGTCCATGGGGTTGCCAAGAGTCAGACACGACTGAGGGATGTATCACAGCACCCAGCACTGTTTGTTTCCGAAGCCTGTGCGTCTGCTTCTGTCTCATGCTCACGCTCAGCTCATCTCTTTGTCTAGGATGCTCTGCTCTCCTTTCCTCTCCCAGATACTCTCCACGCCCAGCCAGGGACCCTTGCAGCAGCCCTGGCTTCTGCCCTGACCTGCCGCCCCGGGGGAGGGACTGCGTGATGGAGCCAGGCTGTCTCTGTCACGGCGGGCTGTGACAGCCTGCGGGGTTGATGTCGCCCTCTTCCAGAAGGCCCACTCCGTCATCCGCCTGCCCGGCTAACAGCACGTCGTAACCCTGCCCCGGGGAAGCGGCCGCAGCGCAGGCTGCAGCGAGGATGGACCCAAAGGTGGTCCAGGGACAGCTGAGATCTGAGAGCCAATTATTTTAGTCAATAATCTGTGAGCCTTTTCCTTGGGATCATCCTTTTTTTTTTTTTTTTTTTTTTTTTTTATGATGATCCAGCATTAATTCATGGGGAAATGTACAACTGTTTAGAATTCCAGACTTTTATTACTGGCTCCTGTGTCGCTTGTTCGTCTATCTTACAGACCTGAGTCACAAGGATCCATGGCCCCATCAGTGCCCTCTGCAGTGATGTCCTTCACACTTAGATACTTGGAGCACAGTTTAAGGAGGGGGCAGAAACAGGAAGGCCTCATATTATGCTTACGTGCTCATTTCTATGCAGAGTGGTAAGTCAGCCCAGGGTCAGCCCCACCAGCGCAGGAAACAGGAAGCAGGCAGGTGACCCAAGTAGGGGTTTATCTGTGCCCCTGGGGAAGGCCCCTGGGGAGACCCTTGGGGACAAGACTGCCGCCCCTCTGTCCAGTATCTCTTGCGAATATTCCCCCATGGGTGGAATGCCTCAGTGGGCTTGTGCTGGCAGATTTGGCCCCGCAGAATAATTGTCGTTGGAATTAAGCATAATTGTCAAGAAATACTTGGTCATCACAAGTAAAACCGTCTCATTCAACTGCCCCTTTGCTTCCCAACAGTAATTACCTCAGTAATTAATCTCTGTCATTTAACTGTGTTACATTTTGAAAAGGGAAAATGGAAGAAAGACTGGTTTCAAACTCATTTACATCACAGTTTAAAATCCCGGAGTACGGTGAATCAAATGTCAAATTTAGCCCTTTCACATTTTCTAAAATAGTCTCGTTCTAACACCCGGTCCATTGGAATCAAAGGCAGGACGCCGAAGTTACCTCTTCCTGAAAGGCCGGGCTTCAAAGGCAATACTGTTGAAAATTCTTCATGGAAATCCTCCTGGCTTGTTCCAAGGTGCTCAGAAACACAATTAATAAGCCCATCGAGAGAGCAGTAGGAAATCTCTCTGTCCAAAGGCCATTTGGGCTGCTGGTAATGTCAATTGCCCATAATGCAGCTCCTGCATTTGTTAATGACATCATCATACTGTAAGTGAATAAATCTGCTCCAGCAATCTCCTTTAATTCCTTTTCACCTCATTTCATCGTTTCAAATTAACTTGTTTGACCTTGTTTATTGTACACCTCATTATACTTAATTTTCAAAGAAGTGCTTTTAATATACTGAAATTTTCCTAATTTCTTATTCATTTTTTAATATTAGTAAGAGCTCATATATTACCTTTCTTTTTAATAGCCACCTTATTAATGAAATGCCTCCTATCACAGGTTACACAAAAATTTACACTTTAAAAAAAAATCAGATTTACTTCACTCATCAGTAAGGTGTGCCACTGGCTTGTTTAAATAGAAATTCTTCAGACTTAATAATCCATAATAAGCTTTAAACAAAAGCTTCCTCATTAAGAACTCTCCTGAAAATATAAAACTCTATTGCTCTCAGTGCAGGAAGGGTAATAGCAGATCTGTGATCGGATTGAGGACTCATTCAGGCGTTTTCTATTAGATAGTTGGATAATACTTACGTGAGTAGATGAGTGTGCATTTATTTGTCCAATAAGGTAGATGTTTGTCTTTTCCACTAATGTACAATTCAGATATACATTACAATTCTAGTATTCAATATTCAATTAACTTGTGTCTTCAACGAGTACAAACCATTATTATTTCAGTTGCTTTGTTAGACACACAGAAAAGAGCAGAATTTAAGTGTGTGCAATGGGAAGAGGTTTGAAATGCCTGTGTGCGGAAAGCTGGGATCACAGTGGAGCAGGGGGCGAGGTGATGAGGACGGTGAGGTGGGGAGGGAAAGGGGAACGGCGCTCACAGGGGAAACCCGCACGCCGCGTCCTGTGGTCTGAGTAGAAAGACATTTCTGTCCCCAGACTTCCTCAAGGGCTGCGTGAGCCACCCCTGCGACCCACGGATATGCAAGGACAGCAGGCAGGTGGTGGGGGCAGCTTACCTGCCTTGCTGACGGACCCTGGTTTATCTTGGATGAAGAAAATCTGCAGTGCTTTATGGTATTGACTTCACCTACACCTCTGTTTCGGAGAAGGCAATGGCACCCCACTCCAGTGATTTTGCCTAGAAAATCCCATGGACGGAGGGGCCCGGTGGGCTGCAGTCCATGGGGTCGCTAGAGTCAGACACGACTGAGCGACTTCACCTTCACTTTCACTTTCATGCATTGGAGAAGGAAATGGCAACCCACTCCAGTGTTCTTGCCTGGAGAATCCCAGGGACAGGGGAGCCTGGTAGGCTGGTCTATGGGGTCGCACAGAGTTGGACACGACTGAAGCGACTCAGCAGCAGCAGCAGCACACCTCTGTCTGGATTTGCCTTTGCTTTCCTGGCTTGATGAAATAAAACTTTATTGAAACAGCGGAGACCCTCCCTCTGCAACTTACTCCATGATCTTACGGCTCTGATAGTTTCAGGTTCCTTAGCAAGTCTTCATTGCTTTCTGGCAAAAAGCAAAGCTGGTATTTACATAGGCCCAGAACCTTCTGATGAGAGAAGGCTTAGAGTTTACATATACAAATATACGGGAGATTAAGGAAAACAAAAAAGCCTCTTGCCAATTGACCTGCTACGTGAATACACATCAGGGCCCAGTGAATAAAAAGGCTATGAGGGTTTTGTTAAGGAGAACTGACTGATGCTGCAAAGCCGGGTTCTCCCCCCATGCCTCCTCCACAGTGAGCTTGTTATCGTCGCGGGCTGGACACTGCACCAGCAGGTCTGTCTCTCCCCCTCTCCTCCCCAAATCAAAGATCAAAGGCTGCATTTGTAAAGCAAATAGTTGGAGAGTTACAGCCGGGTTTGATGAAAACCCACTCCAGGCCTCTTGGGAGATATTACCTTCCTCATTATTCCACTGATTGGCCTTATTTCATCCAAGGATTACTGCACATTCTCCTGACGGCTGATGAGCGGCTTCATGAATATACAAAATAATCCGGCGGCACTGGGCCAGCACTGATTATTATTGTGGAACTCGGAGGAGCTGCTTCAAATGAGCTGCTGGAGACGGTGGAACTCTTCCTCCCTGTTTTCCATCTGATTTTACCACAAGGATCCTTATTAGGCTATTTTTCACGTGTCTGTAAGAGAAAGAGAAAGAGAGAGAGATTGCATCTAGTTAAAAATGGTCAGGGAATTCTGGGTACCAGATGTTTTTTGCTCAATATTGCAAAATGCCTTTTATTAGATTACGCTGAGCACTTACTAACTACAGTTAAACTGCTTTGCAGAGAAACCCGATGGGAACGGTGCCCTAAATAGCTTTCCTGGATTTGTTTTTTTTCCTTTCCTTTCTCTTTTTGTGCGTACTCTCCAGTGTGTATGTGCTTATTCACGGTTCTGTTTCTCTCTCTCTCTCTGTAGCTGGATAAGTCAGTTGGGAGACAGGGACTGCGGATATGAAATTATCAAGGACTATTACACACTGGCCTGGAATAATTTAGCATCACACTGAAATCCAGTCTCTTTGGCCAAAGTACTTGGCCAAGGTGTTAATGAAACAGTAATGGTAGAGAGCAGAGGTGTTTATTTTCGGATTCAGTCAGGCAGAAACGGCTTTGACATAAACTGCCACGGATGGCTCCAATCTCCTCTGATGGGTTCAGACTTGGATTGAAGCCACTCTGGGGACAGAACCTTCCTTTCCTTTCTGCTTATTGTGAAAAACCCACAGGAGACGTGGAGACCCTCTCCCCACCCCCAGGAAGCAGCTTCTCTGGGAGACAAGCTTTGAAAAGAACCAGGGACCTTCCATTTCCCTCCTAAAAGCTTATTTATCCCCTCTCTGCTGAATCAGAAAGTACCTCTCTGATTGGCTCTCTCTACTCTCTGAACCAATCAGAATCCCTTGATTTATAGCTGAGAATCGAGGTTCTGTGACTGTCATTTACAGCTGGACATACTTGTTTTTACTGATTGTGAACTGCTGAGCTTTTCTGGGCAATAAATGTCTTTTCTGGCACCATGCAATATGCCACACGATGTAAATGACCCACTTGAATGACTCTAGGAGGCCCCCTCCCCACACTGGCCAGAGAGCCATCCAGTAGGCCTGTTTCTAGACCGGGAGGAGTCTTCTCTGCCATCTTTGACATGACAGTGGTTTGATCTGTTATGACCAGGAAGCGGCTTCCTGTTGGGGGAGACGCCAGTCGTGAGCAAACTGGGTAGAATTCAGCTCTGGGTGAGTCTGAGGTTGGCATAGACTTCTTCCTGAAGGTTGCCTATTCCATTTCTGGGGCTGTGTCTCTCCCAGTCCATTCAACTCCAGGGATAAAGGGGGTGTATCAGGAAACCTTTCAAACACATAAAATGACACGCACACATGCAAGGTGTTAACACTGATTATACACCATCAGACTCATTGGAGAAAAGCTCCCCATTGTCATTTCAAGAACCAATTTCAATGCGAGTTCTCAAGGGCATTTGTTAGGGTCTGATGTCCGTAGAGGGTCCAGTAAACTTCTAGAGCCCCAGACACTTCCTGGTCCAGTCAGAAAATGTCCTCGCTCTTTTAAACAGGAACGTCCTTCAAGTTGGTGCAGGAAGAGCCTGTCAGGCAGACTCTTGATGATGGAAACTCAGCTTCATCTTCCCCCGCCGCTCCACAGAACCACCCGGCAGAGTCATTTAATGAATCTACATTTCATGACTGAAGTGATAAGGATGAAACCGTTTAAAATAACCAAAAGGTAGATACACCAAAAAAGCCTGATGAAACATTAAATGAATGTAGTGTAACACATTATCTCTGCTTCCGCACATCCAAAAAGCGCAATGAACTAAAACATTGCATTAGGCCAAGAATAAAGCTAAGAATTAAATTGGCTCAGAAAGATCTAGGGTGGTGGTTTATGCACTTTGAATGCAGTAAATTTGGTCATTTGCTCTCATTCTCCCTACCTGTGATATGCAGGTTAAAAGAACACAGGGCTCACGGGGAAAAGGTGAGAGAAAGAGGCACAGCTGCAGTCCTGCCCTTAACTATTTACCTGACACCAGAAGGCAGGGGTGAGTCATATTAATGTTGCCTCTTTTTTTTTTTTTTTTACTGTAAAATTGCTTCCATTTTCCAACATTTAAGTGCAACGAATGTCAACGAACATAAAATATGAGTGACTTCGAAAAAGATGGGAAACAGACCCAATAAAGAAGACACGTATTCAAAAATATAATACTGCCCCTTCAAATCAATAAATAAAGACAAGCATTTCATACACTAATGCATTTATCTATGACCATTATAAATTAGTTGCTTGCCAGAAAATACACTTCTTAGCACAAGTGCCATTATTTAAAGTTGTCTATTTAATGCACACTTAGTATATTTCCTCATCCAAAGCTTCTCTGCATAATTAGAAAGCATCCATTCTTAAAAACTAAAGTAGATGCCAAACCTGCAATACATAAAGCATGACGTTTTACAAATTTACATCTTCAAAAGTTATGTGCGGTTTCAGATAAAAGAAATTGCAAAAAGATCACTCTATTATGATGGCCCTGGATTCGCTGCCTGTACTCCCATCAGTGAGCTGGCAGAAACATGAGCTGTAGGGCAGTTTTTCTTATTCAATCTCAGTGAATGAATATTTCCCAGGGTGATCTGCTGAACAGGACAAATGGAAGGTAGTCTTTTACTAACATGCTGATTCATGCATGACCATCCTGTCATGGGCCCCAGATTCTCTGAAGTCAGCATTAAGGGCTCTCAAGTCGCATCAAGGTCTTGGTTGTCTTACCTGCTCTAACTGATGGCTCTAGATCAGCACTCTTCTTATTTGCAAGGACCCAAAAGAGCCCACCTGGGCTTCTCAGGTGGCACAGTGGTAAGGAATCTACCTGCCAATGCAGGAGATGTGGGTTCAATCCCTGGGTCCCGAAGATCCCCTGGAGTAGGAAATAGCAACCCACTCCAGTATTCTTGCCTGGGAAATCCCATGGACAGAGGAGCCTGGTGGGCTGCAGTCCATTGGGTTTCAAATAGTCAGACATGACTTAGCGACTGAGGGCAAACACAAGACAGGCCTTCGGGGGAAAAGTTCAAGGACTGATCCTTGAGTCTACACATCCCACTGGCTCCTTCTTTAAGTTCCCTGTTTCCCTTTACCAACATCCCCACTCTTCTCTACCTTTCCTCTATTATCCTGTCTCCAAAGCTCACCACTGGCCTCTGACATTGTCAGCTTCTGAACTAACAAGCTGACTCCAGTAATGTTTGACTTTTCATCAGATTATGGCAATAGATAAGACCGTTATCTAGAGTGAACTGGAGAATATTTTAACGCTTAGTTACTCAAACAGCTCAGACAGCAGGAACGGCACCTAAATAGAAGACAGGGTGGTCCTAAAGTCATCAGAATTGGTGCAGCTCAAGATAATCTTTGAAGAAACACTCTTTTTGCCTCTCACATATTAATAATTCAACTCAATGTCACACCCCTCTTTATCTCAAGGGAACCTGTTACCTATCTGGAAATAGCAGATGGGAGAAGCCCTGAAAGATCAGGGCATGTGAGTATAATAAATATACATCTTATGCTGTGTTCAGAGAAGGCAATGGCACCCCACTCCAGTACTCTTGCCTGGAAAATCCCATGGATGGAGGAGCCTGATAGGCTGCAGTCCATGGGGTCGCTAGGAGTCGGACACGACTGAACGACTTCACTTTCACTTTTCACTTTCATGCATTGGAGAAGGAAATGGCAACCCACTCCAGTGTTCTTGCCTGGAGAATCCCAGGGACAGGGGAGCCTGGTGAGCTGCCGTCTGTGGGGTCGCACAGAATCGGACACGACTGAAGCGACTTAGCAGCAGCAACAGCAGCAGCAGCATGCTGTGTTACACCATGACGTGAAGATTAAGAGATTTTACCAAAAAGATAATTTTTCTTTTCACCTCTCTTTTACAGATATTTTTACAATATGAGAATTGAGTAATTATCCAAGAGCTCCCTGAGTGATCTTTATCACAGATGGCATCAGGAGATGGATAAGGAAGATGTGGCACATATGCACAGTAGAATATTACTCAGTCATGAAAGGGTAGAAATCATGGCATCTGCAGAAACATGGATGGACCTAGAGATTATCACATTAAGTGAAGTAAGTCTGACAGAAAAAGATAATTATTCTGTGATATCATATATATGGAATCTAATTAAAAGTGATACAAATGAACTTATTTACAAATAGAAACAGACTCACAGATCTTGCAATCAAATTTATGGTTACCAAAGGGGACACATGGAGAGAATGACAAATTAGAAGATTGGGATTGACATATACACACTGCTATGTATAAAATAGATAACTAACAAGGACCTAGTATATAGCACAAGGAACTCTACTCAATGTTTGGTAATAACCTATATGGATAAAGAATCCAAAAATGAATATATATATATATGTATATGTGTGTGTGTGTGTGTGTGTGTGTATATATATATATATATATATAGTCCATGGGGTTGCAAAGAGTTGAACATGACTTAGCAACTAAACAATAACTATATATATATAGTATATATAGTATAGTCAGATATATATATATCTGACTCACTTTGCTGTATACCTGAAACTACTAATAACAGCATTGTAAATCAAGTATACTCCAATATACTTAAAAAAAACTATACAAACAGAAAATAGTGACACTGAAGCCAAGGAGAGATTCTTAGTGTGGTATCTATTGAGTCCATCATTTGGGCAAGATAGATCTGAAGAGGACTCCTGGTGTGTCCTGATGGGAGTCCTGGCAGTAATATGATGACCTACGCAATGAGCAGCCATACCAAGCCTCATCTTCCTGGCTAACACACAAGATTTGTTCACCTTCCAAGGGTCTGGTCCTTCCAGATTGAAAGAGTAGCATGATCTGTTTCTGAAGCAAAGCTAATTGTCATGATCTTGTTCCATTTGTTGTGGTTAGTTTAAGCCCAAGCGTGTGGTATAATCCTGACCGTTACAAGTCTGCTGTAGAGGCATGGCTGGGAAGCTTTACTCTGCCCTCAGTGATGTCACATACGTAGGGGACTTCTACTCTTATGTCTTTGGATGTATTTGTTCCTTTGATCTGCAAGAACTATCCTGAGACCAAGTCCACAAACAGAGGATGTTAAGAGCCGAAATACGGGAAGAATCTGGGTTCTCCACCCTGCACTGAAGTCACCCTATTCCTCAACTTCTTGTTCTTCCTGAGAGTAAATATCATCATTACTGAAGATACTTTTAGTTGCATCTTCTTTTATTTGTAGCCAAAAGCATCCTAAATGATATAAGCTTGGAGATACACTAGGAAAAATGGGGGCTGAGTGGATGTTCCTTGTTTATTTGAATTAATAAAATGAATAAAATAAAATTCATTGATTTTATTAATAAATAATTAAAGAGAAAGATTTCAAGTTAGGCAGTACGAATTGACAGTGGCTCTTGAGTAACAGACAGGATGATGAGAGTGAATGTAAGATAGGGGAAGATCGTGAAATTTCCATACGGTGCCCTTGAAACAGCTCCTTAGTCTGCAGGGTTGAAGCTCCCTCCAAGTTGCTGCCGAGGGTCTACAGAAGAAAAACAAGAAGGATTCAGAATCTTGTCTGGAAGACAGTGATACACACAGACGTGTGTGCGCGAGTGTCACGTTGAAAACAAATTACATACTTCTAATTTGTAAGAGTCTCAGTGCAAGTAATTTCCACATAATGAAAAAAGCTCGTTAGAATAAAATGGCAGATTGGAACTAGAAAAATAACTCTTTATTTGTAATTGGTTCAGGCAAACTGTGTGAAGAAGGTAAATTTCCAAAGCTCCCTGGGAAAAAAAAAAAAAGACACCCTTTTCCCCATTCACCCCCCATTCATCTGTTCTAGATTATAAATTTTTAGAAGGTGTGCAGGTGTTTTTGTTATTCGTTTTAGGTAGCACCCAACATAAACATTAGAAAAGAGGCCACTTTTCCCAAGTACAGTCCTTCTATTCTGTTTAATGATGATGCCTTGAACAAATTCCCGTAGATTTCTGGCTTTTGCACATTTACTTACCCTGTTCTGACAAGAACTGGCTGCTCTCAGACAAGGTAAACAAGGCGTGGTAACTTAAAAAAATGCACGTAAGACACTGGTTCTGCCTTGCTGTGCACCGCTTGTGGTCTCTTTATGGACATTAAATCTTAAAGCAAACATTATTTATTGAGAAAACCCCTGGGGTTCCCCAAGAGGCGCAGGCAGCAAGAATTCAGCAGGAGACAGAGAGGGAGGGTTTGCCTCTGGCTCTTCTGAGAGGTGTAGGTACAGACTGAGAAGGGATTCATGAGTGAAGATAATCTATGGGTCTCCCAGTCCCGCCCTCCTCCTAGTGGGTGGGCAGCGTGGCAGAAATGTACTTTACCATCCTCTAGTTTTTATTTAAAAGAAAAAAAAAGAGAAAGAGAGAGAATCTGAACTTAAGATCCATAACCACTGGAAGAGAGGCACTTGCTTTTTCATTTATTTTTTAAATTAATTTTTGGGGCGTATAGTTGCTTTACAATGTTCTGTTAGTTTCTACTGCATAGCAAAGTGAATCAGCCATATGTGTACGTATATAACCCTCTTCTTTGGCTTTCCTGTCTATTTAGGTCACCACAGAGCACCAAGTGGAGTTCCCTGAGCTATACAGTAAGTTCTCATTAGTTATCTCTTGTATACATAATATCAATAGTGTACAGAAGTCAGTTTGACTGTGGCCAAGCACTGTATACATGGGAAGTGTCTTGACTGCCGTGTTGCTTCTATCTTTTGTAATTTTGCCTACCCATCCCTGGTGAAACTATGTCCTTCTTTTCTATAATTTTGTGTGAGAACCTGATTATGGTGCAGCTGAGATTTCTAGCTATTTTATATCTTCTAAAATACAGCTAACTTAATAAACTAAAGGATGTGTGTGTGTGATAAGTCACTTCAGTCGTGTCCAACTCTTTGCGACCCTATGGACCATAGCCTGCCAAGCTCCTCTGTCCATGGGACTCTCCAGCCAGGAATACTAGAGCCGGTTGCCTTGCCTTCCTCCAGGGGATCTTCCCGGCCCAAGGGTCGAACCCGCATCTCTTACGTCTCCCGCACTGGCAGGCGGGCTCCTCCCCACTAGTGCTGCTTGGGAAGCCCCCAAACTGATAGATAGTCTCTCTCTTTGTTCTCTTTACCATAATGTGCCAAATTCAGGAGAAACTCTGGGAAGTTTTGTCCAGGATAAAAATGAAATACCTTTTTTTTTTTTTTAAATCAAGGACAGAATTGTAGTTACATCACATATTTCAATATTTTGAGCCAGTCTGAAAGTCCTATTACTTCTGTATGCTCTGTGGTTTTTCCATTAACAAAACCCTACATGATCTCATAAGACTGTGTGGTGGAGGAAAACACACTGTCCTGGAAAAAGGAAACTCGCCTTCAAAGCCCCACCTCTGACCCTTATCTCCTGTGTGAACACCGTCAGGTCACGTGGACAAGTCACTTAGGCTCTTAGTGTTCTGTGAGTTCACAGTCGTAAATCTGCTCAGTAAGAATGTTCCTTGTCTTTCATTTCCTTAAAAATAACCGGGTCTAGCAAAAAGGACTAACCTGGCAAATGTTTTGACCCCCTGCTTTACCCGTGAGAGGTGCAACGTCCAGCTGATTGTCCCTTTGGGAAGCTTTACTCTTTTGCTTCTGGGCGCACCAGGTATACAAGACTCTGCGAAGTGTGAGGAACCCAGAGTTTAGCCACCCTCTCCCTGAGTTCTCAGCACCTTCTTGGAGGGACACTGATCCCAGACGGTGGCGGGAAGAGACATTCTATGGCCACCCCGACCCCCCTCCTCCCAGGCCTGGGACGTGAGTTTCTGTTCTTCTCTGGCTTCCTTCCAAGGCAGGATCTGACCCCCTTCTCCTCCTGCATGAAGCCTCAGGAAAGGCAGGCTGAGGGTCCTCGACACTGCTTGGTTTCCCATCACCCACCCCCTTCTGTGCTGGAAAGAAGATGCAACAAGGGCAGAGGCGTTTATCTCTGCCTAAAATGATAGTATCTAACACACAGCGGTGTTCAATACACGTGCTGAAAAAGTGAGTGAGTGAAAAAAACTGGCAATCTAGGGGAATGACACTCAAAGAGACTGTGGAATGCTTATGAGCAGTTGCAGTCTGTATATGTATATATATATTAATATGTGTATATATGTGTATTATATATATAATATGTACATGTATATTATATGTACATATACACATATTTATGCAAACATATACAAATATACACACACACATATATATGGGTTTCCCCAGTGTCTCAGCAGTAAAGAATCTGCCTGCAATGCAGGAGACACGGGAGAGGAAGGCATGGAAACCCACTTCAGTATTCTTGCCTGGAGAATCCCCATGGACAGAGGAGCCTGTCGGGCTACAGTTCATGGGGTCTCAGAGTTGGGCATGACTGCAGCAACTGAGCATGCACACATACATATATACATTTATTAGACTTAATTGATCACATACTTCCTCTACTAGTATTTGACACTCAATGCTTGTTAAATGCACAATGAATGAAGGTTTTCTCAGATTTCCATGTACATCATTCTTTAATCACCAAAACAAAATTTGAGGAAGGTGTTGTTATTCCAGTATTAGAGATGAGCAAGCAGAGGTTTAGGGAAGGGAATCACTTTTTCACCATAGCCATTACAGTCAGAGGAAGAGCCAGGAGTGATACTAGGCTGGGGTTCTTTCTACTGCTCTGCAACTTATTTCAAAAGAACTGAAAACCTCCCTATTCCTCCTCACCTAAAGGATACAGACTTTTACCAAACTTTCTAATAGCTCAGAGCAGGGAAAATGTGTGAGATAGTTAAACCATGAAAAAATTCAAACTTTCTCCAGATCTTGCTCTGACAACATCTAAACAAGTAAATATGATACCTTAATGGAATTTAAAATGTGTTTCTCAAATCTCAATACCAAGTCCAAGAGAATACAGATTATATACAAACATGAGCATTTGTAGCATTTTTACTCTCCCATATTTCCAAGTACCATTTTTTTTATGTACTAACTTTTTGAATACCCAAGTGGTTTGTGAAAGCTTTTATCAAAAAATCCCAACTTTTGGATGCATAGCCAAATTGAATCTGAACTCTGAATCATCTGAGCCCTGGGATGAGCTATTTGCTCACACAATCTCATTGAATATACAGGAAGATCTATTTTGTGGAAGGCAATTTTAGTGAAATGTTCAGGAACCAGCATTCTTTAATTATCCTAACATTGTCCTTCTGAAAAGGGAAATGATTAGGAAAGGAGAGAAAGAAGGAAAATGGCTGGAAAATTGAATAAGGGAAGAAATGGCCTCTCATCCCTTTTGGAAGTAGTCTAGGTCTGAATAATAAATGAAGAATGACGGAAAAGAAAAGTACAAGATGACAATGGGTGGAGGAAGGAAGGGAGAGGAAGATGGAGGAGGCTATGAGAAAGAACTTTATTTAGATATAGATATGTATACATCTGGCTGCACCGGGTCTCAAGTGGCAGTGCGCAGGACCCTTGGTTGTGGTAGGTGGGATCCAGTTCCCTGACCAGGGATCGAGCCAACCTCCTGCACTGAGGAGGAAACAGTGGGGGAAGGAATAGAGAATGAGGGAGAGAGCGGAGGATGGAGGAAAGCGAGAAAGAAGGGGAGAGCAGATGGAGGGAGAGGGGACACCTCGAGACCGCGCCAGCGCCACACGCTGTCACCCCTACGGGCACTTTGTGTCAGCTAAGTGTTTTGTGAAGCCAGTCTACAGATTCCAACACGTTGGGTATTAACTGACAGTTGGGACTGCTCTTTGAGAGCAGATCCATTTTTTTTGGTGAGGAAAATGATCTCAGTGGTTAAACCTCCACGTCTTTATATTTCTCAGACTACAAAGTCGGGGTGTCTAGCCCGACCTCCCCCAATTCTCCCCACAGCTGGATGCGCCTCATTTTGAGGTTCTGGGGAGCCTGCCTCTGCCACCCTCTTACACGTCCATGTAAATGCCGACCCAGTGCCACTCGCCCTCATTAGTCCCCCTCTCATCGTTTGTTCTTCCTGCCCAACCCTTTGACTTCCCAGGATTTTGTGCAAGGTGTGATTCCTCGTTTGTAGCATTAAGTTTCTCACATTAGATCGTGAGATTCGTGAGAACTCCGCTTTTCTTGTCTGTTGCTGTTAGCCGACGGCTAGCCCTCTTTTTCCATGCCTGTGTAGCTCTCAATCCAGTTTCCAAAAAACCCAGGTTTTAGCAATGATCTAAGCATGTGTCCCGTAAAAGATGGTTCTACGTAGAAGATGCCATGATTGCAGGGGTCTTTCGTGGTCCCTGGCACCTAAGAGGTGATCAAAAGCTATTTGTTCATTGAATAAACATCTATTTATAGATGCAGAGAGGGACAGAGGTGTCCAGTGTTAAGAGTAGCTAGACTTGGGATGGTTTCAATCTTATTTAAATTCTACACTCTAGTATTTGAAAGCTTCATGGTGATTAATTGATCATTCTTATTAAAACAAATTGATTCAAAAAATTGAACAAATTGAGCAAATTGTTCAAAAAATAATAACCCAACTAAAGGGCATGTACTCATTTAGGACAAGCAGAAGTCCAAGGGGCAGTTAGGGGGTTGAGCAAGGGAAGGATGTGTACTTTAACCCAAACCTACCTGTTAAAGCAGCAGGGACACTTCTTGTAGTCGGGCGGCTTGTCTGTGCCCGCTGCCTCTGACCTGGAACTGGCCAGAGGGGAGAGAAACATGGCAGGGCCTGGAAGGCAGGTGCCCGGCGTTGGGCACTCAGTGCCCAGAGAGCCTGCAGACTTGCTCGACCCGCTCCCTGCCTGGCAGGGGAGGGGATGCCCACCTGACTCCTCTGTTCACAGGCGTGGGCTCAGCTGCCAACCCGAGTGCTCCCATGGTGCCCAGCCAGGGGCTGCTGCTTCCTCAAGCCCATCCTTCTAAACACACACTCACATGCACCCTGACACACACACTCACATGCACCCCAACACTCCTACACACACACTCACATGCACCCAACATTCATACACACACTTACATGCACCCCTACACTCACACACACCCTGACACTCACATACACACACACACTTGACACATGCACCCCGACACTACATGCACCCTGACACTCACACACTCATTTTCTTACCACTCCTCCTTCTGCTCATTTAGAGTCCTTATGGGGTACAGTCATCATCCCTACTTTACAGGCCCTGGACTTTGAGGACTGTTTCTTGCAGGGAAGCTCCTCCTTTGTGAAGCACCAAATTCCCCCAGAATCAGGTGCATTTTACACTTTTATTAGCACACCACTTTATATGACAGATTATTCCTGTTAACAACTCTGTGCTCAGCAGACGGCCTGTAGTAGTGACGGCTCAGCCAACAGTGGGTGAGACGGTGAGTGTGTCCCCTTGTGAGCATGTCCCCTTGTGAGCGTGTCCCCATGTGAGTGTCCCCTTGTGAAAGTGTCCCCTTGCGAGTGCGTCCCTGTGTGAGCATTTCCCCATGTGAGCGTGTCCCCTATTGAGCAGGTCCCCTTGCGAGAGTGTCCCTGTGTGAGCGTGTCCCCTTGAGAGTGCGTCCCCTTGTGAGTGTGTCCCTGTGTGAGCGTGTCCCCTTGTGTGCGTGTCCCCTATCGAGCATGTCCCCTTGCAAGTGTGTCCCGTGTAAGCGTGTCTCCTTGTGAGCATGTCCCCATGTGAGTGTCCCCTTGTGAGAGCATCCCCTTGCGAGCGTGTCCCTGTGTGAGAGCGTCCCCTTGCAAGCGTGTCCCTGTGTGAGCATGTCCCCGTGTGAGTACCCCCTTGTGAGAGCATCCCCTTGCATGTCCCTGTGTGAGCGTATCCCTGTGTGAGCGTGTTCCCGTGTGAGCATGACCCTACCCGAGCGTGTCCCCTCGTTAGTGTCGGTGCAGCCTCAACACGTGGAATCAGCAGCTTACATAATGCATATTTCCCTTCAAGGTTTGCGTGCAGGGACGAGGGGCAAGGAGACTGATCAGACCACCAGACCACTGACGGATAAACAGCAGGTGGGCAGAGTCCCGGGCCTGAAGTGGGGACCGGGGAGTGGCAGGGGTGCGTTTGGCAGCTTTATGCTGGGACCTTGCTGCAGAGAGAGGGTGGATGACCTGTGATCACACTGGGAGCAGTGAGTGGCTGAGCCCAGGAGACACTGATAAATCCGAGCTGGACTCAACACATCAGACGGGGACCCTCAGGCCCCTGAGAGCTAGTGGGCGGTGTGGAAAGCAGTGTTACAGCATCAAGGCATCAATAAGGGAAAATCCAAGCCCTGGGAAAACACACGTAGGAAGCAGGTAGTGGGTCAGACTCTAGCCAGGCTGCGGTTTGTTTGGAGAACCGTCCAAGAGCTCCTGCGTCGGCAGCCAACCCTCGGCCTGCAACTGGATGCTTTGTAAGGCCTCCCGGGAGCAGGGGCGGCACAAGTGTGTGTCACGTCACCACAAGGAGGACCCCAGACACTGGGTGTGGGCACACCAGACTCCCTCAACCCCCAGTGGACAGCAGAAAGGAGGGTCAAATTCCCGGAAGACACCTAATGCCCCCAGGCCGGAGAAGCACCACTGGAATCATGCCTGAGTTTGTAGAAGCAGGACACCCAGTCCCCACGCCCCTCACGTGCCATCTCCAGACCCATCCTTAGAGTGTACTGTGGTTCACTGGGCCCCACCATCACTGTTAGGCTTGCAGGATGGGGAGGAGTGTGATCTTGGTTCCCGCTGCTGAGCCACAGTGAGAGGAGAAGGAAAAAGAGGTTCTTGTCAGTCATTTTGTCCAGAAACATTGTCCCAATTGGAGACTGAAGCATGCCCGCTATCAAAAATGCATGAGTGCTTGTGGACCAGCCTGGGAGGCTCGCCACCAAGACGTGGGGAGAGATGGATGTTCCCAGGTGAGCTCTAGGGCACAGTCCCAAAGGCAGACCCACCCATCTCTGAAGGTCAAGAACAATGCTCCTTAGGTCTGCAGTCACTCTGGTTGATGTCTAGTTCATCCAGCCCTCTCTTCCAAGCGCTTAGCATTGGGAGAAGCTTCCCTTCGAGTAACTATTGTGTCAGAGAAAAGAAGCAGTGAGAGAAGGTGTTACCTTTGCCCTGAGTCAGGGCGTCATGATGCACAAATAACTCTTCACTTGATGCATTTGAATCTTGCTTCCATGACTCAACATCAACCCAAGAAGTTAAGGTGGTAAATTCATGGATTGTGGATTGCTGGTTGTAGGGACTTTTTCTCCCCATAAAATACAGCATACAGGGGTTATAAACACACAATACAGATTATCAGACTATAAAAAGGCATAACAATACGATATGATTCATAGCTGGCATGGGCACAATATTTTGCAAGAAGATTAAAGACTATGTGACTTAAATAACTTTCATTGTAATGCTTTCAACAGATCTCCTAACGGAAAACAAACGGATTCTGCCTGGTGATATGACTGGTGGGTAGTACCCAATAAAATCCCCAGAGGGCTATTCATCTCCTCAGTCTAGCTGAGATGGTTCCACTTTGGTGAACACTTCACAACCAGGCCAGGCAGTTTCTGGGCGTGGAGGTAATATACCAGTCTCCTAGGATGCGCTGTGTTCGGCTAAATACAGCGGGCGTCCTCGGAGTCACACGGCTAAGGATGAGTGATAGGTACCCCGTCCCTCCACCTAGTCTCCTGCACAGGTTCTCTTGGACTCCGTCCAGGAATTAATTTGTGGTGATCTGGTCCCCAAATAAATAACTTTTGCCTTCATCCAGCTCCTTGAGTTTCACAAGGAACAATATGCAGCCCTGACAAGGGGTGCGTCGCACAAGACCACGGGAGAGTCCCCTCTGCGCATCTGCAATTCAAATGCGGGATGAGGGCGGAAGCCCTCAATCTGTCTGCGTCTGGTGCGTCCAGGCTGAGCCGGAGGCGGGGCTCTCAGCGCTGGTCCCCAGCGGAGGTTTGGGAGCAGTGACAAGTGAGGGTCCTGCCGTCCTTCCTCCTCCAGCTTCGACGCACAGGCTGCTGGCGGAGCCCTCATCAGAACAGAGCTGCTCTGTGTCCGTGAAGTGGTACCCTGTCTGCTCCAGTCCGCGGATTGGCTGAGCGAGTGAGCAGGGCAAACGCTGAGTTCCTCAGAGTTGTTGGCAGCCGCCTGCTCTTTGTTCTTCCGAATGTGAAAATAGTGTAAATAGCAGCATCTGTAACTGCTCCTGCTGCTCTGACCGCCAGCCAGATCCTCTTTTTTTTTTTTTTTCTCCTTGCTCTCCCTGTCGGGCTGTCCACATGCCACACACAGGCCAAGATGGTGCAGTGTGGGATCCCCGAGTGCAGAGATGTAGGGCTGACCCCGCCCCCACGGGGGGGCCGGGAGGGCTCCGGGATTCCGGGGCTTCTGGCAGAATTCACAGTTCCATATGCTGCATCATGGAGGTTTGCGGCATTCATGGAATGTGTACAAAATGCATTTCTGCCCCTTCTTCTCCCCACAACCCACAGAAACACCATCCCTCAATCCTGAAGAGCTACAGCAACCTAAGCTGGATTTTATGCTTTGGAGTTTTTAAAAGGGGATTGTTCTTACTCTCGCGTCCTCTGACTGCACTGAAGCGAGCCCTGGCGTGAGTAACTCAAGGAATTCTGTAGGGACGGCAACCCAGAGCATTTGCCTTTTACCTGGATCTTTCCATGAGGCCAGTTCCAAAGTGTTCCCTTCTCTTGGATCTTGTCATTTCCTTTCTCTGTCTGCCATCTCTGCTAACTGACAAAAGAAAAGGCTGTTATTTTCAGCACGTCCAAAGAATCAACACTGTTTTTCTATCAAAGTGGCAGGTGTCCCTGGACTGTGAATTGTATCCTAAAATTCTCAAAGGCCTGATCAAAATTAGCATCATCTCAATTTTAGAAATAAGGAGCAAAGGGTCAATAAGATTTCTTTGTGCTATTATAACTTCCATATAATCCTGAATTCAAGACAACCTTAGCATGGAAAAGTAGAATTCCCAACTATATCCATCCCTTTTTAAAATGTGTATCATTCTAACACATGTCAACCCCAAAGACATAAGATGCTAGTCTCTGAGGGACAGCCTATAATTGTGTTTTAAAAATACACATCAATATATCTCCTGTGTGTTAGAAATTCTGCATTCGGGACTTCCCTGGTGGTCCAGTGGTTGAGAATCTACCTTGCAAAGTAGGGAATGTGGGTTCAATCCCTGGTCTGGGAAATTCCACATGCCACAGAACAACTAAGCCCACGCACCACAGCAACTGAATCCTCTGTGTGATAACAAGAGACCTGATGTAGTCAACAAATAAATATTCCTTAAAAAGAAGTTAAACACTGAAAGAGAGAAATGTGTGTCACTAAAGTAATATAACTAATAACTAAACAAATAAGCAAATAACAATAACAAGCCCTAGAAGCAGGAACAGTACCCCAAACTGCTACAATCTCTTATCTAAAATGTCCAATTTCCAGGAATTCCCTGGCGGTCCAGCAGTTAGAACTCTGTGGTCACACTTCTGAGGGCCTGGGTTCAATCCCTGGTCAGGGAACTAAGATCCCACTAGCCACGCAGTGTGACCAAGGGGAAAAAAAAATAAAAAACAAGAAAGAAAAGAGGAAATTCTGCACATGGGTGAAATATGTGTCCACGGAATGGTCATCCATCCTGCTCTGTGGTCTGTAAAGGTTAAAACTGGCCTAGATCTGAAAGGATCCAGGACTAAAGCAAGCAAGGGTGTACTTCCAAGCTAAGAGTAAATGAAGGTCTTTAGGCTTTCAGGAGAGTAAATACAGCCTCTTTTATTAAGTTTTCTCTTTTTGTGAATCTATATAATTTACTAGTTTCACCATCCCAAGCAAATAAATATGGGTTTTCGTGTTACTGCAGACACTTCATAAGGGTGGAAAGTTAGAAATGATTCAGGAAATAAGGTCTTCATTGGTTACCAAGCAGACAAGAAAACGCTAAGGAAAATGAAGCCAAGGGGGAAAATTATGATGGAAACAAGGCAGAGGAAGCTCTTGATGAAGATAGCCTGTACCCCGAAGGAAGCCCAGAGGACAAGAGAGGGGGTCCCTGACCACCCTGAGCTGCCCCATCCCAAGCTGAGGGCACGGAGGAAACCGCACCGTCAGCTCTGCTCTGAGTATGTCTGCTGACTTACAGATCCCGCCAGCGTCAAGTCTATGAGACCATGAAATGGCAGAGGCGGGGCTGTGGCCTATACAGGAGGAGTGGGGCGCCAGAGAGCCCGAGAGGACAGGACTTTCCCCCGGGAGCACCAGAGGTGGGAGGAAGCTGAATCCTAGGATTGTATCCAAGCTGCCCTCCGTCACCTGTACAGAGACACTCGCTGGGCTCCGGACCTCCCTGTGCCTCCTCCCAAGGGGACAGCCTGCTGTCCTAAGTCCTGGACGTTATTAAGCTTCAGCACTGAAGCTGGGGACATGTCCATCTTATGACTGGTGGAAACACGAGGGATGATCTCGACCCAGAGCAGAGGGGCCAGTGAACCAGGCTTGGGCTTGCACTCCACGCACTGAGACTATTACAGGAGGGCGCTGCAGTCTGGATGGCACTCCACAGCTGTGAGATTTCTTTGATGTTTATTCTAGTAATTCATAAATTTTTTATATGCTCATACTTATGTAATGCATATAGTCAAGGCTATGGTTTTTTCAGTAGTGATGTACAGATGTGAGCTTTGGATCATAAAGAAATCTGAGCAGGGAAGAATTGATGCTTTTGAACTGTGGTGTTGGAGAAGACTCTTATAGAGTCCCTTGGACTGCAAGGAGATCAAACCAGTCAATCCTAAAGGAAATCAACCCTGAGTATTCATTGGAAGGACTGTTTCTGGAGCTTATGTTTCAATATTTTGGCCACCTGATGAGAAGAGCTGACTCATTTAAAAAGACCCTGATGCTGGGAAAGATTGAAGACAGGAGGAGAAGAGGATGACAGGATGAGATGGTTGGATGGCATCAGCGACTCAATGGACATGAGTTTGAGCAAACTCTGGGAGATGGTGAAGGACAGGGAAGCCTGGCGTGCTGCAGTCCATGGGGTTGCCAAGAGTCAGACACGACTTAGCAACTGAACACCAACAAATGGTGTAAAGAATATCATGTTTGTGGGCTTTTTTCTCAAAGATCTTCAAGTGAGAGCGAATCTCCAGGAAGATGCGCCTTGTCCGGGTTGGCCCTCTGCTACCTCCCTGCCCCATGAGGATGTCTGTGGGGACAGGGAGTGCAGACCCCTCAGCTGTGGTTCAGGAGAAATCCAGGAGGGTCAGTGGTGCCTTGGCCCACAGTTCACTGGGCTGTGGGTGCAGGACGATGGTTGCAGACCGCCAAGATTAGACTGGGCTCTCTTTGCTCAACGCATACCAGGCACATGGCCTGCCACATGACCTATCTCAATCTACCAACTGGATCAAATTAGTTAAACCCAAAATTAGTTCAAGCCACTTTTTAAAAATAGAGTAGTTATCTGACCAAATGTGTCAGATTTAAAATATAATCTTCTTATGATAGCTAGGACATAGAAGCAACCTAAATGTCCATCGGCAGATGGAAGAAAGTTGTGGTACATATACACAATGGAATATTACTCAAATATTAAAAAGAACACATTTGAATCAGTTTTAATGAGGTGGATGAAACTGGAATCTATTATACAGAGTGAAGTAAGTCAGAAAGAAAAACACCAGTACAGTATATTAACATATATATGGAATTTAGAAAGATGGTAACAATGACTCTATATGTGAGACAGCAAAAGAGTCACAGATATAAAGAACAGACTTTTGGACTCTGTGGGAGAAGGTGAGGGTGGGATGATTTGAGAGAATAGCATTGAAACATGTATATTATCATATGTGAAATAGATCGCCAGTCCAGGTTTGATGCATGAGATAGGGTGCTCAGGGCTGGTGCACTGGGATGACCCTGAGGGATGGGGTGGAGAGGGAGGTGGGAGGGGGGTTCAGGATGGGGGACATATGTCCACCCATGGCTGATTCATGTCAGTGTATGGCAAAAACCACCACAATGTTGTAGAGTAATTAGTCTCCAATTAAAATAAATAAATTAAATTTAAAAAAATATATAAGATCCAACCATCTCATTACCTGCTTCAGTGTTCTTGCCTGGAGAATCCCATGGACAAAGGAGCCTGGTGGGCTACAATCCATGGAATCACAAAGAGTTGGAAGTGACTTAACATGCACAGACACAGAAACCATTTCATTTAGAATCAAATTTTTAACTTGGAAAAACTTACTGAGAGTGAGAATACCCCATATGAAATGATGATGCTGAACACATTTGGACTTTGGTCCAAATGCATACAATGTGCAGCATCCAGAGTGAATTGTGATACAAACTGTGGGCTTCGGGGGGTTCAGTTCAGTTCAGTCACTCAGTTGTGTCCAACTCTTTGCGACCACATGGACTGCAGCACGCCAGGCCTCCCTGTCCATCACCAACTCCCAGAGTTTACTCAAACTCATGTCCATTGAGTCAGTGATGCCATCCAACCATCTCATCCTCTGTCATCCCCTTCTCCTCCCACCTTCAATCTTTCCCAGCATCAGGGTCTTTTCCAATGAGTCAGTTCTTCTCATCAGGTGGCCAAAGTATTGGAGCTTCAGTTTCAACATCAGTCCAAAATTTGGGGGGTTATGATGTGTCAATACTGATTCTTCATGTCTAACAAATCAACGTTAATTATAGGAGAGGTTCTGCATATATGGTGGAGGAGATAGATGGGAAATCTCTATAATTCCCCTCAACTTTTCTCTAAAACTGCTTTAAAAAATATAGTCTTAAAAGTATTTTTAATCTCACTGATGTGTATGATCTAGTTTGGTCTGCTTTTGTCCTCCTCAGGTGGTCAGTCCATATTCAGAGATGTATACATAAGAGTAAGGGGCTGAGTAGCTTTCCCAAGTGTTCAGAGCAGGCCTCAGACACCAGCGCCCACATCCACACCTCTTCTGTCTTCCCACTCTTTGACTGCTTGTCCACGTAGAAACGCTCTCCATGTGAAGGCACAAAGCGTCTGAAAATGCTGTGGGCCTGTTCATGATTCCAATAGTGTTGGAAACCAAAAGATTACAAAGAAGTTATGTGTCCTGATGGTTATATACACAACAGGAGATCGAAACTTCATCACTTTAATAACAAAGTTGAAATGGCTTCACATCAAAGCCGTGGACCAGATCCACACCAGTGCCTACCTGTGGATGATAAATGTGCTACTTGAAAACATATTTTCCATCCCCTTCTGATGTATCATCTTGAGCTCGCAGACATCAGTCACGGCAGGACCGCGCCGCTCAGTCAAAGACCTGCCATGACTGTTAAAACCACGTCTGACAGCGAGGGGGTCTGTGTGGTTCCCACTCACAGTTGGGAGGCTAGTCCAATGGAATTAAATTTGCAAACCTCTTCCGTGATTATATGTTTCCAAAATAAATATATGGATAGTGTGATATACTGTTTGAGAGTTAAAGTTGAATGTAAAGAACAGAGGCTCATTATCTAGACTAGACTGATTTAATGAAAGAAACATCCAACCTTTAGTCTTGTGTGGAGTATGTGGTGCTTCCCAGGCAGTGCTAGTGGTAAAGCGCCTATGGGCCCATGCAGGAGATGTGAAACGTGGGTTCGATCCCTCGATTAGAAAGATCCCCTGGAGGAGGGCACGGCAACCCTCTCTAGTACCCTTTCCTGGAAAATTCCATGAACAGAGGAGCCTGGAAGGCTACAGTCCATAGGGTCACACAATAAAATAAAATGTTAAAATAACAGTGATTAACTGGAAAAGCCACCTGGAAGACAGACACTACTACCATGCCTGTGAGAGGCGTCATCACCGAGGCTCACAGACGGGAGTAACTGCTGGCTCTCCTGGGAGTGGCATCAAGACTCATGAGGGTGGCCGGCCCTGGAGGCTTTCTGTGCCTACGCAGGTCCTCACGGGAAGGAGAGAGAGGCTTGGGCTCCGACTTGTCAACCACGAGGCAGAAGCCAGGTGCTTTGGAGGAAGCGACGGCCAGCCCAGAGCTGCTGGGGCATGAGATAAAAAGGGGGCAGAGGAGGCAACGAGGTGCACCACCTCCCTTCCCTGAGCCCCGGCATCGTCCCGTCTCCATGAAGGAGACTGGACACAGAGAGCCCACAGCTGACTGTCCGTGTCTGAGTGGGGAGGAGACGCGGGGTGGGTGTGTGACATCGGCGCCATCCCCCACTGTGCAGGCGAGAAGGTGAGGGGTCCTTCCTACCCAGCTGATGCCAGCTTCTCTCCAGCTGGACACCCCCGACATTGGAGAACCAGCTCTCGGATCAAGGGCAGTTAGCAGCCTGTTGGAGAGAGTGGGCCTGGTCCCCATGGAGGCGGGGGCCCTGCACACATCCCTCACGTGGGGTCAGGGCTTGGGGCCTACGAGCCTCCCCAGTTAGTGCTGCCCAAGAGTCAGGCCCAGGAGCTCACAGTTGCTGCTGGAAGTCAAGGAAATCACTCAGTACCCGCTTCCGAGCACCCATGGCTACTGGGACTGGTCCCGGCACGGTGATGGCGTAAAGGATGGAGACGTACCCTGAGGCGGGAGTCTGTAATGGGGCATCCCCAGGGCCACGCTCCATCTGGAGGCTCCAGGGAGACTCCTTCCTCACCTGCCCCAGCTCCTTGAGGTCTGAGGAGCTTGGGTTGTGGCTGCATGGCTCCAAACTCAGCCTGCATCTTCACACAGCCCCTTGCCACTGTGTGTTCATGATTTCTCCTGTTCTTACAGGAACTCCAGTCACTGGGTGAGGCCCCATGCTAATCCAGTATGCCCTCATTTTAACGAATTATTAATATATCTAAGAACTAAGACTCTAGTTCCACATCAGGTCACAGGCTGAGGTTCCAGATGGACAGGCATTTGGGGGGTCTGCATGTTTGTGGCGATCTGCATGTAGGGCTTCCCAGGCAGCACTAGTGGTAAAGAACCCTCCTGCTGATGCAGGAGACATAAGAGATGCAGGTTCGAGCCCTGGGTGGGGAAGATCCCCTGGAGGAGGGCATAGCAACCCACTCCAGTATCCTTGCCTGGAGAATCCCCGTGAACAGAGGAGCCTGGCGGGCTACACTCCATAGCATCATGGAGAGCTGGACATGACTGAAGCGACTTAGCATGCATGCACACATGTAGTGTGGGGTCAGCAACAGAGACAACGAGTGTGACTTACAACCAGAGAAGGTCTTATTACATTGGAGCCAGAGGGAGAAACAGATGCCTGTAAGGCAGCCTCAGCCCTTCATTCAAGGAACATCTACAAGAATAATAACAATCCGGGGAGATCGCGAGCAGAGAGAGGCAAGGCGGGTGAGGGGCAGGCGGGAAGTGGGGTTTGGGAACTGATGCACTAGACAAATCCTGCCCGGCCTCCTCCTCCCCGGCCCTGGAGGACGGAGCTGCCGCCAGGTCGGAGCAGCGGCCTCTCTGCTCTCAGCACAGTGTGGGCACACCCTCCGGGGCCGCACCCCACACCTGCACGCACAGAGGTGCGTCCACCTGGGGTGTGAGAGGAAGGGGCTCTATTAAGTGTGAAACATGCACGAAGGGAGAAAATGTCTCAAGCATAAAATGTCAACTAAGAATCAAAAACACAACAACACACATAGAATTAATGATGATTTTTTTTAAGGATCATATTCCAAGCCCAAACATACAACCGTTTAAGGACAGTTTGTTGGGGTGCGTTTCTACCCCTCCCAAATGCCTCCGTAAAAAAGATCTGGGCAGCACATGAGTCAAATTCCCACAACCAAAAGATAAAAGGCCCGGGGAAGGTAAATTAAAAAGCTGAATGTCCAGAAACAGCTTGGAAAACCACAACCCCCGAGCTGGAAATCAATGATTTGTTAGTCATGGAAATATCTTACCAAGTCACTCCATAACGTGCTCACTTCCTTCATTAAAGAAATATTCTTTGGCACAAGTAACAATATTGGAATTCTTTTATTATGGAAAATGTCAGTGTTCTCCTAAAACTCTAAGTCCTGTTGTGTGGTTTTTTTTTTTTTCAATCTGTTTTAAATTCCAGTTTTGTGGAAATTATTAAAGTTTTCTACGAGTGTAAAAGGCGCCATGGAACTCATTTGATTTAGTTTTCTTTCCATTGATAATACCCCTAAAAGTCATAAAAATAAATTTTGGGCCAACCTTGTCAACAAAGAGAACTGGAACTGCAGCAGGGCTTCACCATCCTTAGAACTTTAAACTCTGAGAATCCCTACCCTTCTGCTGGAACTCCAGGTCGCTCGTTCCAAAAGCTCCATCTGCCCTGGGCTTCCCTCCTTCTTCGTCTCCCATGTTCCATCTCCATGCCCTCCTTCCTTGGTTCCTGTCTCTCCTTCTCCCTGAGAAATTCAATTCTCCCTGAAGCTCCCAGCAAACTCCTGCCCATTCCTGGAGACCCCTCAGTGGCCACCTTTCCTTGTCACTTGTCCTGTCTCTGAGGCAGATTTTTTTTTTTTTAATTTATTTATTATTTATTGGTTTTGGCTGTGCTGGGTCTTCATTGTTGTTCTCGGGCTTTCTTTAGTTTTGGTGAGCAGGGGGCTATTCCTAGCTGTGGAGTGCGGACTTCTCATCGAAGCGGCTTCTCTTGTTGTGGAGCAGACTTAAGGGGCACAGACTTGAGGGGCGTGGGCTCCAGTAGTTGCAGCTCCCGGGCTCTCGAGCACAGGCTCAGTCATTGGGATGCGTGGGTTTAGTTGCTCCTCAGCATGTGGGATCTTCCTGGACCAGGGATTGAACTAGTGTCTCCTGAATTGCAAGGTAGAGTTTTCACCACTGGATCACCAGGGAAGCCTGAGGTGGAATCTTTGCCTTCCTCTCTGAGTCCCGGACCTTTCTTGCTGTGGACTGCATCTCTCAGAATCACGAATTGTTTGCATCCCTGCCATAGGTGACTCAGTGGTAAAGAACCCACCTGCCAGTGCTAGAGGCATAAGAGACGTAGGTTTGATTCCTGGGTCAGGAAGATCTCTTGGATGAGGTCAGGCACCCGTTCCAGTATTTTTGCCTGGAAAATCCCCATGGACAGAGGAGCCTGGTGGGTTATGGTCCATAGGGTTGCAAAAAGTCAGACACGACAGAAGCGACTTAGCATGCACGCATGCATCTTCTCCTTGTCTCCTCCATCCTCTTGTCTAGGTACTTGGCTGTGTCCAAATTTCCTCCTCTCACAAAGACCCGAGTCCTATAGCATTGGGCCTGACACGAATGGCCCCCTTTTTACTTAATTATCTCTTTAGAGATCTATCTCCAAATGCAGTCCCTTTCTGAGATCCCAGGGTTAGGGTTCCGACCTATGGACTGTTAGTGGGGGACACAATACAACCTATTACATTGATAATGCAATTTCTTTCGTCATTGAAACCCCACAGTTCTAACATTTTTGTTTGCTTGCTTGCTTGCTTTTAACTCTGCAGACTCATATCTTGGTCTGACTCTTGGAGATATTTAATTACGTACCTTTTCATGACTCTTGTCATTGCCCTGGATGGAGTCACAGCCTGGACTTAATAAGTATTCTTCCTTTCAAATTGTTCGCTTCTCCTTCCTATTTCAAAATTGGATCTGAAGTTCCCCCACATGGCACGAGAGCTGTTTGTGCGTTGCGAGCTCCAGGTCCTTAAATTTATGAATTATTGTCTCCTTGAAAGCGAGGCTAACCAGACCTGATTTCCAGGCATCCCCAATGCACATGAAGCCAGACCTGCAATAAAAAATGTCCGGTGAGTTCAGACCCTTCTATGGAGACTTCTGAAAGGCAATCGCTTAGATTTGCTTTTTAAATTTTTTTTCCCCCTCATACTGAGAAGGATCGTGCAGAATCAACCCACTAAAAAAGAATTGTCATAAAATCTCACACCATTGACTTGTAAATGGAATTGAATCTGTAGCGTCTACATAATGATACTATCAAAAAGGAAAAAACTATCACATCCATATAACAGATGAGATATGAAATGACTACCATGGCAGATGAACACCCCAGAGGTATTTTGCTTTATTCTGCTCACTGCGTTTATAACCCCAGTTTCTCTAATTTTAGTTATTTTTTTCCTCAGGTCTCAAGACAAGAGCAGAAAGACTCTTCCCCCACCCCCTCAACAAATCACCTCATACAGAAGTCAATAATATAAATACTTACGTTTCTGGGGTCAGGGCTGGGGCTTTATTAAAACTGATTTTTCAAAATGTATTTCTGTTGTGGCTGCAGCTACAGGGGAGCCCTCCCGTCAGAACCTCTCCGTCTGGGAATCAAAGCTTATGCAGGGATAGGGGCGGGTTTGAAGAAGGAAAAAATGGGACTTGGGAGAAGCAGACCAAGTGATGTGACCATGTCAGGGATCAGCTTCGCAGGTGGGGACCGGCCTGGGGCAGAATATCAGAGACAGGTCCTGTCTGAGTGCCTTCCTCAGCAAACTCAGCTCCTGCCTGCCTTCTCGGCCTCATGATAATGACCGCCCCCAACTCAGATCATCAGCAGACGCCCTCATAGAGCCCCACCTGGAGCTAAAATGTAGCACCCCCAAATGCAAAGCCATTTGGATCACGGGCGCATGCTTTGCTCTCTGCTGCCAGAAGGGTGTCCTGCAAGAGCAGAGGCCCCCCCAGGGCTGATTCCCAGACCCCACGCCCGCCTGCAGCCTCCGGGGACACGGCCAGTCTCATTAAGGCTGGACGGCTGCATCCGGGTTCCGGCCCGGGGCCCCAGGGGTGGGAGGGGGAGGAGCGGGCTGGGGTCCAGCTTGCTTGGGAGTTGCTGGCATGCCCAGGATTTACAAGCTGGAGGGTCCTGGTTAAAGGGTGTGCTTTGGACCTATTAAATATGAGTGGCCTCGGGGACTGGCTCATTCCCACCAGTGCAGTCGGCACTCTCATCGTGGGGAACACAGGCCTGGCGCTAATGAAGCTCTGCAGAGGCAGCCAGCTCCCCTCCTGCAGAACCAGAGCTGGGGGGCTTTCTGCACACGTTTCCGCCATGGAGAGAGCAAGAAAAGGTGCATGTGGGCCTCACAAAAGTCAGCAGGAAGAAAAGCACAGAGCCGACACACACATGCTAGCGATAAGTGTCGCCGGGGCGTTAAATGGTGTGAAACCAGAGAGGAAAACAAAAGCGAGTGTGGCAAGAATAGCCAGGGAGCCTCAGCCACAGCACTGAAAAATGAACAAACAGAAAATCCAAAGGTCCCCCAGAGTAACCACGCACGGGCAAGGAAGCTGGTCCCCACTCCCGCCTTCCTGCTCCGTTCTATCTGAGTCAAACTTTTATTTAGCGTCCGCAGCCCCTTAATTATATTTAGGCTTTGTGCCTTTCTTGATCCATCGGGGTTTAAGGAGATCTCATTTTCTTTTGTAATTTTCCAGGAAGGTTCAGGAAAAAAGAACATGTGCCTTAAAAGAGACTTCAAAACGATTATTTTCCACCCAGAACCTTCTTTTCCTAGTAAAAAGTAATGTGCTTACCATGCAAAATTTGGAAAACAGAGGTAAATATAGAGAAGGTAAAAATTACCCACAATTCCTTCTCCTCTAGAGAGTCACAGCTGTATTCTAAAAGATTTATTTCTATGCTTGTTATAGTTGATCAAAAAAGGTAAAGAGGAATACAATTTTATTTTATAAAGCGGAGATCATACTATATGCAGTAATGTTTTGTTGTTTAGTTGCTAAGTCGTATCGGACTCTTTTGTGACCCCATGAACTGTAGCCCGCCAGGCTCCTCTGTCCATGGGATTTCCCAGGCGAGAATACCAGAGTGGGTTGCCGTTTCCTTCTCCAGGGGATCTTCCCCACCCGGGATCAAACCCGTGCATTGCAGGCAGATTCTTTACCACTGAGCTACCAGAGAAGCCCATGTAGTAATGTATACTGTGTTTATTTAATGTTATGTTGTAATGATTTTAATACGGCACAAAGTATTCTTTGAAAGCATGATTATTAACAGCTTCAAAATATTTTTTAATGCGTATAGCATAATTTATTTTCCCATTTTTCTCTTCTTGGACAGTCAGGTGATTTCAAGTTTCTTCTCATAAATCAGGCTACAATAACTATCCCTGTATGTAAAACCTTGAGCATGTTTCTTGTAATAGCTTTAGGACACATTTCTAGGTGTGAAATTATTGAGTTAAAAAGAATGAACGTTCTTAAGGCAACATATTGATATTAGAAATGTACCCTTCCTCTCTTGTACTGAAATGTTCAGGTCCTTGCACCCTCTCCAGCAAGAAGTATTTTCTTCAAAATTTATAAACAGATTAGCCTATATTATAGGTAAAAGCGCTATTTTGAATTTAATTTAATACCTAAGGGGTTGAATACTTTCATTATTTGTGTTCAATTTGAATTCATTTTGCAAATTATATGTTGCTGTTTTTAAAAAACAAGATGTTAAGATTTTTTTCTTCAAGATGTGGACATTTTCTTTGTGTTATTAATACTAATAACTATTTTGAGATCATCAAGACTGCATTTTTTCTAGTTTCTAAGTCATCATAATTTTGTATGTGACGTTTGTTGATATTTTAAATATTTTTAATGATATAAATTCGTGTAGAGAGGAAACTCACTGTTTTATTTGTTCTTTGTTCTGTTTCACTTATTCTTTGAAAATTCTGCTTCCTCTCAAGGCAATTTTTTAGATAACCAGTGAAAATAGCTTGTGTTTCAGTATCTTTTTTCAATATTTACTTCATTAATCCATTATAAATGTATTTCAGTGTAAAGAGCAATGTGAGATTCTAGCTTGACTTTTTTTCCCCAAATAACACATAAATTTTTCCAAATTTAGCAGCACAATAGGTTGAGCAATTCATTAATTCCACAGTGGTTTATAATGTTTTCTTCATCATAAAATATGGTGTATCCCAGAGTCTTTTTCCAGGCAATATAATCTAGTCTACAAATCTACTTGCATGTTGTACAATTAACAAACTCCTTTAATTGTTATATTAGCTTCATAATATAATTTATAATATGTATACTACATATTTATATAACAGAATATATACAATATATTGGGGCTGCCCCCATGGCTCAGTGGTAAAGGAATCTTCTTCCAATGCAGGTGCTGCAGAAGACATCAGTTCGATCCCTGGGTCAGGACGATCCCCTGGAGGAGGGACAGTGATCCACTCCAGTATCCTTGCCTGGAGAATCCCATGGACAGAAGAGCCTGGCGGGCTACAGCCCATGGGGCCACAGAAAGTCGGACACGACTGAGCGACTTGGCACACATGCACGTGCAAAGTAGGTCTGACGGGTCATTTCTCATGAGTCTTTTTTTTTTTTTTTAACATTTAAAAATCACTTTCAAAAGTGGTGTAGCCCTTTTGGAAAACTTTGCCAATCTCTTAGAACGTTCAACATAGATTTATGATATGACCTAGCAATTTCATTCCTAGGTCCCTACCCAAGAGAAATGAGAGCCTACGTGGACCCAGAGACGGGAAGGCACACAACTATAGAAGCATGCTTTATAACAGCCAAGAGATGGAAACAACCCAAATGCCATCCAACTTGAATGGATGAACAAGACATGGTATATCCAGAGACCAGAATTATTCAGCCATGTAAAGGGATGAAGCGCTGACACATTCTACAGTGGGGTTGGACCTTGAAAACATGATGCAAAGTGAAAGAAGCCAGACATAGAAGGCCACATAAATACAGTTCCATTTGTATGAAATGTTCAGAATCAAGAAAGCTACAGCAACAGAAAGCAAATTTGTGGTTACATGGGGCCCCTGTGGTGAAAGTGACTCAACGTGGGCACGACCTTTCTTCTTGCCATGATGGGAAATTTCCATAGCTAGATCATGGTGATGGCTGCACAGGTCTGTAAATTTAGTAAAAATCATTGAATTGTACACTTAAAATGAGAGAATTTTATGGTATGTAAAGTATACTTCAATAAAGCAGTCAAAAATAATTTTCAGTATTTATTTTTTCAGATTACTTTAGAATCATTTGCTGAGTTGCTAAGAAAATTCCATCAGTATTACACTAGAACTTCAGGGAAGAAAATTATTATATTGTTAGATGTGATATCTAGGAATATATTTTTTCATTGTTATGTAAATGGATAATGTGTAAACTTCACTGCATTTTATTTCTGAAATTATCTTTATGTCACTAAATAGAATCATATTCTTAAATTATTTCACTAAAATTTTTCTTAAAATGTGACTTATTTGATTTTGATATATTAAAATGTTTTGTCAATTATTTCAAGCTTATTATTATCAGTGTGTAGTAAAGCATTTTTGTATTTATTTAGTATTACATCATCTTGCTTTTTTAAGATTTTTAAGATTAATTTGGTATTAAAGCCAAATAGTTGTAAGGATTTCAAAAAAATTCCTGGACTTCTTCCAATAATGGTTTTCTCTTCCTCTGTATTGGTTAGAACTTCCAGCTTGAATTAGAAGAATTTTGGTAACAAAAAAAAATAAATTATCTCATTCCTGATTTTAAAGGGAATTTTTCCAGTGCTTTACCATTAAGTATAATGTTGACTTTTGGTTGTGTGTGTGTTTTTTAGCTTTTTAATTTTGAAATAACTATAAATTCACAGGAAGTCACAAAAATAATACAGAGGTATTGTGCAGCCATTTCCCAGTCTCTCCCACCAATTACATCTTATGTAAGTATCACACACTATTAAAAGCAGGAAATCGGCATTAGTGCAACGTGCCGTATATAGCTCTTTGTTATTTATCATGTGTGTGGATTCGGATAACCGCCGCCGCACTTGGAACTGCTTGCCCTCCACGAGGATTCAGCTACCCCTTCATGCTAAACCACCCAGTCCCTCGCCTTGCCTCAAGCCTGACCACCACTAACCTGTGTTCCACCTCTGCAATGTAATTTAGTCATTTCAAGAATGGAATATAAATCACATGTGTAACCTTTTGAGTTTGGCTTGTTTTACTCACGGTAATGTTTTTGCGATTCATGCAAATTATTGCACATATCAGTCCTTTGTTTCTTTTCATTGCTGTGATATTCCATGGTATTGATGCACTGTAGTTTAACTATTCACTTATTGTAAGATATTTTGATTGTTTCCAGCTTTGAGCTCTTGGCAATAAAACTGCTATGAACAACCATGGTCAGCTTTTCATGAAGACAAGTTTTTGCTGCTTTGGGATAGGAGTATAATCGCTGGGATATATAGTAAGTATATGTTTAGTTGTTTTTCAGAAATTGCAAAACTATTTTCCAGAGTGGCTGTATCACTTTGTCTTCCCACAAACCCACTCATAGAGTATAAGAGATCAATTTCTTT
Organism: Bos indicus x Bos taurus; assembly: GCF_003369695.1. Lineage (NCBI taxonomy): Eukaryota > Metazoa > Chordata > Mammalia > Artiodactyla > Bovidae > Bos > Bos indicus x Bos taurus. The sequence goes on from NC_040099.1 coordinate 3,329,501, forward strand.
GCAGCCTTGCCAGCATTTCCTATTGTCATTTTCATTTTTTTAATTGTTCTAATATGCAGTGGTTTCTTCTCGTGGTCTTAATTTGTCTGTCTCTTATGGCTTGTAATGTCGGGCATTTTTATGTGTTATTTGCCAAACGTGTATCCTCTTTGCTAGTTGTCTCTTTATGTCTTTTGCCCATTGCTGGAAAAAAAAAACAAAAAACAAAAACATCCTGTAATTGTGTGACTTCATTGAATTTTGAGTTCTTTATATATTCTAGTTGTAAATCCTGTTTCAGACTTGGGGTTTGCAAATATATTTTCCCAGTCTGTGATTTCCACTGATGTATGTGTATCTTTCCGCCAACACTGCATAGTCTAGATTACTGTTGTTGTAGAAGTATTAAACTTGGGTAAAATGCCTTCACAAAAGGTATTACTATTATCCCAGATTGTTCTTGCTATTTTAGTTAGTTTGCCTTTCCATATAAATTTTAGACTAATATTATCTCTACCTACAGAAAATTTTAACTGGATTTTGACATGAATTTCATGCTTTGTACATCCTTTTGGGGGAAAAAAAAAACTGACATCTTTACTATGTCAAGGCTTCCAATCCATGAATGAACACCTTAAGTCTCTTAATTTACTTAGACCATCTGTGACTCCTTTAATCAGTGTTTTCGCAGCTTTCGGCACACAAAGTCTGTGTATGTGGGTGTCTCTTTTTAGATTTAAAACCAAATATTTTATTCTTATTAAGCAACTTAATAAGAATATAAAAAGGAACTGAATTTCTAAACCTGCTTGCCAAGTGTGTGTTACATGTGTGCAGAAACATGTGGTCTTTTGTTCTGTAACCCTGCTGAACTCACTGTGTATAATCTTAATCATTTTAAACATGTTGTAGACTTTTATGGCCCAAGATATGGTCCATCTTGGTATAAGTTCTGTGGGCACTTGAAAAGAATGTATATTCTGCTGTTTTGGGGTGAAATGTTCTACAAATCAAAATTAGACCCAGTTGCTTCACTTTGTTGGATTCTTATAGATGTTTGTGATTTCCTGTTTATTCTTTCTCTATGAATTTGACTACTCTAACTCTCTCATAACAAGGGAAGTATACGATATTTTTCCCTTTGGGACTGATTTACTTCACTCAGCATAATGCCCTCAAGATCCATCTATGTTTTAGCATATGTCAGAATTTCCTATTTAAGGCTGAATAATATTCCGCTGACTTGACGAGTTTTTGATGTTGTGGGGTTTTGTCTTTTCTGTTTCCTTGTTCAAACTTTCATAACACAATGGAAGGTGCTGAGTTGGCAGGCGCTAGGCAGGCACCATTTTAACTAGAAGCCGTTATGATGCTTCATTACTCTTCTACGAACAGAGGGTTTTAAAAAAACCCTATTATTGAAATCAGTTTCACCAAACAATAGAACAAATAAAGGAACTAGTAAACTCCATTTTCGGTACTATGATCATTGATGGTGTAAAAATCATATTAGTTAACTCTATGACACCTTTCTTGGACAGAAGACAACTTACAGAAGACAGTTTGCAATTCTGTCTCATTCACATGGTAGACTGAAATCTACCTGTCATTTATCATCTATCGAGTCTGAGTTTTCGCATCATTACAAGTGTTAAAAAAAATGTTGTTATCATTCACTCTGAGATTTAATTAATACCCTATAGAGTTGAATATTTGAAAAGCCAAAGTATTGGAGGGTTTAAAAGGAGAAAAAAAAAACCCAGCAAATAAAGAAAATAAACAATAACGACAACAACAAACAAGCAACGCTGTCATTTAATGCTTGCGTACATTTTAATTAAGGGCGACTGAATACCTATTTTCTCTTTTGGACATATTGAACCTAAAGATGCTAAGAGACAACCTGGGGGAAGAGGAAGAAGAGGGTCCAGAGGAGAGAAGAGCAGGAGAGAGGGAAGGTCAGGAGACTGGAGAAAGTGGGGGGGGGGGGGGGGAGTGGGGAGTGGTGGGGGAGGGGCAAGAGGAAAAGGAAGAGCACCCCGCTCAGGCGCACCAGCCCTATCCGGTTTCCTACTGAAGGCGAATCACCCTCAGAGGAGAGAGCTCCATCCTGGGAAATGTCCAGGTTCGTCCTGGCGGGTGAAGGATGAAGTCTCAGTTTTCAGTCAATGAATGCCCTGGGATTTAGAGGTTCAAGCCACCTCGTTAATATGACTTTATTTTTGGCATACGAGTGGATTTTTCCTTTTTTCATTTGTTTCTTATGTTTGCTTAACAGCAACAGAAAATGAGAAATTTCCCTGAGGTGAGGAGGACATTGGAGGCGGTGTAGACAAAAGGCTGTTCCTGCTCCAAACACCATTCAAGACACAAAGACAGAGCTCGAGGCCATCGTTCAAATGGAAGAGAGATGCTGAAAGCCCTTACTCTCCCGGGAACATACGTTTGAGGACCTTCCACAAATATAATTCAATCTGAAAGCCTTTTTCAAGGTTAATGAATATCACAGAAAGTTATAAATTAGATGTTTTAAAAAAGTAAACTTGACCGTTTTTAATCAAGTTAAAAGAGCTATTTCAATTTCTTATGAAAATGAGTGCTAAGATGATCATAAGTCCAGAATAATTTCAACATCTAAATCTGCATGGTGTACTCTCTCTATTCATTAAGTATGTAGCATGACCGTTCTGCACTAATCCTCCATTAATACTTTGTTAATAATCTCAGCATTCGTGGAATGTGACCGTACTCATAGAAAGATGACCTCTGCTCATGCCGAAACTGACCACCTTAGTGTAGAATTTGGGTTAGAAAATGCTAATAAGGTACAACAGAAAATGGTTAAAAGGTATGTAAACTATGTGAACACTGAAATCTATACTTTCATTAATTAATTCACCCAAAGTAAGATGAGTTGGTTCTCTGCAATTCTTACCCACGTATTATTTGGGTTCCTTTTGGCATGGCTATTTCATTTTAGTTCTGAGTATTAAGAGAAGTGAGAGGGGTCCCTTAAGCCAAAAATGAGTTTTCACAAGATGCCTCTCTTGTTGAAGAATAAATCAGTTGGCCTCATATTTCTTGCAAATAATTACCAAAATAAAAATTAAAAGTATCTGCAGAACATCCTTTCTGCTCCTAGCTCTGTGGAAAGGGGTCTTTGCCACAGCTAGCAGAGTGCTGGCATCTGACTTAGCGTATAATGTCATTGTGAGGATGAAATGAGAAAATACTCATGAACATGCCTAACAGACTACCTGCCATGGAACAAGTGCTTCAGAAATATTTGTCAGCCTGTCGTTGTATAGTCCTTGCCGGAAAGAAATTGAGTCAGTTGGAAAAACACTGACACACACATAGAAGAGTAATGCTTTTATATCCATCTATGCATGTCTATGTTTGTTGTTTAGTTGCTCAGTCGTGTCGGACTCTTTGCGACCCCATGGACCCCACGGGCTGTAGCACACCAGGCTTTCCTGGCCTTCATTATCTCCCAGAGGTTGCTCAAATTCATGTCCATTGAGTTGATGATGCCATCCAACCATCTCATCCTCTGTCGCCCCCTTCTCCTCCTCACACCATACATATACATGTATATATATGTATATAGTGTATGGTAAAATTAAGTACTGAATATCTGATACAACATGATAGATAGAGTTCAATTAGCCTCTAGGTGCTGACTGTCTACAACACTGAAGACGGCGAGGCTGAGACCGCAGAGAAGGGATGTGGGATGTGGGTTCATCACAGCATATTACTGCAGAGATTATACTGACCATTCAGGGTGGACCTTTCTCTCCAAGTTTGTGATGTAAAACCTGCTTCTAAGAGTGGTCACCCAGTCATCACTGTCAACTTTCTTTCTCTCCTCCAAACTTTAGGAAGGTTGAAGATGAATGGCAGAGGGAAAAGAAGAAGAACGAAAATAAAAACTAACAAAAACAAGTTTAGTCAAATAAAGCAATATGTATTTAATCTGGAGAAATGCACACCAGCTTTCCAAGCCAATGATCTCACCCCTCTTTTTCAGCTTGCACACTCACAACACTAAAGCATCCTAACAGATTTTATTTCCACACTTTGTTAAAATGATTCCGTCCCAAACTAGGATCTCATATGCCCCACACTGAATCCACAGAAAACTTCACCAGGCTAGTTTTGAACTCCCGGAAACATCAGCTTTTCATAGAAATGCTGACAGACCCTTAAGCAGAGTGACGTGAGTGGAACCAAGGATCATAAATATGAGGAGCGATTCCCGAACCGAAGACGGGCAAATAGTAACCCAGCTGCTACAGAAACAGCAAGATAAACTCTGAAAAAATAAAAAATAAAAAAAAGGAGAGAAGGAATTAAATGAAATGGATATGAGCTGGAAACATCTGTGTTCACCACAGAGCAAAATGCATATTCAGCAGCCAGTTTATGGGTTCTTTAGAGGATGTGAATGGTACATTGTAAATAATGACCCGCCTGTAATAAATTCCCAGTAAAAAAGAGAGGGGTTGCTGTGGGTCCCTCCCACAATTCACATTTCTGGGTCCCTGCTGTGAGTGATGATTCACAGCGGTCACAAATTCCTGTTTTCAAAATGCTATTGTATACTCCAGGGCTTTCATTAAGTTTTACACTAGCTGGGGAAATTTAAAACTTGAGAGCAAGGAGAGGAGAAGGAGAGCGGAGCTCTCGGAGGTGACGTGCGTTTAGCACTGGGTCTCTGGCGGGGCTGATGGATGCGATCGCGGGTGTGATTTCCCATCCACCCAGAATTGCCTCCCATCCTTCTTCCTGCTGGAAATCCACAATGAAAGGAAATCCAGGACCCGTGATTTCCTCATGCAATGGAAAAGGAAAAAGACAGGCTCAGATTTTGCGGCTGAACGCTGAGAAGTCACAGGGACACAGCAGGAAGGCACAGGGCGCTGCGTTCCATGGGGGCCAAGCGGGGTTGCATCAGCCAAGTCTCACTGGACTGCATCGTGAAGATGCACTGCTCCTCAGAATTCTAAAGGTTATCTTGCCCATAAGCCTCTAGGGTCACACTAATCACATGTACCAAATATGTCTGTTGAGTATAATTACTATGACTGCGAAATAGTGTTGGATGTTACGGATGCTAACACTTAGAGAAGAAATCGTCCAGCCTGGTTGAAAAGTGTTTTCCCCAGGCTGAGATCCATCCCAAGGAATAAATGTCCTCTCCCAATCCAGCAAAAATTTTTTTTAACTTTTTTCAAAGTTTAGTTGGAAAGATCACAATATAAAACCTTGGTGGGGTTTTGTTTTATTGAGATAGAATTTACATATAACATTATTTGTTTCAGATTATAACATGATGCTTCAATACCTGCACGCATTGCAAAATCTAGTCTTTCTAAGGCTCAGCTCAGTGTGGGCAGTGCTGGTGCCTGGTCTGTTGACACTGAGCTGATGGGACAAGTTCCTGTGCCAAGCTTTCCTCCTGCAAGATGCACTTTTATGTTCTGTTTGAATCTTTCTAGCCTGAAGGTTGTTGGACAATGCATAGTTCACTAACGAGAAGGGTATTGGGCCAAGTCTCAAACATTCCCAAGGCTCAGAGAGGGCTCTGGAAGCCCCGTGTCTGGTGGCTTCCTCCACCTGTTTATTCAGAGTCTCTGGAGCTCCTGGAGCCCCCACCACCTGCACTCCACCCATCCCTACTGAAAACAGAAGGCATAGTTGAACCAGCCCCAGGTCCCCAGGGAGAACACTCAACAGAGCTGCACGCAAAGGGGTCATGTCACTTCAGATAACTTAGAGTTATATTTACTACGAGTTCCAAACCTCTCAAGAACTCTTCTTTCTGCATTTCCTCCAGGCGTTTCTAAATGGACCTCTACTCACTGGCGTCTGCAGATAGCAAAGGTGTTAAGTTATTTTTCTGAAACAAAACAAGTTAACCTGTATTCTTTCCATGTTTTCTCTTCTTTTCCTAATAAACTAGTCCTTTTCAAATAAGCAAGTGTCTAGAGCCACCGAAAGCTTTTTCTTTAGAAAAAAATGTGGAGGAAATCTTCTATATTGCTTTTAGAATAATTTACAGTAATTTTGCTCTTTTTTCAAGGGGTATTTAGGGTTTTGCACGGCATGCTTAAAAGCAAAGAAACAGTTGTCTTATAATATGCCAAGTCTCTGTAGAAGGGAATGGCAACCCACTCCAATATTCTTGCCTGGAGAATCCCATAGACAGGGAAGCCTGGCGGGCTACAGTGCATGGGGTCAGCAAGAGTCGGACACGACTGAGCCGCTGAACAACAACAACAATGCTGAGTCTCATTCAGCAACTACAGCAGTGGGTGTTGGAAGGATGTAGGACAGTCCCAGCATCCTAGCCTCTCTCTCTCTCTCTCTCTCTCTCTCTCTCTCTCTCTCTCTCTCTCTCTCGGTCTGGGCACAGGAAGTGGAGGCTGCAGGGGTTCCCCAGGGTCTGGGTCCACTGTCCGCAGAAGAGCTGCATCTGGTGAAGGCCAGCCTGGGGGCAGTAAGGTGAACGCCCCAGGGCCAATCAGGTATGCCCTGCAGTGATGCTGGCAGGCCTGTATGTTTGAAAAGGGGACCATCCCTGTGAAAAGGAATTGAAGAATTGAGGGAAGATCTTCTCACTCTGGAAAGAGGAAAGCAAGGTCTCAATATTAGTTATCAAATCAATGGATTTAGATCAGCAAAACTTGCCTGTGCACCTTTCATATGCAGACAGGGAGAGGTTTCATGAGCAAAGTACATGATTAAGGCATGACCACTGTTTCCTGAGGACAGAGGAGCTAATGAAAGATACCTGTGTATTAGCAATTCACTGCTAAAACAGAGAGAAGAGATATGATGAAAATTCAGGTTTTACCCTTTTACGGGAGAAGTAAGTTTTGTAAATGTTAACTGAGTGGATAAACTCAGATACTCTCTAAACCCAAAGAAATTGGAACATCAATATAATTTTTGGATCTGAAAGAATGGTTGAGAACATAGGAAGCAGTATGACGTCACATGATAAGGTCAACTTTGTAGTCCAATTACTCCAAAAGGTAAAAAAAAATAAAAAGCTAAAAACAAGTTCAAAATGCTTTAGTTCAGTTTGAAATAAGAGATACCAATAAGAGATTAGTTTCTAAAGGAGTCAAAGATATTTTGGATATAATCATGCCCTTTCATTGAATAGTCACTGATATTATTTCCACAGGTTGGATAAGCCATGAGTGCATGTGTGCTAAGTCACTTCAGTCATGTTCAACTCTTTGTGACCCTATGGACTGTAGCCAAAGGCTCCTCTGTCCATGGGATTCTCCAGGCAAGAATACTGGAGTGGGTTGCCATGTCCTTCTCCAGGGGATCTTCCTGACCCAGGGATCAAACCCAGGCCTCCTGCATTGCAGGTGGATTCCTTACCATCTGAACCACCAGGGATGCCTCTGCCATGGCTGGCATCTGAAGATGTCTTAGTGATGGATTCTGGAAAGACAGTGGGATGTTCAGAGGACAGCCCTCCCTGTGTGGCTGATGGCTGTCAGACCCTCACACCGTTGGTCTTGCTGTATCAGTAGCTACCAGAATGAACACCAAAGCAAGTGCATGTCATATTGGAAGCAAGATGTCTAACACTGAATGATAAAACCATTCATTATGTTGCATTCAATATGCTATGTGCACATCATGTATTGTACATATAGCACACTTCTGTGTACTCATTAAGGTTCTTCCCCAAAGTAAAGCAAAACAGTAAGCCCCCCCTTCTGAGGGAACTCAAGCAACAAGTCATATAAATCAATAGAAAAAATAAGGTCCCTGCAGGAAGCTCAGGTGTGTCCTGGCTTAGTGTTGCTACCTTTTCCAAGACCACATATCTACAGATCCCCGTATCTACAGATACAGTTTTTCTGACATCCTGTTAGATCCTTTTTACTCCGTGTCCAAATCTCCCTTTGATGCTGTAATGCCCGCACCACATTTGTGTTTCAGAATGGATCGGTTATTTTAGCTGATTCCTGGAGCAAACTGGAGCTTGGGTGACTTGGGTTAGCTTATGGATTTATCAAAAAAGTTTATTACCCAATATATTGCTAAAAATAAAGGTAAAACACGTTAGGGATCACTGTGTGCAGAGTAAGTCCAGTTTTATGAAATGAAATATCTATGGTTGCATACTCATTAAACTATAACAGAAGCGTGTTTGTTTTTATTTTAATCAGTGTTTTTCTCTGGAGGACAGGGTTAAAAAAGATAGCTGTTTTTAGCTTTTTGTTTTCCTTTGTTTGACAAGTTTTCTGCATTATGAGGTTGAGAACATTATCTATAGCTATTTTCAAAAAAAAAGTAACATCATGACTGTGGATATGAAAAGAATATATGTTAAATATTTAATTGAACTCAATCAATGACAGAGTCAAGTAGATGTTCTAACCAGTTCAAAGAAGAAAATTTTAAAAACACAAATATTTGTGGAGTAAGAGAATGCTGAAATAAATGTGCAAAATTGGCTTTTCCAACGGGAGAAGAGGGTTGCAGCTGAACCTCTATGGACAGAATTTGCAAGTCTACAGATAAAAGTTATTATGCTTTCTATCACCTACATACAATTTGAAAGTTGTAAAATAACCCCCACAGAATCAAAACCTAATAACTCAGAGAGTTCTCCTCTAGACTCCAATCCAGAATTTTCCACTAAAGTACAAATTTTCCCCACACTAGTTAACCTCTGTTTCCAGGGCTTAAATGTTCCCTGGTCAAAACTAGGTTCACTTAATAAATGTTTACTTTAAAAATAAGTAAATGTGTATCTATTATAACTAGAATAGCTTTATTTAGAACTTTTTTTTTTTTCGGTTAAGCCTTATCTCTGGAGAGTGGATGGAATTGCGAGACTCCCGAATTCTCTTCTCAGGGCAGTCATAGTACAGTGGTACAGGTTGTGCACTGAACAGCCACAGGAAGTACCATACATATTGTAAACAATGTAAATGTCACTAAAGTTGCCAAACATGGTGCTTGGAGTGAGGAATGAGGATGAAAGGAAATATGGGAAGAGAAAAGCTGAGAGCACCAGCTCTGGCTCAGGAAACAAGTTCACTCCGACTCGTGTAGATTGAGGTATAGCTGTTTATTCACTGCTCTGTCCTTTAACCACGCAAACCAACCAGGAGCCAAGGTGGAGCAAGGCAGAAAGAAGGTCCCTACAAGCACAAGCAGAAATATTTTTTGGAAAACCTTTTTAGGATAGAAAGTTGTGTTTGAAGGAAAAAGAAAAACAGGCTGTTGTTTTTTAAAGATCACTATCTGCAAATGATGTGCTGCTGCATTTGAGAGATGGGATCCATTACTCACTTTTATTCCCCTTGAAGACAAGCCATTTGTAGACAGAGATGCTAAAAAGTGATCACTTTTTAAGCCTCCTCCTCTCTGTATCAAGGCCAAATTCCAATACAATTCTTTTAATTAGGCTTATATTTCATGCCCTGGAAAGCCTGCATTCCCTAAAAGCCCCTCGTCCAGGCACCTTTGGGCCCAATTACTCCACCACCGGGGTGGGAGCTGCACTTTAGTGGCTTTCATTACCCTGTTTGTACACCTCAGCTCTGCTGCGAGTCTCCAAGGGCACATTGCTGCTTCCAAAGAACAACCCTGGTGAGCAGATTCGCCGTTCTCTCATCAACTGGGAGGCCGAGGGCTCAGCCCAGAACACGTTCCTCCTGGGGCTCTCTCTCCTAGCACCCACCACGAATACACACTGTAGAGTGATGTTCCAGTGGAGTGAAACCGTTGTCCAACCTCGTCCCAAAGCTACTGTCATTCTCCGTCACGAACGATTGTTTATGTCAGCCCTCCAAAGCCCTCTCCTCCACCTGGCTTCTCCCCTCCACAACTCCTGTAATCTTTCAAGAGTTTCCTATTTCCAAGAGAGATGAAGACTTATTTACAAAGGGAGCACTTTGAAACTTTGCCAAGGCTTACTACCAAATCAAGCTTCCTAAGTGGCGCTAGTGGTAAAGAACCAACCTGCCAATGCAAGAGATTTAAGAGACTCAGGTTGGATCCCTGGAGAAGGAAATGGCAACCCACTCCAGTATTCTTCCTGGGAAATCCCATGGACAGAGTAGTCTGGCAGGCTACAGTCCATGGAGTTGCAGAGTCAGACATGACTTAGTGACTGAACATCAACAATGCATATTTTTAAGAAATCTACTAAGGCTATTTCCTAAAGAAAAAAACAAAAAACAAAAGTCAACAAAATAGTCCTTGTATAATGTCTCTTGTCAGGGCCACATTCAGATTTTGAGTGCAGCTTGACTCATTGGGAAAGACCCAGATGCTGAGAAAACTTGACGGCAGGAGGAGACGGTTGAATGGCATCACTAACTTAATGAACTTGAGTTTGAGCAAAGTCCGGAGATAGTGAAGGACAGGGAAGCCTGGCATGCTGCAGTCCATTGGGTCACACAGATGATAGTTAATTTTTTTTTAATCTATGAGTATATAATGCATCAGGATATGAATAATTAAATAATTATTAGGAATTAAAATAATTCCTCAAAAAGAGCTTGAGGAGGAAATCAAACCAGCAGGAAAGAACTCAACATTTTAGCGAATAGAATGTCAAAAACACAACTGTTCTTCCTAAAGCAGGCTCTGGTGTACACCTATGTTAGAATACAAGAGGGAATATGTAGATGTCACTTACACCATGTGTACCAGACAAGTGATAGGATTTGGGGACAGTGAACAAAAAGGGGAGCCAATCCCTGTAAGATGGAAATTACTCTAGTATCTCAATGCTGCTGCTGCTGCTAAGTCGCTTCAGTCGTGTCCGACTCTGTGCGACCCCATGGACTGCAGCCTACCAGGCTTCTCCGTCCATGGGATTCTCTAGGCAAGAACACTGGTATCTCAATACCCTCTCTTAAATATGCTGAGTCCTGATCATCAAATAGTAGGGAGAGTTCTACTTGGAACTCTCTAATTTCACTGTCTCTCTCTTTTTGATGCAACTCCAAATTCAGTGTTGTAATATAAAAACAAAAATTAAGAGACTTCAAAAGACTGTGGTGTTAAATATTCATAAATAAGTTGAATAACACTAAAGATGATATCAAGTTCTGTTCTGATGACCAGAGTCATATGGATAGTGTATGTGTGTGCTCAGTCATGTCCAGCTCTTTTCGGCCCCAGGGACTGTAGACTATCAGACTCTTCATCCCATCGAATGTTCCAGGCAAGAATACATAAGTGGGTGGCATTTCCTACTCTAGAGGACAGCTAGTTTCAAAGGATTCCACCAGCTTATAAACAAAATGCACAGGAATGAGACACCCCAAAACTGGTTACAAAGAAGTCTGCAGACCATTAGCGAATGTAATTTTAACAGCTAATGTGTACCCCACATCTGGCAGAGGCTGTATCTCCCTTTTTCTATTATTTTCCAAAGACTATCTTCTTTATTCTTCCTAAAGCATTAATGAAATTACCATGTATTTAAATGGACGTGGAGCAAGTTCTGTTACATCAACATCGGTAATGCATTTTACTGCTTCTGTCATTTCCTTACAGAATGTGCATCTGCGCATGGTTTAGAACATTTTAACAATCTTAGTGTGCTAAAAATGGCTTTAACTCTTCATTCCCTTTACATGTCGTTTCAGATAAAGTACCTTGAAAAGCATTCTGTACATTCTTTCAAAAAAAAAGTGAGAAGATGGAGCATGAAGTCTAGATACGTTTGTATTTTATCAGAAAATATTCAAAGTTTAAAAATAGAAAAAAAACTACTTGGGAAATAGAAATACCAATGAGGGTTAATGAATGAAATAGCCTAACTTTTGAAATCACATAGTAATTAGGCCTTATATTTGTTTCTAAATCGGTCCTTATCCCCTCATTCAATATGCATTTTAACATCATCTTTTTCAATAAAGGATGATGTTAATAAAGTTGATAAATCTCAGCATCACCATGTGGAAAAGCCTCAGGTGTTCATATGCTCTGATAGTCCATTTATAGGCCCAAGGCCCTAACCAAGATGACTGTGGCCACCTTCACAAATACATCAGTTGCTTTAACTGACATGAGTGTGTTGGTCTGTTTAGTGACAAATCCAAAGGAGTAATCATGGGAGTGAACCCACTGGGTAATTCCATCAAAGAGGTTGAAGAATTCTTGGACATATAGAGGAAGTGCATGCATGCATGCATGCTCGCTCAGTCACTTCTGTTGTGTCCGACTCTTTGTAACCGTATGGACTGTAGCCCACCAGATTCCTCTGTCCATGGGATTCTACAGGAAAAACACGGAAGTGAGTTGCCATGCCCTCCTCTAGGAGATCTTCCTGACCCAGGGATCAAACCTGTGTCTCCTACATTGTGGGTAGATTCTTTACTGTGGAGCCACCGGGAGAACCCATACAGAGGTAGACTGATCAATAAAAGGAAAAATATACTAACCACTGAGGCTGTAGTTGTGATAGACATTTAAAAAGACACTAAGATAGTATTTTTACTGAAAAGACTAGGATGTACTATTCCTAATGTAGAAATATTTCATCTGTGGGACATGGAAATTTTTCAGTAATATTTCTAAGTAGCTGTAATGGTGACAACCTTCTTGCAAAGGGATATAATCTCTGTTCACAAGTTCAAATGTTAGTACAATATTATTGATGTTTTTAAGCAATAGAAAATTATTCTCCTTTGATCTAAGCATTTAGACGTAAGACAAAGAGTGAATATCTTTCCTACCGTCAAAGAGATTATCTTGTACAAGGAAAAGTAAGCCTAAATATAAAATAACTTTTAAAGTATTTTTTAATATTAAGTCAAATTCAATAAAGAAGCACCAGAAGCATAGAAAAAAATTTGTTTGAGAAAATGAATCTCATTGTTTGTCAAATTGCTGGCATAGCCACATAGAGAGGAACTTTTACAGTGAATTCCCATGTCTGGCAATGATGGAGTTCAGTTCAGTTCAGGCCCTCAGTCGTGTCCAACTCTTTGTGACCCCATGGACTGCAGCACACCCGGCCTCCCTGTCCATCACCAACTCCCGGGTTTACTCAAACCCATGTCCATTGAGTCGGTGATGCCATCCAACCATCTCATCCTCTGTTGTCCCCTTCTCCTCCTGCCTTCAATCTTTCCCAGCATCAGGGTCTTTTCAAATGAGTCGGTTCTTCGCATCAGGTGGCCAAAGTATTGGAGTTTCAGCTTCAGCATCAGTCCTTCCAAAGAATATTCAGGACTGATTTCCTTTAGGATTGACTGGTTGGATCTCCTTGCTGTCCAAGGGACTCTCAACAGTCTTCTCCAATACTACATTTCAAAAGCTTCGATTCTTCGGCACTCAGCTTTCTTTATAGTCCAACTCTCACATCCATACATGACTACTGGAAAAACCATAGCTCTGACAGATGGACTTTTGGTGGTAAAGTTATGTCTCTGCTTTTTAATATGCTATCTAGGTTGGTCATAGCTTTTCTTCCAAGGAGCAAGGGTCTTTTAATTTCATGGCTGCAATCACCATCTGCAGTGATTTTGGAGCCCCGAAAATAAAGTCTGTCACTGTTTCCATTGTTTCCCCATCTATTTGCCATGAAGTGATGAGACTAGCTGCCATGATCTTAGTTCTCTGAGTGTTGAATTTTAAGCATATTTTTTCACTCTCCTCTTTCACTTTTATCAAGAGGTTCTTTAGTTCTTCACTTTCTGCCATAAGGGTGGTGTCATCTGCATATCTGAGGTTATTGATATGTTTCCTGACAATCTTGATTCCAGCTTGTGCTTCTTCCAGCCCAGCATTTCTCATGATGTACTCTGCATACAAGTTAAATAAACAGGGTGGCAATATATAGACCTATTTGGAACCAATCTGTTATTCCACGTCCAGTTCTAACTGTTGCTTCTTGACCTGCATACAGATTTCTCAGGAGGCAGGTCAAGTGGTCTGATATTCCCATCTCTTTAAGAATTTTCCACAGTTTTTGTGATCCACACAGTCAAAGGCTTTGGCATAGTCAATAAAGCAGTAGTAGATGTTTTTCTGGAACTCTCTTGCTTTTTTGATGATCCAGCGGATGTTGGCAATTTGATCTCTGGTTCCTCTGCCTTTTTTAAAACCAGCTTGAACGTCTGGAAGTTCATGGTTCACATACTGTTGAAACGTGGCTTGGAGAATTTTGAGCATTACTTTGCTAGCATGTGAGATGAGTGCAATTGTGCGGTAGTTTGAATATTCTTTGGCATTGCCTTTCTTTGGGACTGGAATGAAAATTGACCTTTTCCAGTCCTGTGGCCACTGCTGAGTTGTCCAAATTTGTTGGCATATTGAGTGCAGCACTTTCACAGCATCATCTTCCAGGATTTGAAATTCCAACTGGAATTCCATCACCTCCACTAGCTTTGTTTGTAGTGATGCTTTCTAAGGCCCACTTGACTTCACATTCCAGGATGTCTGGCTCTAGGTGAGTGATCACACCATCATGATTATCTGGGTCATGAAGATCTTTTTGGTACAGTTCTTCTGTGTATTCTTGCCACCTCTTCTTAGTATCTTTTGCTTCTGTTAGGTCCATACCATTTCTGTCCTTTATTGAGCCCATCTTTGCATGAAATGTTCCCTTGGTATCTCTAATTTTCTTGATGAGATCTCTAGTCTTTCCGACTCTGTTGTTTTCCTCTGTTTCTTTGCCTGGATCACCGAGGAAGGAGTGATGGAGTAACAGGGACCGGATTTCCCACCTGGGACCACAAAAAGGCTGGATGCAGTGTTGAAAGCAATGGTTCTCAAGACATCAGACATCAGGTTGTGAGGCATAATGGCCCTAACGGATGGGAAACTATCCAGGTGAGCAGGACTATCACTAGCTTACTGCCTGGAGAGTCTCAAGGCCACAGTACAAGGAAGAGGAACACAGGGAGCCCGGCCATCTTCCTGAGCTGAGGGGATAGGGCAGGGAGTTCAAAGAGACTGGATTAGTTCTCCATTGCTGTGGCAACAAATTACTACAAACTCACTGGCTTAGAACAAAGCAAACTCATTATCTACAGTTGTGGAGGCTGGAGGTCCAAACTGGACCAGCAAATTTGTGCTCTTTCTGGGGTCTCCAGGAAAACATCTGCTTCCTTCCCTTCCCTCTTTCCAAGAAGCCTCCTGAATCCCTTGGCTCTTGGCCAATTCCTCCATCTTCAAAGCCTTCAGTGTGGCATCCCCCAATCTCTTTTTCTGTACCTCAGATCCTATAGCTTTACTGTTTTAGGACACATGGGATTACATTGGGCCCCTCTTTAAAATTCAGAATAATTTACCCATCTAAATATTCTTA